>NC_136297.1:3108517-3426253 GCF_964198595.1 Lampetra fluviatilis
CACTGGCGTCCACGATTGTGGAGAAGCTCGTGTTCATCAAGACCAACCTGCCAGCCGCATTCTACGGCTACCCCGTGCCCGACGGCCCCGAGTACGATAGCAGCACCAATGAGGAAGCAGCCTAAGCCTATCAGAGTTTCGTATTCATTAAACCAGGTTTTAATTCCCCGATATCGGGTTTAATTGTATTAAAGAAAAAACCCGATGCCTGCCGCTGGAAAAATCGGGGTTTTTCCACCCATGCTGTAGATAAACATGGCACTGGATTCAATGGCCCCATCCAGCACCCGTGCTGCTACTCTTAACCAGAAATATTTTACCCCACATTGAAGTGTAAGGCTCAAGTTAGCGACAAATGTGATGTGCCTGTCACGTTGGCGCTGGGTATTTTGAGCTCCCCCTGTTGCTCATGAAGGGCAACAGCAGTGGCTCCAAAGCGGCCCTTCTGTTGGTGGCTGCCACCCTAACGAGAGGTCACGAGGTCGCACGCTCACCTTGGGGTGCAGGCAGCACAGACACGCTGATGTTTTTGCGTGCTGTGGCTGACACCAGGGAGTGTTCTGGCCGGACATGGTGAAGGCAGCTGGGTTGCATGCAGAGCCTCTCGTCGGCCGCCACCAGCACCTCGTTGGACGAGGTGGGGGCCAAGACCGTGAGGTCGTTACCGAACGAGGTGCCCTCTGCTCCAGCTGCCACAGTCATGGTTGGGCCCTGCCACAGCAACACAGTCAACACATCCACAATTAATCCTCCCATCCGGACTGGCATCCCAACACACATGGGAATGAATTATCTCCAAAATTTATCAAATGTAGTCCATGAACCGATAAGTGATCTACATAAAATGTCTCAGAAATATATATAGACAATTGATTTTTAGAGGAACCCCAAACTGACAAAATATTCAAAGAAGAGGCCAATGACTAAAGTAGAATTCGTTCAGTTCGTTGTTATGCATGCAAATACGGTAGCTTTAATTTAAAAAAGGTGCTAAATGCATTTCAAAATGGTAATGGATATCAGTTTTAACATTTGTTAAAATTAAACTCAATGACCCTTTGTGATTTGTTAAGATAAATACAATAACTTTGCGTGTCCTGAATTTTGGGCCACCCTCTACAGGCCACGTTATGAAAGGGTCTAACAACTGTTGACGTGCTCTGCACAAGGACCATTGCCCGAAACGGCGCCGATCATGATCCAATAACAATTTCCCCCCACTCGTGCACTCCCAGCGTTGTGATTGGCTGAGTGGCGCCAGCGGGCCCCGCCCCGCCCGCCACCCGGGGCTCCTCCCCCTCACCTGAGGCTCCGCCCTCAGACGCTGCCCCGCCGCCGCCTGCGCGGCTCCCGTCAGCTCCGGCACGGCGACCCGCGCCGTGCCTCGGGCTTCATCCGGGGAGGGGGTCCCGGGCACAGCCCCGCGGGATCCCTCGCGGGGGTCGTCAACTGCAAAAAAAAGAAGCACAGTGATCACATTTCGTACTACGGATAAACACACGGCTCTACATTTCACACTGTAGATCAAGGGTGGCACAGTCGAGTTTTTTACAATCGGGTTTAATTGTCTTTTTTTATTAAACCCTATCATCTGAGATTGGGAGAAATCCGGTTTCATTGGTTTTAATTGCAGAACCGCACTTATCAACGATGGGCTTCATCCATTCCAAGCTAAGGAACTCACTGGCGTCCACGATTGTGGAGAAGCTCGTGTTCATCAAGACCAACCTGCCCGCCGCATTCTACGGCTACCCCGTGCCCGACGGCCCCGAGTACGATAGCAGCACCAATGAGGAAGCAGCCTAAGCCTATCAGAGTTTCGTATTCATTAAACCAGGTTTTAATTCCCCGAAATCGGGTTTAATTGTATTAAAGAAAAAACCCGATGCCTGCCGCTGGAAAAATCGGGTTTTTTCCACCCATGCTGTAGATAAACATGGCACTGGATTCAATGGCCCCATCCAGCACCCGTGCTGCTACTCTTAACCAGAAATATTTTACCCCACATTGAAGTGTAAGGCTCAAGTTAGCGACAAATGTGATGTGCCTGTCACGTTGGCGCTGGGTATTTTGAGCTCCCCCTGTTGCTCATGAAGGGCAACAGCAGTGGCTCCAAAGCGGCCCTTCTGTTGGTGGCTGCCACCCTAACGAGAGGTCACGAGGTCGCACGCTCACCTTGGGGTGCAGGCAGCACAGACACGCTGATGTTTTTGCGTGCTGTGGCTGACACCAGGGAGTGTTCTGGCCGGACATGGTGAAGGCAGCTGGGTTGCATGCAGAGCCTCTCGTCGGCCGCCACCAGCACCTCGTTGGACGAGGTGGGGGCCAAGACCGTGAGGTCGTTACCGAACGAGGTGCCCTCTGCTCCAGCTGCCACAGTCATGGTTGGGCCCTGCCACAGCAACACAGTCAACACATCCACAATTAATCCTCCCATCCGGACTGGCATCCCAACACACATGGGAATGAATTATCTCCAAAATTTATCAAATTTAGTCCATGAACCGATAAGTGATCTACATAAAATGTCTCAGAAATATATATAGACAATTGATTTTTAGAGGAACCCCAAACTGACAAAATATTCAAAGAAGAGGCCAATGACTAAAGTAGAATTCGTTCAGTTCGTTGTTATGCATGCAAAAACGGTAGCTTTAATTTAAAAAAGGTGCTAAATGCATTTCAAAATGGTAATGGATATCAGTTTTAACATTTGTTAAAATTAAACTCAATGACCCTTTGTGATTTGTTAAGATAAATACAATAACTTTGCGTGTCCTGAATTTTGGGCCACCCTCTACAGGCCACGTTATGAAAGGGTCTAACAACTGTTGACGTGCTCTGCACAAGGACCATTGCCCGAAACGGCGCCGATCATGATCCAATAACAATTTCCCCCCACTCGTGCACTCCCAGCGTTGTGATTGGCTGAGTGGCGCCAGCGGGCCCCGCCCCGCCCGCCACCCGGGGCTCCTCCCCCTCACCTGAGGCTCCGCCCTCAGACGCGGCCCCGCCGCCGCCTGCGCGGCTCCCGTCAGCTCCGGCACGGCGACCCGCGCCGTGCCTCGGGCTTCATCCGGGGAGGGGGTCCCGGGCACAGCCCCGCGGGATCCGTCGCAGGGGTCGTCAACTGCAAAAAAAAGAAGCACAGTGATCACATTTCGTACTACGGATAAACACACGGCTCTACATTTCACACTGTAGATCAAGGGTGGCACAGTCGAGTTTTTTACAATCGGGTTTAATTGTCTTTTTTTATTAAACCCGATCATCTGAGATTGGGAGAAATCCGGTTTCATTGGTTTTAATTGCAGAACCGCACTTATCAACGATGGGCTTCATCCATTCCAAGCTAAGGAACTCACTGGCGTCCACGATTGTGGAGAAGCTCGTGTTCATCAAGACCAACCTGCCCGCCGCATTCTACGGCTACCCCGTGCCCGACGGCCCCGAGTACGATAGCAGCACCAATGAGGAAGCAGGCTAAGCATATCAGAGTTTCGTATTCATTAAACCAGGTTTTAATTCCCCGAAATCGGGTTTAATTGTATTAAAGAAAAAACCCGATGCCTGCCGCTGGAAAAATCGGGTTTTTTCCACCCATGCTGTAGATAAACATGGCACTGGATTCAATGGCCCCATCCAGCACCCGTGCTGCTACTCTTAACCAGAAATATTTTACCCCACATTGAAGTGTAAGGCTCAAGTTAGCGACAAATGTGATGTGCCTGTCACGTTGGCGCTGGGTATTTTGAGCTCCCCCTGTTGCTCATGAAGGGCAACAGCAGTGGCTCCAAAGCGGCCCTTCTGTTGGTGGCTGCCACCCTAACGAGAGGTCACGAGGTCGCACGCTCACCTTGGGGTGCAGGCAGCACAGACACGCTGATGTTTTTGCGTGCTGTGGCTGACACCAGGGAGTGTTCTGGCCGGACATGGTGAAGGCAGCTGGGTTGCATGCAGAGCCTCTCGTCGGCCGCCACCAGCACCTCGTTGGACGAGGTGGGGGCCAAGACCGTGAGGTCGTTACCGAACGAGGTGCCCTCTGCTCCAGCTGCCACAGTCATGGTTGGGCCCTGCCACAGCAACACAGTCAACACATCCACAATTAATCCTCCCATCCGGACTGGCATCCCAACACACATGGGAATGAATTATCTCCAAAATTTATCAAATGTAGTCCATGAACCAATAAGTGATCTACATAAAATGTCTCAGAAATATATATAGACAATTGATTTTTAGAGGAACCCCAAACTGACAAAATATTCAAAGAAGAGGCCAATGACTAAAGTAGAACTCGTTCAGTTCGTTGTTATGCATGCAAAAACGGTAGCTTTAATTTAAAAAAAGGTGCTAAATGCATTTCAAAATGGTAATGGATATCAGTTTTTAACATTTGTTAAAATTAAACTCAATGACCCTTTGTGATTTGTTAAGATAAATACAATAACTTTGCGTGTCCTGAATTTTGGGCCACCCTCTACAGGCCACGTTATGAAAGGGTCTAACAACTGTTGGCGTGCTCTGCACAAGGACCATTGCCCGAAACGGCGCCGATCATGATCCAATAACAATTTCCCCCCACTCGTGCACTCCCAGCGTTGTGATTGGCTGAGTGGCGCCAGCGGGCCCCGCCCCGCCCGCCACCCGGGGCTCCTCCCCCTCACCTGAGGCTCCGCCCTCAGACGCTGCCCCGCCGCCGCCTGCGCGGCTCCCGTCAGCTCCGGCACGGCGACCCGCGCCGTGCCTCGGGCTTCATCCGGGGAGGGGGTCCCGGGCACAGCCCCGCGGGATCCCTCGCGGGGGTCGCCAACTGCAAGAAGGAGAAGAAGCACAGCGATCACATTTTACACTGCGGACAAACGGCTCTACATTTCCCACTGTAGACAGACATGGGCCTGTCGATCGCGTCTGAAGAACTAAATAGCTCATGGGCTTCACCTGGTTTAATAAAAAAAAGAGTGGAGCTCATTTAGTTTTAGGGATTTGCTTACATTTCTTATACTTTTAACGGGTATCGTTTTTTGGTATTGGACATTTGTGCAAAAATAGCGTTATAGCTCACCGGATTTATCCACGAATAATAAAGTTCATGATTTTGAATTGGTGAGTGACGGTTGGTAACTCACGGGGGGGGGGGGGTTAATTGCCCCCCCCCCCCCCATTGCCCCCCCCCCCCCGTGAGTGACGGTTGGTCGCTCACGGGGGGCTCCACGACCCCGTGAGCGACGGGGGTCAACGCGACCGCTTGAACCCCGACACGAATCACGGCCTACAACGACCACTTGGCCCAACCCCAAACCCCACACGCAGAGCGATCTTTAGAAGTTGCTGCTGGTTGCTGGCCGCTCGGCGTTTCGGGCCTTTTGAGTGACTATTTATCGCGAGATTGGTTATTTAAAGCGACCAATCACGCAATTAAACCGTACGGGTGGTGGTGCTGCTGCTGCGTCGGCAGTGGTGAACAGGTTGGACCAGAACACAACCACTCAGCACGATCCGTGTCGATAGCGACACTGCGGCCTCCATAGGTGCAGGTGGACGTGGGTCATGGCCCGACTTCAACAGCGCCATCTATTGTATCTGTTTCCCTTCCCAGCAGTGCTGTTGACGTGGTGTCGATTTATTTTCACGTCGTCTTTTGACCAAATATGGACGAATAAATACTTTAACGATCGTTTTACCTCATCTATATACAAAAACGGTACATTATTGAATGTGTCTGTTCGAAATGTTAAACATACTTCCCAACATGCAACAAACTTGATATTTGGAATGTGGGTAACTTCCAAACAGTACGCAATGGAAAAAAATATAAAAATAGACTTTTGTATTTGGGGGGGGGGCACAATAATGGATACATTTTGCACGGCCAGTGAGCGGTGATGTCACGCAGTGTGCCTAGTGACGTCACGCAGTGTGCATACTGACGTCACGCACCCCCCCCCCCCCACCCTCCGTGTTTTAATCGAATACAATAATCCAAGTCCCGGGCGAAGCCGGGTAGTAAAGCTAGTACAATATTAATTCTAGATCTAGTACAATATAATTAAAGTCACGTAGGTATAAAATAAATAAAATCACGACTTTTCGGGCGCAAAACAAGCGTCCGTCATGAGGTGGGGCAACCACAGCAAGAAACAATTGCTGAAGTCCGTGACTTTACTGAAATAACCAAATAGTATGGGTCTCTGCAGTCACGAACACTTCAAATCTAGAATATAATTAAACATTGAGCTTTTTCTACTGTGTTGCCTGTCTCGTATGTGTTGTGCGTGTGTGTGTGCAGGGAAGAAATTGACCTTTTTGGGGTAAAAATGTTGATAATTTCCCTTTAAAAGTCCGACGCTCACCTTGGGGAAGCTCTCGTGGCATAATCGGTCGATGGGATTCTCAGGTTGTTGAAAGTGTCGCCGCTGTTCACGTTCAAGAGAGCAGGGACGACGCAGAATCACACAAACACGTCTGGTCTTCTCGCCGTGCTGGAGTTCTGTGACCGTTACGGGCCTCACGTGACCGTCGTATCCCTTGGCAACGACCACGATCATCAACATGGCGACATTCAAACTCGGCACGTGGTCCCTCGTCATCGTTACAACGTTGGAGACGCGAGAGGCACGTGGGGGGCACAGGGAAGGGAGGGGATCGTGGGGAGCACGAGGGGGGGGGGTTTCGTGCCATCTCCCCCTCCCCCCGTGAGTGACCAACCGTCACTCACGGGGGGTCCACTACCCCGTGAGTGACGGTGGTCAACGCGACCGCTTCACCCCGACACGAATCACGGCCTACAACGACCACTTGGCAGAACAAAACCACACGCACGCAGAGGGATCTTGAGCAGTGCTCTGAGTTGTTGGCCGCTCGGCGTTTTGGGCCTCTCCACTCAGCAGCTGCGACCCAAATCGACGTGGATCGGGGGCTCAGGGGACGCGTGGCGAGGGTGGAACGAGAGGCCTCGAGAGTGAAGAAGAAGCGAGGGGGAGAGCGAGGCGAGCTTGGGGTGAGACTCTGAGCGGCAGAAGGCGAAGAAGACGTGGAGTGGGGAACACGCGCAGGGTGAGGACATCATCATCATCAACATGATCATCATCCACATCATCATCCACATCATCTTCATCCACATCATGATCACCATCCACATGATCATCTACATCATCTACATCATCATCCACATCATAATTGTCCACATCATCATGGTCCACATCATCAACATCATTATCCACATCTTCATGTTCTTGGTTCTTTCGGTAATGTCACGTAGATGAAAAAAATAAGAAAAAATAAATAAATAAAAATGTAATTAAACATTTCATAATAAGATTATACGTTGAAAATAATACAGTAATACCAAAAAATCCAAAATAAAAAATAGTAAAATAAAAAATGAATGGAAAATAATTAAAGCAAAAAACCCACGACGCAACATAAGTGGTCTTCATCGCTTCATCGCTTGATGAAGACGGCTTGTTTTGCGATCGAAACGTCGTGGGTTTTTTGCTTTTATTATTTTCAATTTATTTACTTTTTTTTATTAAAAAAATATTTAACTCTTTTTTTTTCATTTTTATTGTGAGAGAGCGCCGACGGTTTAGGGGTAGGCCCTCATCCAGCAGTTGATTCATCCACGCGTGGCCGGCGTGACGAGGTTTGGTCACACAGCCACACCCACACGGTGCGTGAGAGGCGTTCATCCAGCAGTGGATTGAACAAGCCGCGTAGATGTCAATGTATGGGGTGCGTAATGCAGGTGTCCGTGTGTGCATCTGTGTGTGTGCGTTGGGTGTTTGATTGACGTTTCTCTCACAGCTGATGTTGCAACATTCTTCCTGCTGAATATTTGACCATCTGGTCATACAGGATTCGGATTATCCCCATAGTGCGTGTTGTCTGTACGATACCCGTTGAATCAAAGTAGAGTACAAAATATATGGCTGCTATAAATATCCACACGATGGGAAGCCACTTGGTTGAGCTATAATTTGTGATGGCCAAAGTCGCTTCCGATAAAAGAGCTCCGCAGCTCAGTGCGCCTTACCTGGCGGAATAAAAATAGTTTACTCAGTTGAGTGCGATGACGCAGCAGCTGCAGGCGCAGCCCTGCAATTGCTTGCTCGCTCCACTGTTGACGGACCGGCCTCCACCTTCAGCGAGCTCTCGAGAGTCTCTCCTCTAGAGGGATGTCTCTGTCCGGCTCTCCCACCACGGCCAGAGCGACTCGAAGAGGCGGGGGTGCCCACACTTTACCCCACCGCGCCTTGGCGCGCTGCTGGGTGGGCAGAGGCGGCCGGGGGCGGGAGGGAGAGTGAATACACGTGGCCCCATCGTCTCAACTGCCAGCGAGTACCTCTGATTATTATTCTTATTACTATTCTCACCGTGGTCAATAGTAGCTCTGTATCTTATAATGCTGCTTTCTGTTGTGTGTAACGGGCAAGGTTTGCAGAAGTGTGTAACTCTGTGCAGTGTGCTCAAATGTGCATTCACGTGTTCATTGGAGAAACTTCGCCCCTTGTTAATGTGTCAGTGTTTATGTCTCCCGGAAGTGATATTTTGGATGTCATAGACGGTCCCTTTTATTTTAAACCAATGTTTACTTCAACGGCTTCAATATAATTTAATGATTATCATGATAATGATTAAAATATAAAAGTCTTCATACCCTTTCCGGCAATAACGCAGGAGGTGTTACGATGCGCAAACACCAAATAGACACCCCGACTGCAGGGCATCGAGTCTGCATTGACCACACGTCGCGCTTGTGGTCAAGCATCCAAAGCGACGTGCTCTGATGATGCACGCCTTGTCCCTAACACGACAATGGTCTCCAGCAGAGACGTCCTCCTTCATTGCCTTGACCCACCCACCAGTTGTCAGGCCAGAGAACAACGACACGAGGAGGCGAACGGCAGCACAGAGGCGACGCAAACACCAATCCGTGAATGTGCGGCTAATGCAGACTCGACGCCTTGCAATCGGTGAGTCCATTTGGTGTTTGGGCGTCTTGACACCTGCGTTATTGCCGGGTAAAACGCCTCTCTTCTGCCTACATCGCCATGTCGATACCGGCAACACAACTGGTCCCGTGGATGTGTAGCTCATGATGTATGTAGTGTATGCGGAGAGACAGATAGGAAAGAGACTACGCCACTTGATCTGTTTCTATTCGATAAACTCCTACCACTGTGAGGCAGGCGAGGCGTTCACTTGTGTGGGGTGCCACGGTGGCGAGATGTTAACTTCCTCGCCTGGTATACAGGACGGTCGTGGGTTCGGTTCCGATGCTGACGCCTGCTGTTGTATATTTGGAGCTTACGGTGTCTCTCTCCCCGTGGTCGCGTGGATTTGTCTCCAGGTCCTCCGAGTTTTCCCTCTACATTTAACAAACAAGCGTCTAGAGTATTGGTGTCTGCCATAAATGTCTCCGTGATAAGCCACTTCGTTGAGCTATCATTTGTGATAGCCAGGTCGCTGATGAAAAAAAAGATCTACATAGCTCAGTGGGGCCTTACCTGGTAAAAAATATATATTTATTTTAGTTTAGAATCTCAAGCAGCACTGCTTCGTATTGAGCTGCATGCGACTGCACCGGCAGTGGTCTGTCTACATACACAGGACTCACGAGGTGGCCTTGCAGTCACGTCAGCACATTTTCCCTCGAGCAAGAGACGACGGTGGTTGACTGTACGGTCCACAGCTTGAGTTGCGCTGTGGCTGGTCTTTAATGTACCTCTCTCTCTGCGAGTCTCGTATGGGTCTCTACGAGTCTCCATGTATCACAACGTGTGTGTGGGTTTGCTCTACGGTCCGCAGCTTGAGTTGCATGTCCACAGTCGCACTACTGCTGCTGCGTGTTGTGTCTCGTCTCTAATGTTCCATTCGTTTAAACGTGAGAATCGTTCCGTTGATGTTCTGGTGCGGTTCATGGTGACAGCGGTGTATTTGCAGATGATTGTCCATGCCAGGTGGTGTGCGGTGGTTGATGCTTGGGTCTCGAACGAGGCGTTCATTCCGCACGTCTGTGCTGTTCCTCCGTTCGCCGGCGATCTTACAGATCTGTGCGAGAGCCACAGCCCCGATCGATCCGAGGTTCATCCACGTACTCGATAGCAGCGATTTCTCAACCCGTTTCGTTCCAACGGGAGACTTTCGAGCTTGCTCGATCTTCACGGCGCACCGAACCAAAGAGTCGATCCTGCTAATTAGCACAACTTTGCGGCGGCACACCGCTCGAGATGCCACGAGGAGGTTGGGGCAGCTCAGAAGTCCTAGCGCCGAGCCGGCGCCACTGACACCCTGGGTTGGAGTGAGGGCTGCAGCCACTGCCTGTGATTGGACCGGGTTCTCGAGTTTAACGAGTGGATGGCTTTGGCCCAGCTAACAATGACTGCACCCATCAAATGTGTGTATACATATTAGAATCAGGATTTTTACTTCATTTGGATAAATTTCACCGAAACATGCGATAAATGCCAATGTCACAGCAGTGCGTTTAAAGGGAGGGAATGGGACAGGAGGCCATGGGGATTACGAGGGCACATCGGCAGCATAGAGCTGTGGATGAAGAAGAGAGCTGTGGATGAAGAGGAGAGAGTTGTGTGTGAAGGAGGGAGCTGTGTGTGACGGTGAAGGTGGAAACAATTGACTGGAACCCTTCCCTGTCTCCGCATGTTGGTGAGGGGAGCGTTGGCTACACCGTGCAGAAGTCTCCGATGTTGCCCCCCTGTAATGGGGGATTAGCCGTCAACATTCGTGTGTCCCCCTCTTGAAAGCCTTTTTGGGAACGTGCATTTCTCGCTTTATTCCATGCAAGGGAGTTGCGAGGTCATATTCGTCTACGTCAGGGGTCGGGCAAACCTGCGGCTCTGGAGCCACTTGCAGCTCTTTAAGCGACCGCTTCGTGCCGTTATTTATTAAGGACCCACCGTCTTGTATTCACGTGGCATGGCGGCTCTTGATTTAGATAGATTTTTAAAAATATAATTTACCAAATTAGACAAAAACAATGGCCCGTCATGTTATTTTGGTTGCTGACCCCTGGTACGTGAGGAAAGCGGCATCCTCTCGCGGATTAAAAATAAATTGCCCGTGAATTCAGAATTAGTTCCACGACTCGTGACGGCCAAACAGCAGCATGCTGCCACGCCTGGGAATGACCATCAAGGAGGAGTGAGCAACAGGAGCCTTGCGATGCGACCGTGTCAGCCACCACCACGACGACAGACTCTGCGGGACGCGTGTGTACTTTTTATTCGAAACAGAATATGTACAAAACACAGACGAGAGAACACACTTATTTTTTGAAGTGCCGTCTGTAAAAAAATAACTATACACCCCCCTCCAACCACATTTCTGGTGCTGAGCGCACGCAGCCTTCGTGTAACAAACCCATCATCGTTACCATCGTCGTCATCATCATAATCGATTTAAAAAACCAACCCCCCATCCCACACAAGCTCCTACAGCTAAACGATACCGCGCCCTCTAAACGTTTTGCATCGACGCTATAAAACCCACCTCCCTGCCCCGTGCGTTTCGTAATTATTGAAGGTGAGAGTGATCGTGGTGTAAAAAAAGAGGCGCTTGGAGAACGCGAGAGACGCACGCACGGACGGACAACACGAGACGACACGAGAGCGGCGAGGGGCTGCGGCGACGGTCACGGCGCTGAGATGACGGACGACGATGCGCCACGAACACACGTGTACAGAGCCAAACGCGCCCGTGCACATACACGGCCACGCGTGGCCACGTGTGGAGGAGGGGTGGGGCGGAGGTGGTGGAGGGGCGAAACCGAGAGCCTAAACCTCCGTGGTCATCACCTCGATAGTCATCTCATTGAAGGCCACCTCTGATCATCTGTGGTCACCTCCACAGTCATAATTTCGATAGCCATCTTGATGATCATTTCTATGATCATCTCCATTATCTTCACGGTCATCTCGAGGGCCATCTCCATGATTGTCAAATCCATGAATATCCAGATGGTAATTTCCATGATCATCTCGATGATCATCTCCATTATCATATCTATGATCATCTCCATTATCATGTCGATGATCATCTCAATTATGATTATCTCCATTATCATATTTCCATCATCTCCATGGTCATTTCCATTTTCATTTCGATGATCATCTCGATGGTCATCTCGATGGGCATCTCCATGGTCATTTTCATGATCATCTCGATGGTCATCTCCATGGTCATCTCCATGATCATCTTGATGGTCATCTCCATGATCATCTTCATGGTCATCTTCATGATCATCTCCATGATCATATCGATTGTCATCTTGATGGTCATCTCCATGCTCATCTACATGAATATCTCGATGGTCATCTCCATGATCATCTCCATGATCATCTCCATGATCATCTCGATGGTGATCTCGATCGTCATCTCCATGGTCATCTCCATGATGATATCGATGATCATCTCCATGGTCATCTCGATGGGCATATCCAAGATCATCTCCATGGTCATCTCGATGGACATCTCCCTGATCATCTACATAATCATCTCGATGGTCATCTCGATAGTCATCTCCATGGTCATCTCGATGTTCATCTCGATGGTCATCTCCGTGGTCATCTCCATGGTCATTTCCATGATTATCTCTATGGTCATCTTGATGGGAATCTCATTGGTCATCTTGATGGTCATCTCCATAATAATCTCCATAATCAGCTCGATGGTCATCTCGATGGTCATCTCGATAGTCATCTCCATGATCATCTCGATGGTCATCTCGAAGGTTATTTCAATTGTCATCTCTGAGATCATCTCGATGGTCATCTCGATGGTCATCTCCATGATCATCTCCATAATCATCTCGATGGTCATCTCGATGGTCATCTCCATAATCATCTCGATGGTCATCTCCATGATCATCTTGAAGGTCATCTTCATGATCATCTCCATGATCATCTTGAAGGTCATCTCGATGGTCATCTCCATGATCATATGGATGGTCACCTCGATGGTCATCTCCAAGCTCATCTCCATGAACATCTCGATGGTTATATCCATGATTGATCATATCGATGGTCATCTAGATGGTCATCTCCATGCTCATCTCCATGAACATCTCGATGGTCATCTCCATGATCATCTCCATGATCATCTCCATGATCATCTCGATGGTGATCTCGATCGTCATCTAAATGGTCATCTCCATGATGATATCGATGATCATATCCATGGTCATCTCGATGGTCACATCCATGATCATCTCCATGGTCATCCCGATGGTCATCTCCATGATCATCTACATAATCATCTCGATGGTCATCTCGATAGTCATCTCCATGGTCATCTCGATGTTCATCTCGATGGTCATCTCCATGGTCATTTCCTTGATTAACTCTATGGACATCTTGATGGGCATCTCATTGGTCATCTTGATGGTCATCTCCATAATAATCACCATAATCATCTCGATGGTCATCTCCATGAACATCTCCATGATCAGCTCGATGGCCATCTCGATGGTCATCTCGATAGTCATCTCCGTGATCATCTCGATGGTCATCTCCATGATCATCTCGATGGTCATCTCGATAGCCATCTCCATGATCATCTGAATGGTCATCTCCATGATCATCTCGATGGTCATCTCCATGGTCATCTCGATGGTGATCTCTATGATCATCTCCATAATCATCTCGATGGTCATCTCGATGGTCATCTCCATAATCATATCGATGATCATCTGCATGATTATCTCGATGGTCATCTCGATGGTCATCTCCATGATCATATCGATGGTCATCTCGATGGTCATCTCCATGCTCATCTCCATGAACATCTCGATGGTTATCTCCATGATGATCTCCAATATCATCTCCATGATGATCTCGATGGTCACGATCGTCATTTCCATGGTCATCTCCATGATGATATCGATGATCATCTCCATGGCCATCTCGATGGTCATCTCCATGATTATCTCCATGACCAGCTCGATGGTCATCTCAATGGTCATCTCGATGGTCATCTCCATGGTCATCTCCATGGTCATCTCCATGGTCATTTCCATGATTATCTCTATGGTCATTTTGATGGGCATCTCATTGATCATCTCGATGGTCATCACCATGATCATCTCTATGATCAGCTCGATGGTCATCTCGATGGTCATCTCGATAGTCATCTCCATGATCATCTCGATGGTCATCTCCATGATCATCTCGATGGTCATCTCGATGGTCATTTCCATTGTCATCTCTATGATCATCTCGATGGTCATCTCCATGGTAATCTCGATGGTCATCTCCATGATCATCTGCATGATCAGCTCGATGGCCATCTCGATGGTCATCTCGATAGTCATCTCCTTGATTATTTCGATGGTCATCTCGATAGTCACCTCCATGATCATCTCGATGGTCATCTCCATGATCATCTCGATGGTCATCTCAAAGGTCATTTCCATGATCATCTCGATGATCATCTCCATGATCATCTCGATGGTCATCTCAATTATCATCTCGATGGTCATCTTCATGATCATCTCGATGGTCATCTCGAAGGTCATTTCCATTGTTATCTCTATGATCATCTCGATGGTCATCTCCATGGTCATCTCGATGGTGATCTCCATGATCATCTCCATAATCATCTCGATGGTCATCTCGATGGTCATCTCCATAATCATATCGATGGTCATCTCCATGATCATCTTGAAGGTCATCTTCATGATCATCTCCATGATCATCTCGATGGTCATCTCGATGGTCATCTCCATAATCATATCGATGGTCATCTCCATGATCATCTTGAAGGTCATCTTCATGATCATCTCCATGATCATTTCCATAATCATATCGATGGTCATCTCGATGGTCATCTCCATGCTCATCTCCATGAACATCTCGATGGTTATCTCCATGATCATCTCCATTATCATCTCCATGATCATCTCGATGGTCACGATCGTCATTTCCATGGTCATCTCCATGATGATATCGATGATCATCTCCATGGTCATCTCCATATTCATCTCCATGGTCATTTCCATGATTATCTCTATGGTCATCTTGATGGGCATCTCATTGGTCATCTTGATGGTCATCTCCATAATAATCTCCATAATCATCTCGATGGTCATCTCCATGATCATCTTTATGATCAGCTCGATGGTTATCTCGATGGTCATCTCGATAGTCATCTCCATGATCATCTCGATGGTCATCTCCATGATGATCTCGATGGTGATCTCGATGGTCATTTCCATTGTCATCTCTATGATCATCTCGATGGTCATCTCCATGGTCATCTCGATGGTCATCTCCATGATCATCTCGATGGTCATCTCGATGGTCATCTCGATGGTCATCTCGATGGTCATCTCCATAATCATCTCGATGGTCATCTCCATGATCATCTTGAAGGTCATCTCCATGATCATCTCGATGGTCATCTCGCTGGTCATCTCCATGATCATTTCGATGGTCACCTCGATTGTCATCTCCATGCTCATCTCCATGAACATCTCGATGGTCATCTCGATGGTCATCTCCATAATCATCTCGATGGTCATCTCCATGATCATCTCCATGATCATATCGATGGTCATCTCGATGGTCATCTCCATGCTCATCTCCATGGACATCTCAATGATGATATCGATGATCATCTCCCTGGTCATCTTGAAGGTCATCTTCATGATCATCTCCATGATCATTTCCATGATCATATCGATGGTCATCTCGATGGTCATCTCCATGCTCATCTTCATGAACATCTCGATAGTTATCTCCATGATCATCTCCATTATCATCTCCATGATCATCTCGATGGTCACGATCGTCATTTCCATGGTCATCTCCATGATGATATCGATGATCATCTCCATGGTCATCTCCATGGTCATCTCCATGGTCATTTCCATGATTATCTCTATGGTCATCTTGATGGGCATCTCATTGGTCATCTTGATGGTCATCTCCATAATCATCTCCATCTTCATCTCGATGGTCATCTCCATGATCATCTCTATGATCAGCTCGATGGTCAGCTCGATGGTCATCTCGATGGTCATCTCGATAGTCATCTCCATGATCATCTCGATGGTCATCTCCATGATCATCTCGATGGTCATCTCGATGGTAATTTCCATTGTCATCTCTATGATCATCTCGATGGTCATCTCCATGGTCATCTCGATGGTCATCTCCATGATCATCTCCATAATCATCTCGATGGTCATCTCGATAGTCATCTCCATAATCATCTCGATGGTCATCTCCATGATCATCTCGATGGTCATCTCGATGGTCATCTCGATGGTCATCTCCATAATCATCTCGATGGTCATCTCCATGATCATCTTGAAGGTCATCTTCATGATCATCTTCATGATCATCTCGATGGTCATCTCGATAGTCATCTCCATGATCATTTCGATGGTCACCTCGATGGTCATCTCCATGCTCATCTCCATGAACATCTCGATGGTCATCTCGATGTTCATCTCCATAATCATCTCGATGGTCATCTCCATGGTCATCTGCATGCTCATCTCCATGAACATCTCGATGATGATATCGATGATCATCTCCATGGTCATCTTGATGGTCATATCAATGATCATCTCCATGGTCATCTACATAATCATCTCGATGGTCATCTCGATAGTCATCTTCATGGTCATCTCGATGGTCATCTCCATGGTCATCTCCATGGTCATTTCCATGATTATCTCTATGGTCATCTTGATGGGCATCTCATTGGTCATCTTGATGGTCATGTCCATAATAATCTCCATAATCATCTCGATGGTCATCTCCATGATCATCTCCATGATCAGCTCGATGGCCATCTCGATGGTCATCTCGATAGTCATCTCCATGATCATTTCGATGGTCATCTCGATAGTCATCTCCATGATCATGTCGATGGTCATTTCCATGATCATCTCGATGGTCATCTCCATGATCATCTCGATGGTCATCTCCATAATCATCTCGATGGTCATCTCCATAATCATCTCAATGGTCATCTTGATGGTCATCTCCATGATCATTTCGATGGTCACCTCGATGGTCATCTCCATGCTCATCTCCATGAACATCTCGATGGTCATCTCGATGGTCATCTCCATAATCATCTCGATGGTCATCTCCATGATCATCTTGAAGGTCATCTTCATGATCATCTCCATGATCATCTCGATGGTTATCTCCATGATCATCTCCATGATCATATCGATGGTCATCTCGATGGTCATCTCCATGCTCATCTCCATGAACATCTTGATGATGATATCGATGATCATCTCCATGGCCAGCTTGATGGTCATATCAATGATCATCTCCATGGTCATCTACATAATCATCTCGATGGTCATCTCGATAGTCATCTTCATGGTCATCTCGATGGTCATCTCCATGGTCATCTCCATGGTCATTTCCATGATTATCTCGATGGTCATCTCGATGGTAATTTCCATTGTCATCTCTATGATCATCTCGATGGTCATCTCCATGGTCATCTCGATGGTCATCTCCATGATCATCTCCATAATCATCTCGATGGTCATCTCGATAGTCATCTCCATAATCATCTCGAAGGTCATCTCCATGATCATCTCGATGGTCATTTCGATGGTCATCTCGATGGTCATCTCCATAATCATCTCGATGGTCACCTCCATGATCATCTCGATGGTCATCTCGATGGTAATTTCCATTGTCATCTCTATGATCATCTCGATGGTCATCTCCATGGTCATCTCGATGGTCATCTCCATGATCATCTCCATAATCATCTCGATGGTCATCTCGATAGTCATCTCCATAATCATCTCGATGGTCATCTCCATGATCATCTCGATGGTCATCTCGATGGTCATCTCGATGGTCATCTCCATAATCATCTCGATGGTCATCTCCATGATCATCTTGAAGGTCATCTTCATGATCATCTTCATGATCATCTCGATGGTCATCTCGATAGTCATCTCCATGATCATTTCGATGGTCACCTCGATGGTCATCTCCATGCTCATCTCCATGAACATCTCGATGGTCATCTCGATGGTTATCTCCATGATCATCTTGAAGGTCATCTTCATGATCATCTCCATGATCACCTCGATGGTTATCTCCATTATCATCTCCATGATCATATCGATGGTCATCTCGATGGTCATCTCCATGCTCATCTCCATGAACATCTCAATGATGATATCGATGATCATCTCCATGGTCATCTTGATGGTCATATCAATGATCATCTCCATGGTCATCTACATAATCATCTCGATGGTCATCTCGATAGTCATCTTCATGGTCATTTCGATGGTCATCTCCATGGTCATCTCCATGGTCATTTCCATGATTATATCTTTGGTCATCTTGATGGGCATCTCATTGGTCATCTTGATGGTCATCTCCATAATAATCTCCAGAATCATCTCGATGGTCATCTCCATGATCATCTCCATGATCAGCTCGATGGCCATCTCGATGGTCATCTCGATAGTCATCTCCATGATCATTTCGATGGTCATCTCGATAGTCATCTCCATGATCATGTCGATGGTCATTTCCATGATCATCTCGATGGTCATCTCCATGATCATCTCGATGGTCATCTCCATAATCATCTCGATGGTCATCTCCATAATCATCTCGATGGTCATCTTGATGGTCATCTCCATGATCATTTCGATGGTCACCTCGATGGTCATCTCCATGCTCATCTCCATGAACATCTCGATGGTCATCTCGATGGTCATCTCCATAATCATCTCGATGGTCATCTCCATGATCATCTTGAAGGTCATCTTCATGATCATCTCCATGATCATCTCGATGGTTATCTCCATGATCATCTCCATGATCATATCGATGGTCATCTCGATGGTCATCTCCATGCTCATCTCCATGAACATCTCGATGATGATATCGATGATCATCTCCATGGCCAGCTTGATGGTCATATCAATGATCATCTCCATGGTCATCTACATAATCATCTCGATGGTCATCTCGATAGTCATCTTCATGGTCATCTCGATGGTCATCTCCATGGTCATCTCCATGGTCATTTCCATGATTATCTCGATGGTCATCTCGATGGTAATTTCCATTGTCATCTCTATGATCATCTCGATGGTCATCTCCATGGTCATCTCGATGGTCATCTCCATGATCATCTCCATAATCATCTCGATGGTCATCTCGATAGTCATCTCCATAATCATCTCGAAGGTCATCTCCATGATCATCTCGATGGTCATTTCGATGGTCATCTCGATGGTCATCTCCATAATCATCTCGATGGTCACCTCCATGATCATCTCGATGGTCATCTCGATGGTAATTTCCATTGTCATCTCTATGATCATCTCGATGGTCATCTCCATGGTCATCTCGATGATCATCTCCATGATCATCTCCATAATCATCTCGATGGTCATCTCGATAGTCATCTCCATAATCATCTCGATGGTCATCTCCATGATCATCTCGATGGTCATCTCGATGGTCATCTCGATGGTTATCTCCATAATCATCTCGATGGTCATCTCCATGATCATCTTGAAGGTCATCTTCATGATCATCTTCATGATCATCTCGATGGTCATCTCGATAGTCATCTCCATGATCATTTCGATGGTCACCTCGATGGTCATCTCCATGCTCATCTCCATGAACATCTCGATGGTCATCTCGATGGTTATCTCCATGATCATCTTGAAGGTCATCTTCATGATCATCTCCATGATCATCTCGATGGTTATCTCCATGATCATCTCCATGATCATATCGATGGTCATCTCGATGGTCATCTCCATGCTCATCTCCATTAACATCTCGATGATGATATCGATGATCATCTCCATGGTCATCTTGATGGTCATATCAATGATCATCTCCATGGTCATCTACATAATCATCTCGATGGTCATCTCGATAGTCATCTTCATGGTCATCTCGATGGTCATCTCCATGGTCATCTCCATGGTCATTTCCATGATTATATCTTTGGTCATCTTGATGGGCATCTCATTGGTCATCTTGATGGTCATCTCCATAATAATCTCCAGAATCATCTCGATGGTCATCTCCATGATCATCTCCATGATCAGCTCGATGGCCATCTCGATGGTCATCTCGATAGTCATCTCCATGATCATTTCAATGGTCATCTCGATAGTCATCTCCATGATCATGTCGATGGTCATTTCCATGATCATCTCGATGGTCATCTCCATGATCATTTCGATGATCATCTCAATAGTCATCTCCATGATCATCTCGATGGTCATCTCCATAATCATCTCGATGGTCATCTCGATGGTCATCTCCATAATCATCTCGATGGTCATCTCCATGATCATCTCCATGATCAGCTCGATGGCCATCTCGATGGTCATCTCGATAGTCATCTCCATGATCATCTCGATGGTCATCTCCATAATCATCTCGATGGTCATCTCGATGGTCATCTCCATAATCATCTCGATGGTCATCTCCATGATCATCTCGATGGTCATCTCGATGGTCATCTCCATAATCATCTCGATGGTCATCTCGATGGTCATCTCCATGATCATTTCGATGGTCACCTCGATGGTCATCTCCATGCTCATCTCCATGAACATCTCGATGGTCATCTCGATGGTCATCTCCATAATCATCTTCATGAACATCTCGATGATGATATCGATGATCATCTCCATGGTCATCTTGATGGTCATATCAATGATCATCTCCATGGTCATCTACATAATCATCTCGATGGTCATCTCGATAGTGATCGTCATGGTCATCTCCATGGTCATCTCCATGGTCATCTCCATGGTCATTTCCATGATTATCTCTATGGTCATCTTGATGGGCATCTTATTGGTCATCTTGATGGTCATGTCCATAATAATCTCCATAATCATCTCGATGGTCATCTCCATGATCATCTCCATGATCAGCTCGATGGCCATCTCGATGGTCATCTCGATAGTCATCTCCATGATCATTTCGATGGTCATCTCGATAGTCATCTCCTTGATCATGTCGATGGTCATTTCCATGATCATCTCGATGGTCATCTCCATGATCATCTCGATGGTCATCTCCATGATCATCTCGATGGTCATCTCGATGGTCATCTCGATGGTCATCTCCATAATCATCTCGATGGTCATCTCGATGGTCATCTCCATGATCATTTCGATGGTCACCTCGATGGTCATCTCCATGCTCATCTCCATGAACATCTCGATGGTCATCTCGATGGTCATCTCCATAATCATCTCGATGGTCATCTCCATGATCATCTTGAAGGTCATCTTCATGATCATCTCCATGATCATCTCGATGGTTATCTCCATGATCATCTCCACGATCATATCGATGGTCATCTCGATGGTCATCTCCATGCTCATCTCCATGAACATCTCGATGATGATATCGATGATCATCTCCATGGTCATCTTGATGGTCATATCAATTATCATCTCCATGGTCATCTACATAATCATCTCGATGGTCATCTCGATAGTCATCTTCATGGTCATCTCGATGGTCATCTCCATGGTCATCTCCATGGTCATTTCCATGATTATCTCGATGGTCATCTCAATGGTAATTTCCATTGTCATCTCTATGATCATCTCGATGGTCATCTCCATGGTCATCTCGATGGTCATCTCCATGATCATCTCCATAATCATCTCGATGGTCATCTCGATAGTCATCTCCATAATCATCTCGAAGGTCATCTCCATGATCATCTCGATGGTCATTTCGATGGTCATCTCGATGGTCATCTCCATAATCATCTCTATGGTCATCTCCATGATCATCTCGATGGTCATCTCCATGGTAATTTCCATTGTCATCTCTATGATCATCTCGATGGTCATCTCCATGGTCATCTCGATGGTCATCTCCATGATCATCTCCATAATCATCTCGATGGTCATCTCGATAGTCATCTCCATAATCATCTCGATGGTCATCTCCATGATCATCTCGATGGTCATCTCGATGGTCATCTCGATGGTCATCTCCATAATCATCTCGATGGTCATCTCCATGATCATCTCGATGGTCATCTCGATGGCAATTTCCATTGTCATCTCTATGATCATCTCGATGGTCATCTCCATGGTCATCTCGATGGTCATCTCCATGATCATCTCCATAATCATCTCGATGGTCATCTCGATAGTCATCTCCATAATAATCTCGATGGTCATCTCCATGATCATCTCGATGGTCATCTCGATGGTCATCTCGATGGTCATCTCCATAATCATCTCGATGGTCATCTCCATGATCATCTTGAAGGTCATCTTCATGATCATCTTCATGATCATCTCGATGGTCATCTCGATAGTCATCTCCATGATCATTTCGATGGTCACCTCGATGGTCATCTCCATGCTCATCTCCATGAACATCTCGATGGTCATCTCGAAGTTCATCTCCATAATCATCTCGATGGTCATTTCCATGATCATCTTGAAGGTCATCTTCATGATCATCTCCATGATCATCTCGATGGTTATCTCCATGATCATCTCCATGGTCATCTTGATGGTCATATCAATGATCATCTCCATGGTCATCTACATAATCATATCGATGGTCATCTCGATAGTCATCTTCATGGTCATCTCGATGGTCATCTCCATGGTCATCTCCATGGTCATTTCCATGATTATATCTATGGTCATCTTGATGGGCATCTCATTGGTCATCTTGATGGTCATCTCCATAATAATCTCCATAATCATCTCGATGGTCATCTCCCTGATCATCTCCATGATCAGCTCGATGACCATCTCGATGGTCATCTCGATAGTCATCTCCATGATCATCTCGATGGTCATCTCCATAATCATCTCTATGGTCATCTCCATGATCATCTCGATGGTCATCTCCATGGTAATTTCCATTGTCATCTCTATGATCATCTCGATGGTCATCTCCATGGTCATCTCGATGGTCATCTCCATGATCATCTCCATAATCATCTCGATGGTCATCTCGATAGTCATCTCCATAATCATCTCGATGGTCATCTCCATGATCATCTCGATGGTCATCTCGATGGTCATCTCGATGGTCATCTCCATAATCATCTCGATGGTCATCTCCATGATCATCTCGATGGTCATCTCGATGGCAATTTCCATTGTCATCTCTATGATCATCTCGATGGTCATCTCCATGGTCATCTCGATGGTCATCTCCATGATCATCTCCATAATCATCTCGATGGTCATCTCGATAGTCATCTCCATAATAATCTCGATGGTCATCTCCATGATCATCTCGATGGTCATCTCGATGGTCATCTCGATGGTCATCTCCATAATCATCTCGATGGTCATCTCCATGATCATCTTGAAGGTCATCTTCATGATCATCTTCATGATCATCTCGATGGTCATCTCGATAGTCATCTCCATGATCATTTCGATGGTCACCTCGATGGTCATCTCCATGCTCATCTCCATGAACATCTCGATGGTCATCTCGATGTTCATCTCCATAATCATCTCGATGGTCATTTCCATGATCATCTTGAAGGTCATCTTCATGATCATCTCCATGATCATCTCGATGGTTATCTCCATGATCATCTCCATGGTCATCTTGATGGTCATATCAATAATCATCTCCATGGTCATCTACATAATCATATCGATGGTCATCTCGATAGTCATCTTCATGGTCATCTCGATGGTCATCTCCATGGTCATCTCCATGGTCATTTCCATGATTATATCTATGGTCATCTTGATGGGCATCTCATTGGTCATCTTGATGGTCATCTCCATAATAATCTCCATAATCATCTCGATGGTCATCTCCCTGATCATCTCCATGATCAGCTCGATGACCATCTCGATGGTCATCTCGATAGTCATCTCCATGATCATCTCGATGGTCATCTCCATAATCATCTCGATGGTCATCTCGATGGTCATCTCCATAATCATCTCGATGGTCATCTCCATGATCATCTCGATGGTCATCTCGATGGTCATCTCCATAATCATCTCGATGGTCATCTCGATGGTCATCTCCATGATCATTTCGATGGTCACCTCGATGGTCATCTCCATGCTCATCTCCATGAACATCTCGATGGTCATCTCGATGGTCATCTCCATAATCATCTCGATGGTCATCTCCATGATCATCTTGAAGGTCATCTTCATGATCATCTCCATGATCATCTCGATGGTTATCTCCATGATCATCTCCATGATCATATCGATGGTCATCTCGATAGTCATCTCCATGCTCATCTCCATGAACATCTCGATGATGATATCGATGATCATCTCCATGGTCATCTTGATGGTCATATCAATGATCATCTCCATGGTCATCTACATAATCATCTCGATGGTCATCTCGATAGTGATCGTCATGGTCATCTCGATGGTCATCTCCATGGTCATCTCCATGGTCATTTCCATGATTATCTCTATGGTCATCTTGATGGGCATCTTATTGGTCATCTTGATGGTCATGTCCATAATAATCTCCATAATCATCTCGATGGTCATCTCCATGATCATCTCCATGATCAGCTCGATGGCCATCTCGATGGTCATCTCGATAGTCATCTCCATGATCATTTCGATGGTCATCTCGATAGTCATCTCCATGATCATGTCGATGGTCATTTCCATGATCATCTCGATGGTCATCTCCATGATCATCTCGATGGTCATCTCCATGATCATCTCGATGGTCATCTCGATGGTAATCTCGATGGTCATCTCCATAATCATCTCGATGGTCATCTCGATGGTCATCTCCATGATCATTTCGATGGTCACCTCGATGGTCATCTCCATGCTCATCTCCATGAACATCTCGATGGTCATCTCGATGGTCATCTCCATAATCATCTCGATGGTCATCTCCATGATCATCTTGAAGGTCATCTTCATGATCATCTCCATGATCATCTCGATGGTTATCTCCATGATCATCTCCACGATCATATCGATGGTCATCTCGATGGTCATCTCCATGCTCATCTCCATGAACATCTCGATGATGATATCGATGATCATCTCCATGGTCATCTTGATGGTCATATCAATTATCATCTCCATGGTCATCTACATAATCATCTCGATGGTCATCTCGATAGTCATCTTCATGGTCATCTCTATGGTCATCTCCATGGTCATCTCCATGGTCATTTCCATGATTATCTCGATGGTCATCTCAATGGTAATTTCCATTGTCATCTCTATGATCATCTCGATGGTCATCTCCATGGTCATCTCGATGGTCATCTCCATGATCATCTCCATAATCATCTCGATGGTCATCTCGATAGTCATCTCCATAATCATCTCGAAGGTCATCTCCATGATCATCTCGATGGTCATTTCGATGGTCATCTCGATGGTCATCTCCATAATCATCTCTATGGTCATCTCCATGATCATCTCGATGGTCATCTCCATGGTAATTTCCATTGTCATCTCTATGATCATCTCGATGGTCATCTCCATGGTCATCTCGATGGTCATCTCCATGATCATCTCCATAATCATCTCGATGGTCATCTCGATAGTCATCTCCATAATCATCTCGATGGTCATCTCCATGATCATCTCGATGGTCATCTCGATGGTCATCTCGATGGTCATCTCCATAATCATCTCGATGGTCATCTCCATGATCATCTCGATGGTCATCTCGATGGCAATTTCCATTGTCATCTCTATGATCATCTCGATGGTCATCTCCATGGTCATCTCGATGGTCATCTCTATGATCATCTCCATAATCATCTCGATGGTCATCTCGATAGTCATCTCCATAATAATCTCGATGGTCATCTCCATGATCATCTCGATGGTCATCTCGATGGTCATCTCGATGGTCATCTCCATAATCATCTCGATGGTCATCTCCATGATCATCTTGAAGGTCATCTTCATGATCATCTTCATGATCATCTCGATGGTCATCTCGATAGTCATCTCCATGATCATTTCGATGGTCACCTCGATGGTCATCTCCATGCTCATCTCCATGAACATCTCGATGGTCATCTCGATGTTCATCTCCATAATCATCTCGATGGTCATTTCCATGATCATCTTGAAGGTCATCTTCATGATCATCTCCATGATCATCTCGATGGTTATCTCCATGATCATCTCCATGGTCATCTTGATGGTCATATCAATGATCATCTCCATGGTCATCTACATAATCATATCGATGGTCATCTCGATAGTCATCTTCATGGTCATCTCGATGGTCATCTCCATGGTCATCTCCATGGTCATTTCCATGATTATATCTATGGTCATCTTGATGGGCATCTCATTGGTCATCTTGATGGTCATCTCCATAATAATCTCCATAATCATCTCGATGGTCATCTCCCTGATCATCTCCATGATCAGCTCGATGACCATCTCGATGGTCATCTCGATAGTCATCTCCATGATCATCTCGATGGTCATCTCCATGATTATCTCGATGGTCATCTCGATGGTCATCTCGATGGTCATCTCCATAATCATCTCGATGGTCATCTCGATGGTCATCTCCATGATCATCTCGATGGTCATCTCCATAATCATCTCGATGGTCATCTCGATGGTCATCTCCAAAATCATCTCGATGGTCATCTCCATAATCATCTCGATGGTCATCTCGATGGTCATCTCCATGATCATTTCGATGGTCACCTCGATGGTTATCTCCATGCTCATCTCCATGAACATCTCGATGGTCATCTCGATAGTGATCTTCATGGTCATCTCGATGGTCATCTCCATGGTCATCTCCATGGTCATCTCCATGATCATCTCGATGGTCATCTCGATGGTCATCTCGATGGTCATCTCCATAATCATCTCGATGGTCATCTCCATGATCATCTTGAAGGTCATCTTCATGATCATCTTCATGATCATCTCGATGGTCATCTCGATAGTCATCTCCATGATCATTTCGATGGTCACCTCGATGGTCATCTCCATGCTCATCTCCATGAACATCTCGATGGTCATCTCGATGTTCATCTCCATAATCATCTCGATGGTCATCTCCATGATCATCTTGAAGGTCATCTTCATGATCATCTCCATGATCATCTCGATGGTTATCTCTATGATCATCTCCATGATCATATCGATGGTCATCTCAATGGTCATCTCCATGCTCATCTCCATGAACATCTCGATGATGATATCGATGATCATCTCCATGGTCATCTTGATGGTCATATCAATGATCATCTCCATGGTCATCTACATAATCATCTCGATGGTCATCTCGATAGTCATCTTCATGGTCATCTCGATGGTCATCTCCATGGTCATCTCCATGGTCATTTCCATGATTAAATCTATGGTCATCTTGATGGGCATCTCATTGGTCATCTTGATGGTCATCTCCATAATAATCTCCATAATCATCTCGAAGGTCATCTCCATGATCATCTCCATGATCAGCTCGATGGCCATCTCGATGGTCATCTCGATAGTCAACTCCATGATCATTTCGATGGTCATCTCGATAGTCATCTCCATGATCATGTCGATGGTCATTTCTATGATCATCTCGATGGTCATCTCCATGATCATCTCGATGATCATCTCGATAGTCATCTCCATGATAATTTCGATGGTCATCTCCAAAATCATCTCGATGGTCATCTCGATGGTCATCTCCATGATCATTTCGATGGTCACCTCGATGGTCATCTCCATGCTCATCTCCATGAACATCTCGATGGTCATCTCGATGGTCATCTCCATAATCATCTCGATGGTCATCTCCATGATCATCTTGAAGGTCATCTTCATGATCATCTCCATGATCATCTCGATGGTTATCTCCATGATCATCTCCATGATCATATCGATGGTCATCTCGATGGTCATCTCCATGCTCATCTCCATGAACATCTCGATGATGATATCGATGATCATCTCCATGGTCATCTTGATGGTCATATCAATGATAATCTCCATGGTCATCTACGTAATCATCTCGATGGTCATCTCGATAGTCATCTTCATGGTCATCTCGATGGTCATCTCCATGGTCATCTCCATGGTCATTTCCATGATTATCTCTATGGTCATCTTGATGGGCATCTCATTGGTCATCTTGATGGTCATGTCCATAATAATCTCCATAATCATCTCGATGGTCATCTCCATGATCATCTCCATGATCAGCTCGATGGCCATCTCGATGGTCATCTCGATAGTCATCTCCATGATCATCTCGATGGTCATCTCCATAATCATCTCGATGGTCATCTCGATGGTCATCTCCATAATCATCTCGATGGTCATCTCCATGATCATCTCGATGGTCATCTCGATGGTCATCTCGATGGTCATCTCCATAATCATCTCGATGGTCATCTCGATGGTCATCTCCATG
Source organism: Lampetra fluviatilis (assembly GCF_964198595.1). Classification (NCBI taxonomy): domain Eukaryota; kingdom Metazoa; phylum Chordata; class Hyperoartia; order Petromyzontiformes; family Petromyzontidae; genus Lampetra; species Lampetra fluviatilis. The sequence continues at coordinate 3,136,927 of NC_136297.1, forward strand.
ATCATTTCGATGGTCACCTCGATGGTCATCTCCATGCTCATCTCCATGAACATCTCGATGGTCATCTCGATGGTCATCTGCATAATCATCTCGATGGTCATCTCCATGATCATCTTGAAGGTCATCTTCATGATCATCTCCATGATCATCTCGATGGTTATCTCCATGATCATCTCCATGATCATATTGATGGTCATCTCGATGGTCATCTCCATGCTCATCTCCATGAACATCTCGATGATGATATCGATGATCATCTCCATGGTCATCTTGATGGTCATATCAATGATCATCTCCATGGTCATCTTGATGGTCATATCAATGATCATCTCCATGGTCATCTACAAAATCATCTCGATGGTCATCTCGATAGTCATCTTCATGGTCATCTCGATGGTCATCTCCATGGTCATCTCCATGGTCATTTCCATGATTATCTCGATGGTCATCTCGATAGTAATTTCCATTGTCATCTCCATGGTCATCTCGATGGTCATCTCCATGATCATCTCCATAATCATCTCGATGGTCATCTCGATAGTCATCTCCATAATCATCTCGATGGTCATCTCCATGATCATCTCGATGGTCATCTCGATGGTCATCTCGATGGTCATCTCCATAATCATCTCGATGGTCATCTCGATGGTCATCTCCATGATCATTTCGATGGTCACCTCGATGGTCATCTCCATGCTCATCTCCATGAACATCTCGATGGTCATCTCGATTGTCATCTCCATAATCATCTCGATGGTCATCTCCATGATCATCTTGAAGGTCATCTTCATGATCATGTCCATGATCATCTCGATGGTTATCTCCATGATCATCTCCATGATCATATCGATGGTCATCTCCATGCTCATCTCCATGAACATCTCGATGATGATATCGATGATCATCTCCATGGTCATCTTGATGGTCATATCAATGATCATCTCAATGGTCATCTACATAATCATCTCGATGGTCATCTCGATAGTGATCTTCATGGTCATCTCGATGGTCATCTCCATGGTCATCTCCATGGTCATTTCCATGATTATCTCTATGGTAATCTTGATGGGCATCTCATTGGTCATCTTGATGGTCATGTCCATAATAATCTCCATAATCATCTCGATGGTCATCTCCATGATCATCTCCATGATCAGCTCGATGGCCATCTCGATGGTCATCTCGATAGTCATCTCCATGATTATCTCGATGGTCATCTCCATAATCATCTCGATGGTCATCTCGATGGTCATCTCCATAATCATCTCGATGGTCATTTCCATGATCATCTCGATGGTCATCTCGATGGTCATCTCGATGGTCATCTCCATAATCATCTCGATGGTCATCTCGATGGTCATCTCCATGATCATATCGATGGTCACCTCGATGGTCATCTCCATGCTCATCTCCATGAACATCTCGATGGTCATCTCGATGGTCATCTCCATGATCATCTTGAAGGTCATCTTCATGATCATCTCCATGATCATCTCGATGGTTATCTCCATGATCATCTCCATGATCATATCGATGGTCATCTCGATGGTCATCTCCATGCTCATCTCCATGAACATCTCGATGATGATATCGATGATCATCTCCATGGTCATCTTGATGGTCATATCAATGATCATCTCCATGGTCATCTACATAATCATCTCGATGGTCATCTCGATAGTCATCTTCATCGTCATCTCCATGGTCATCTCCATGGTCATTTCCATGATTATCTCGATGGTCATCTCGATGGTAATTTCCATTGTCATCTCTATGATCATCTCAATGGTCATCTCCATGGTCATCTCGATGGTCATCTCCATGATCATCTCCATAATCATCTCGATGGTCATCTCGATAGTCATCTCCATAATCATCTCGATGGTCATCTCCATGATCATCTCGATGGTCATCTCGATGGTCATCTCGATGGTCATCTCCATAATCATCTCGATGGTCATCTCCATGATCATCTCGATGGTCATCTCGATGGCAATTTCCATTGTCATCTCTATGATCATCTCGATGGTCATCTCCATGGTCATCTCGATGGTCATCTCCATGATCATCTCCATAATCATCTCGATGGTCATCTCGATAGTCATCTCCATAATAATCTCGATGGTCATCTCCATGATCATCTCGATGGTCATCTCGATGGTCATCTCGATGGTCATCTACATAATCATCTCGATGGTCATCTCCATGATCATCTTGAAGGTCATCTTCATGATCATCTTCATGATCATCTCGATGGTCATCTCGATAGTCATCTCCATGATCATTTCGATGGTCACCTCGATGGTCATCTCCATGCTCATCTCCATGAACATCTCGATGGTCATCTCGATGTTCATCTCCATAATCATCTCGATGGTCATTTCCATGATCATCTTGAAGGTCATCTTCATGATCATCTCCATGATCATCTCGATGGTTATCTCCATGATCATCTCCATGGTCATCTTGATGGTCATATCAATGATCATCTCCATGGTCATCTACATAATCATATCGATGGTCATCTCGATAGTCATCTTCATGGTCATCTCGATGGTCATCTCCATGGTCATCTCCATGGTCATTTCCATGATTATATCTATGGTCATCTTGATGGGCATCTCATTGGTCATCTTGATGGTCATCTCCATAATAATCTCCATAATCATCTCGATGGTCATCTCGATAGTCATCTCCATGATCATCTCGATGGTCATCTCCATGATTATCTCGATGGTCATCTCGATGGTCATCTCGATGGTCATCTCCATAATCATCTCGATGGTCATCTCGATGGTCATCTCCATGATCATCTCGATGGTCATCTCCATAATCATCTCGATGGTCATCTCGATGGTCATCTCCATAATCATCTCGATGGTCATCTCCATAATCATCTCGATGGTCATCTCGATGGTCATCTCCATGATCATTTCGATGGTCACCTCGATGGTCATCTCCATGCTCATCTCCATGAACATCTCGATGGTCATCTCGATGGTCATCTCCATGATCATCTTGAAGGTCATCTTCATGATCATCTCCATGATCATCTCGATGGTTATCTCCATGATCATCTCTATGATCATATCGATGGTCATCTCGATGGTCATCTCCATGCTCATCTCCATGAACATCTCGATGATGATATCGATGATCATCTCCATGGTCATCTTGATGGTCATATCAATGATCATCTCCATGGTCATCTACATAATCATCTCGATGGTCATCTCGATAGTCATCTTCATGGTCATCTCCATGGTCATCTCCATGGTCATTTCCATGATTATCTCGATGGTCATCTCGATGGTAATTTCCATTGTCATCTCTATGATCATCTCGATGGTCATCTCCATGGTCATCTCGATGGTCATCTCCATGATCATCTCCATAATCATCTCGATGGTCATCTCGATAGTCATCTCCATAATCATCTCGATGGTCATCTCCATGATCATCTCGATGGTCATCTCGATGGTCATCTCGATGGTCATCTCCATAATCATCTCGATGGTCATCTCCATGATCATCTCGATGGTCATCTCGATGGTAATTTCCATTGTCATCTCTATGATCATCTCGATGGTCATCTCCATGGTCATCTCGATGGTGATCTCCATGATCATCTCCATAATCATCTCGATGGTCATCTCGATAGTCATCTCCATAATAATCTCAATGGTCATCTCCATGATCATCTCGATGGTCATCTCGATGGTCATCTCGATGGTCATCTCCATAATCATCTCGATGGTCATCTCCATGATCATCTTGAAGGTCATCTTCATGATCATCTTCATGATCATCTCGATGGTCATCTCGATAGTCATTTCCATGATCATTTCGATGGTCACCTCGATGGTCATCTCCATGCTCATCTCCATGAACATCTCGATGGTCATCTCGATGTTCATCTCCATAATCATCTCGATGGTCATTTCCATGATCATCTTGAAGGTCATCTTCATGATCATCTCCATGATCATCTCGATGGTTATCTCCATGATCATCTCCATGGTCATCTTGATGGTCATATCAATGATCATCTCCATGGTCATCTACATAATCATATCGATGGTCATCTCGATAGTCATCTTCATGGTTATCTCGATGGTCATCTCCATGGTCATCTCCATGGTCATTTCCATGATTATATCTATGGTCATCTTGATGGGCATCTCATTGGTCATCTTGATGGTCATCTCCATAATAATCTCCATAATCATCTCGATGGTCATCTCCCTGATCATCTCCATGATCAGCTCGATGGCCATCTCGATGGTCATCTCGATAGTCATCTCCATGATCATCTCGATGGTCATCTCCATGATTATCTCGATGGTCATCTCGATGGTCATCTCGATGGTCATCTCCATGTCAATCTCCATAATCATCTCCACGATAATCTCGATGGTCATCTCGATGGTCATCTCCATGGTCATCTCCATGATCATCTCGATGGTCTTCTCCATGATCATCTCCATAATCATCTCGATGGTCATCTCCATGATCATCTCTATGATCATCTCGATGGTCATCTCCATGATCATCTCCATAATCATCTCGATGGTCATCTCCATGATCATCTCTATGATCAGCTCGATGGTCATCTCGATGGTCATCTCGATGGTCATCTCCATGGTCATCTCCATGATCATCTCCATAATCATCTCGATGGTCATCTCCATGGTCATCTCCCTAATCATCTCGATGGTCATCTCCATGGTCATCTCCCTAATAATCTCGATGGTTATCTCCATGATCATCTCGATGGTCATCTCCATGGTCATCTCCCTAATCATCTTGATGGTCATCTCCATGATCATCTCGATGGTCATCTCCATGGTCATCTCCCTAATAATCTCGATGGTATCTCGATAGTCATCTCCATGATCATCTCGATGGTCATCTCCATGGCCATTTCCATGATCATCTCGATGGTGATCTCCATGATCATCTCGATGGTGATCTCCATGATCATCTCGATGGTGATCTCCATGATCATCTCAATGATGATCTCCATGATCTCAGAATGGAATCGTAGTCACGTGCATCTTCAAAATTTGCAGCCGGTGTATATTCCTTATGTTTTTTCCTCCAATAACTGAAAAATAAAGAGATTGTTTAAATCATCATCATCATCAAAGTTACACCTTGTCTAATATACAGGAGCATCCGAGCGTAATTGTGTTAAAGAGTACAAGCTTTTAAATACACGGTGCGCAGTCGAGTTGACCCCGACACTGAAGCAAAGTTGTGAACATCTAGCGGAGGCCGCGCGGCCCCTTTTAAGAACACGCACGAGTTTTGTGAACTTTAACCACAACCACCCCACCCCACCCATTCCCCCCTCCCCATGTCCCATCAAACGAACACAAAAAACCGCGTCAAAACACCCCCGAATGAACGAACGGACGGTGAAAAATCCCGCGTGTTAAGATATGTTTGTGCGCCATCGCTAAGAAAGCACTGCAAGTGAGTGTACAAGTGAGAGTGTAGGAAATTGTACATGTGAGTGAGCGTGGAGGTGAGTGTACAGGTGAGAGTGCAGTTCAGTGTACAGGTGAGCGTGCAGGTGAATGTCACATGTACACTCACCTGTACACTCGCCTGCACTCTCGCCTGTACTCACCTGCACGCTCATGCACATGCACACTCGCCTCCTCGCTCACTCACATGTATACTCACCTGCATGCTCGCCTGTACACTCACCTGCACGTTAACTGTGCGGGTGAGTACATGTGAGTGAGCGTGGAGGCGAGTCTACAGGCGGGAGTGCAGTTGAGTGTTCATGTGAGAATGCAGGTGAGTGTACAGGCGTGAGTGCAGGTGAATGTACAGGCGTGAGTGCAGGTGAATGTACATGTGAGCGTGCAGACGAGTCAACGCACAGGTGAGTATACAGGTGAGTGTGCGTGCAGCTGAGTACAGGTGAGAGTGCGGGCGAGTATACAGGTGGCAGGGCAGGATGACCACGGGCTTGGAGGACTTCTCCAGGCAGAGGGGGCACAGCAGCTGGCGCGCTGCAGCAGCCACCCACAGGCGGACAGCCTCGTCACTGCAGCTGTGACGTGCCCGGCCTCCCTCTTCTCCCCATGTCACGTGGAGACAGAGAGAGAGGGAGGGGCATTCACACCACGAGGTCACGTGGCCCAGGGAATAACAAATCCTCCCCCCCCTACACCAACTGCCAACATGGACTCGTCCATCGCTGGTCCCACCTCCCCCACGGAAAATCATCGAAGTCAACGTACAGTAGGGCAGTCCACACAAGCAGCATCAACAACAACAGCAGCAGCAGCCGTCACCATTCGCCACTAAGTGGCGGTGACGTCCCCGCGGCGTTTGTGCCAGGCTAGGTGCACTCTTAGGCCACGCGAAGTGTCGAAGGCTCGCTGACAGGAGGTCACGGGACAGAACCCTGCAGGTGCCATGGGGTTGACCGACTCGAGATGGCTGCAGACGCCACCAGCTGGGCCAACTCGCCGCGTTTTAGTCGCCCGCCTCTCCGCTCGTTGTTGTGAGCGTTCCTCACGAGCCTCCTCCACAGAGACCGATCTTGACACCGCCGGTACCGCTCATTGGCAAGTCCACTCAGCTCCACATCCTCCAACCAGGTACCTTTGTAGACCCGCAGTGATGCCCCATGCCGTGTTGGCAGTCCACTGCTGGATGAAGGCTTCGGGTCGCCACGGTGGCTAGGAGATGTTAACTACCTCGCCCGGTGTGCAGGAGGTCGTGGGTTCGACCCCGACGCCTGCTACTGCTGCTGTAGATTTGGAGTCTGCGGTGTCTCTCTCGACGTGGTCGCGTGGATTTCTCTCCCAGTGCTGCGGTGTTCCCATCCACATTTAGAGTCGACGTGTTGAGAATATTTGGCTGCTCTAAATGTCCACACGAGAAGCCACTTTGTTGAGCTATCATCTGTCGCCAGGTCGCTTCTTATAAAAGCGCTATGGAGCTCAGTGGGACTTACGTAGTTAAAATAAAATAACAGCACCACATCTCCACCTACACAGAACATCTGCCGTGATCCTGACTGCAGTGCTCACCTCGATATGGTCGATGCCGCTAGACGAGGCGAGTAGTACGAGTACCACCTTGATGGGTCTGCGACTATTCCTTCTAGAGGTATTGCCAAAAAACCACAAACATCCCAGAATCCTCTCGGTTTGGGGTCCAAATGTTGTCGCTTATTATATCCCATAAGAAACGTTGCATCGAATCAATGTAATTGAATTCTACTCGCCTGGACGAGCGGAATTGAATGGTGAAACTGGTTTTGCTGTGCTGTATTAAATCAGATATTTGCATGACTGCATGTGTATTATTTTGAGAATAGCAAAAAACAGTCATCCCCATATTACATAGTGTTTTATTGGTCGCTCACCTATTTCACTTCCCACAGCTTAACCACTCATATATTTTGGTGTCGCTCGACGAGGCGAGTTGTACGAGTACCACTTTCATGGGTATGCGACTATTCCTTCTAGAGGTATTGCCAAAAAACCACAAACATCCCAGAATCCTCTCGGTTTGGGGTCCAAATGTTGTCGCTTATTATATCCCATAAGAAACGTTGCATCGAATCAATGTAATTGAATTCTACTCGCCTGGACGAGCGGAATTGAATGGTGAAACTGGGTTTGCTGTGCTGTGCTAAATTAGATATTTGCATGACTGCATGTGTATTATTTTGAGAATAGCCAAAAACAGTCATCCCCATATTACATAGTGTTTTATTGGTCGCTCGTCTATTTCACTTCCCACAGCTTAACCACTCATATATTTTGATGCCGCTCGACGAGGCGAGTAGTACGAGTACCACTTTCATGGGTATGCGACTATTCCTTCTAGAGATATTGCCAAAAAACCACAAACATCCCAGAATCCTCTCGGTTTGGGGTCCAAATGTTGTCGCTTATTATATCCCGTAAGAAACGTTGCATCGAATCAATGTAATTGAATTCTACTCGCCTGGACGAGCGGAATTGAATGGTGAAACTGGTTTTGCTGTGCTGTGTTAAATCAGATTTTTGCATGACTGCATGTGTAGGGCTGTTACAGAGAGCCCGTTATGCATGGCAGCCTATGGTAAACAAGCACAGTGGGCGGGGCTACGTCAGTGCACGGGCAGGTGCCCTCTACGACGTCCGCGCTTCGGACGTTACGATCCCCCGGGGCCCCACCCCTCAGGGAGGGGGGTGTATAAAAGGGGAATGTATCGGGGGGCTCGGGAGTGATGTTTAGCTAAAGAAGAGGAGGCGGAAGACGTCTGAGATAGAGCCCTGGACTCCCCCTGGTACGCCGTCCTTATCAGGACCGCGCAGGCTCGAGCCAGTGGCGTGGTACCAGAGCCAGAGCCAGTGCTGGTCTGGACTCTGGGTACCGGGCCCGACTGACCAGTGTCGGGCCAAGATAGCCTCCCCTAGCCCATTAGTGGAGGACTCAGAGGCAGGCTAAGGTTAGCCTAGAGGTGTGTCCTCAGATAGACGGGTGAGGGGGCCGATACCCCCTCAATTGTGTATGTCACAAAGTTGGTATTCAAATAAACAAGTGTGCCTCCAACTCCGGTGTCAACGAGTCATAAGCGTTACTACATCTGGCGTCAGAAGTGAAACAAAGTACGAACATGGATACACGCCGGACGACTCGAGTCGGAGTACCAGGAGCGGAGGACACCGCTGCAGTTGGAGAGCCCGAGACGGCTGAAGATGCCATCGAGCAGCCGGGGCTGGGTGCATCCACGCCACAGCAGCTGGAGGAAGGGGAGCCGTCGACGGAGGGGCTGAGGCAGGCGCACGCGAAGCTGGCCGAGCTGCTGTACGCCGCAGCCGCCATGCTCGATAACATCACACGGCTGGGGGCTGCGGGACCGCCACGAGGCGACAGCAGCCAACGACCACAGCGCCTTCCCGCCATTTCAACGGAGCAACATTTTGAAACTCCCGCCATCGCCGCAGCTGCTGTTGAGGGCGTGGCCGCTCTAAGCATCGCGTCCAACGGCGGGAGTACAGTACCTGCCGCGTCACCACGGGTGCGACCGGCGATGCCATCGCTGCTTCGGGCCGACGCTGAGTCGAGTGAGGGAGACGAGGGAGCGCGATCGTCCTCTGCAGCCGCTGCCTTACATCAGCGACTGCCGCCGCTCAAAGAATTTGTGGGCGAGGAGGGCGACTGGGGCGGCTTCCAGCGGCGCTTCCTCGCTCACCAGGAGATGGCACAGTGGACAGACGCCGAGGCTCTCCGAGCACTGCCAGCACTCCTCGACAGCGACGCCCTCGCCACACTAACATCGGCAACGAAGGAGAGGCGTTCCACGCTGCGGAAGGCGATGCAAGTGCTGTCCGCTGTGTATGGGCCACCATCGGACTGTCGTCAACTCTTTTACGATCGCCAGCGGGGGACGAAGGAGTCGCCCCTGGCGTACCGTACAAGCCTCCTGGCGCTGGCAAAGGAAGCCTTTCCACGAATGGACGACGAGGGGATCGACGCCATGGTGACAGAAAAGATACTTTTGCTGGCGGACGACTTAGACATCGTCATTGTCGCACAGGACGATGCAGAAATGTGCTCCCTCCAAGCGGCCCGTCTCCTCCACGCAAACCTGTCCTCTCAACGACGGAAGGCCAGCAAGGCGGCGAGCGGGCGCGCCGTCGCTGCGGCCACCCTCCCGGCGGAAGAGGTTTGCGCCATCAACCATCGACGGCAGCACGGAGCGGGAGCGCGGGGGGACCGGGCCGGTTCAAGCCATCTACAACGTCCATCGTCGCCACCAGCGCTTCCACGCTGCTACAACTGCGGCATCCGGGGCCACGTCGCCTCGGGGTGCCGCTCTCCTCGGCAGCGCGGGACGACACCTCAACGGGACGCCGGCCCTCGTCACAAGCTCCACCATCATAATCCGGCGAGTCGCGGAACCCCTCACGTTTGGCCCACGCACACGCCCGTCGCACACTTAAACACCGCAGCGAAGGGGGGGCCAATATCGCGTACCATGGCACCAACACGCACCGCTCTGGGTACTCACATTGAACCCAGCCAGTGGTCCGTGTTGGCCCATCGGGTTGTAGCCGCGTCGTCGGGGTCGTCGGCCGTTGTGGGTCACATCGATGGGGTGGAGGTTCGCATCTTGGTCGATACAGGAGCATCGGCGACCATTATTTCGGAGTTGATTTATAACATTCTCCCTGCCCAGAGCCGTCCTTTGATGCCTGTTAATGTGCCATTCTTTGCTGCTAACGGGGGTTCACTTGGCATCATCGGACAAATTCGAGCCCAAATTTGTGTCGGGGATATTAAATTATCTGGGCCGATTTTTGTTTCCTCCTCGCTGGCGGTTCCGTGCCTGCTGGGGACGGATTTCCTGGCCAAAATGCCGATTAGGATATTAATCGACCAGGGATGCATTGAGCTCCCATCGGGCCGACGCATGGCGTTTTTGCCATCCCCCGCTACGAGCCGGACGGCGTTCGCGACGGTGCCGGCATTCGTAGATAGAACGGTGCGCGTTCCTCCGGGGGCGCAAATGTTAATTCCTTTGAGACTTCGGCGGCCCTTCGCTAAGGGCATTGGGGCTCAAGGGGTTTTGCTGGGACCGTCTAGGGCCGGGGTCAGTGGACCTAATTTACTCCCGGCCCAGACCATAGTGAGAGGGGATGGAGAACCCTTCATCGCGGTCCTCAATGTGGGCTCGCAGACGGTGGTGGTCCCACAGGGGACCGTGCTTGCTCACGCAACGCCGGTGCCCTGTGAGGAACCCGTCGCGAGTCATGTCGGCGCTGCCCCTGCACCGCGACCACATTCAGACAGCGATGAAGGGTGGCTCGAGGCGCTTTGCGCGGGATCGACGGACCTGTCAAATTTAGAGCGCCAACGTCTTAAGACACTACTGAGGGAATTTTCCGACGTTTTCAGTCGGGATAAATACGATTTGGGCTGCACTCATCTGCTGCGTCACCATATTGATACGGGTGACAGCGCGCCAATACGCCAAAATCCTTTTCGGTTGAGTCCCGCCGAAAAGGACCATGTCAAATCGGCTGTTGATGACATGCTAGCCGCCGACATAATTTCTCCCTCCAACAGCCCTTGGGGAGCGCCGATCGTCCTGGTTAAGAAGCAGGACGGTTCGTTGCGGTTTTGCGTTGACTTTCGGCGCCTTAATAAAATTACGGTTGCCGACGCATACCCGCTCCCACGGATGGACGAATCGCTTGACGCCTTGGCGGGAGCGCGATTCTTCTCCACATTGGACTTACTTTCGGGATTCTGGCAGCTTCCTCTGGACGATGATTCAAAGCCTAAAACTGCTTTCCGTACTCCGCACGGCCTGTTTCAATTCAACCGGTTGCCGATGGGCTTACACTCAGCGCCGGCAACTTTCCAGCGGTTGATGGAATTGGTTTTGGCTGGATTGCAATGGGAGTCGTGCCTGATTTATTTTGATGACGTCATTGTCTTTGGCAAAACTTTTGAGGAACATCTCCAGAGGTTGCGGGCGGTTTTCCTAAAGATGCGGGCTGCTAATTTGAAATTTAAGCCCCAAAAATGCCATTTGTTACGCGAGTCGGTGCGTTATTTGGGGCACATCGTGGGGCGCTCAGGTATTTCTACCGATCCCGCCAAAACGCAGTGTGTAAGCTCCTGGCCGACTCCCACCTCAGTGGGAGAGGTTAGGAGTTTTATTGGGTTTGCGTCGTATTATAGACGCTTCGTCGCTAATTTTGCGACTATCGCCAAACCCCTACATGCTTTAACATCTAAAGGGGTTCGGTTTTGCTGGGGTCAGGAGGAGGAGGAGGCTGCTTTTTGCTCCCTTCGGGATGCTTTGGTAAACGCTCCTCCCCTGATTTACCCTGATTTTTCAAAACCGTTCTTGCTCGACACCGATGCGAGCAACACGGGTATTGGGGGCGTGCTCTCCCAGGTGGTTGACGGCGTGGAACATGTGGTTGCGTACGGCAGTCGGGTGTTGTCTCCAGCGGAGCAACGGTATTGTGTCACCCGTAGGGAACTGTTGGCAATTGTCCATTTCGTCCAACAGTATCGCCCATATCTGTACGGTCGGCATTTCACCGTCCGCACAGATCATGCGGCACTGCAGTACGCCCTGAGGGTCCAACAGCCATCGGGACAATTGTCCCGATGGTTGGAGGTCCTCCAGGATTACGATTTCCAAACCACATACCGTAAGGGCGTTCGCCACACCAACGCGGACGCTCTGTCACGCTTGCCAACCACCTCCGAGTGTGCATGCCTCCTGGGGTCTGGACGTTGCAGGCCTCCAGGGGACACATCGGTACCTGTCTTGGCGGCCGCCAACGACGACGATGCAATGGTTCCTAATTCGATCGAACAACAGGGCAAAGATTCCCTGTTGGGGTTGCCCGTCATTGAATGGGGGCGCCTCCAGATGGAGGATGTCTCCCTCCTCGGGTGGCGACGTCACGTTGGCGGTGCGGCGGGGGGAAAAAGAGGTGGTTCCGACGCATGGGAAATGTGCCAAGGTCTGCTAATGCATTGGGACGGGAAGTCACGTCGACATCGGCTGGTTGTCCCTACTGGGTTGCGGGGTAGGGTGGTATGGGCCGCTCATGAGCGCCTCCTACACCTGGGGACCCAAAAGACTCTCGCCTTGCTGCAACTTGATTTTTACTGGCCTGGCATGATGAGGGATGTGGGGGATTTGTTGGGATCGTGCCCTCAATGTGCACAACGCAAACCGCCGGCACGGGAGTCTAACCCGCCCTTGCAATCGATCAAAGTGTCCAGGATAAACGAGCTGGTCGCTCTGGACATTTTGGGACCATTCCCCGCCACCCCCAGAGGGAATAGATATTTGTTGACGGGTGTCGAGTATTTTACACGCTGGCCTATGGCCTGGCCTTTGGCCAACCAGTCGGCAGCAGCCATCGTGGAGGCCTTTGTTCAGGGTTATGTCCTGGACAAAGGTGCTCCGGAGAGGCTGCTGACCGACCAGGGCAGAAATTTTTCCGGTAAACTACTCAGACAAGTCTGCGATCTCCTGGGCACAAAGAAAATTCGGACCTCCCCATATCACCCACAAACTGACGGGATGGTCGAACGTTTGCATCGCACCATCTCGTCCATGTTATCACAACAAGTTTCGGACTCGCAAACGGATTGGGACCTACAAATTCAGGGGGTCTTGGCGGCGTACCGGATGGCACCCCATGCGGCTACGGGGTTTTCTCCCTTTTACCTCATGTACGGCCGAGAACCAGACCCGCCTGTTCGTGCCCAGTTGCGGATTCCCGTGCCGCAGGGAAAAACTAATCTGGCTGACCACGTTAAATTTAATCTGGACAAATTGACCGAGGCACGGGATGCTGCAATGCAAAACTCTGACCTCCGTCAGAAGGCAAATGAGCGCCTCAGATTGAGTCGAGCGCACATGCTGCAGTGGAAGCCGGGGGACAAGGCATGGTTGCACTGCCCCCAGGTGCCACTGGCAACCTCCTCTAAACTTGTGCGGCCGTGGCGGGGCCCTGTGGAAGTGGTGGAGGTGTTACGTCCGCAGTGCGTGCGCATCAAGTGGGGGAAGCGGCGATGGTTCGTGCACCCCTCCAGATTAAAACCCTTCGCTGCGGTACACGACCCCACTTCACACGCGCGTGGCCAAACATGTGGGGGGTCGGCCGACTTGCTGGGTCCGTCTCTGTCGCTCTCACCTGATGCCTTGCCGGCTGTGCCACCTTCAGGAGCATCAGGAGTGACGGGCTCACGCCCGATCACCCCTCCTGCGGATACCGAGGGTCACGCGGAGTCAGAGGAATGCTCACCTCAAGACGGACAGTCGCCACCTGATGGTCCGCCACGCGGGGTTACCCCGTGTGAGGGGCCCGCTGCAAGGACGCGCGCTAAAATGCGCAAACTGTTGTGAGGCCGGAAAATGTGTACATAGCTGTTGTGTTTATTGGCTGTTGTGTGGATGGTGTGTTTCCCGCTCCTCGGATGTACATATGTTAGGTTCACCGTTTGTTGTGTGTGCGGGGTGGGTTCCCTGCTGGTTGTATATAAGCTGTTTTTTTTACGGAATTCGTATTTATTCGGGGGGGTGCGACGGGTTGTTTCTCATCTTGTTGTTGTGTCTTGTTCTGGTTCCTGTTATGGTTCAAAAATAGTGAGGCACACGTCAGGGGGTGAAGGCACCTTTATTGTCAAATTTTGTATGTTGGCAGCCGGGACGGCTGCATGCTATGTGGGGGGGAGTGATGTAGGGCTGTTACAGAAAGCCCGTTATGCATGGCAGCCTATGGTAAACAAGCACAGTGGGCAGGGCTACGTCAGTGCACGGGCAGGTGCCCTCTACGACGTCCGCGCTTCGGACGTTACGATCCCCCGGGGCCCCACCCCTCAGGGAGGGGGGTGTATAAAAGGGGAATGTATCGGGGGGCTCGGGAGTGATGTTTAGCTAAAGAAGAGGAGGCGGAAGACGTCTGAGATAGAGCCCTGGACTCCCCCTGGTACGCCGTCCTTATCAGGACCGCGCAGGCTCGAGCCAGTGGCGTGGTACCAGAGCCAGAGCCAGTGCTGGTCTGGACTCTGGGTACCGGGCCCGACTGACCAGTGTCGGGCCAAGATAGCCTCCCCTAGCCCATTAGTGGAGGACTCAGAGGCAGGCTAAGGTTAGCCTAGAGGTGTGTCCTCAGATAGACGGGTGAGGGGGCCGATACCCCCTCAATTGTGTATGTCACAAAGTTGGTATTCAAATAAACAAGTGTGCCTCCAACTCCGGTGTCAACGAGTCATAAGCGTTACTACACATGTGTATTATTTTGAGAATAACAAAAAACAGTCATCCCCATATTACATAGTGTTTTATTGGTCGCTCGTCTATTTCACTTCCCACAGCTTAACCACTCATATATTTTGGTGTCGCTCGACGAGGCGAGTAGTACGAGTACCACTTTCATGGGTATGCGACTATTCCTTCTAGAGGTATTGCCAAAAAACCACAAACATCCCAGAATCCTCTCGGTTTGGGGTCCAAATGTTGTCGCTTATTATATCCCATAAGAAACGTTGCATCGAATCAATGTAATGGAATTCTACTCGCCTGGACGAGCGGAATTGAATGGTGAAACTGGGTTTGCTGTGCTGTGTTAAATCAGATATTAGCATGACTGCATGTGTATTATTTTGAGAATAGCCAAAAACAGTCATCCCCATATTACATAGTGTTTTATTGGTCGCTCGTCTATTTCACTTCCCACAGCTTAACCACTCATATATTTTGATGCCGCTCGACGAGGCGAGTAGTACGAGTACCACTTTCATGGGTATGCGACTATTCCTTCCAGAGATATTGCCAAAAAACCACAAACATCCCAGAATCCTCTCGGTTTGGGGTCCAAATGTTGTCGCTTATTATATCCCGTAAGAAACGTTGCATCGAATCAATGTAATTGAATTCTACTCGCCTGGACGAGCGGAATTGAATGGTGAAACTGGTTTTGCTGTGCTGTGTTAAATCAGATTTTTGCATGACTGCATGTGTATTATTTTGAGAATAACAAAAAACAGTCATCCCCATATTACATAGTGTTTTATTGGTCGCTCGTCTATTTCACTTCCCACAGCTTAACCACTCATATATTTTGGTGTCGCTCGACGAGGCGAGTAGTACGAGTACCACTTTCATGGGTATGCGACTATTCCTTCTAGAGGTATTGCCAAAAAAACACAAACATCCCAGAATCCTCTCGGTTTGGGGTCCAAATGTTGTCGCTTTTTTTATCCCATAAGAAACGTTGCATCGAATCAATGTAATTGAATTCTACTCGCCTGGACGAGCGGAATTGAATGGTGAAACTGGGTTTGCTGTGCTGTGTTAAATCAGATATTTGCATGACTGCATGTGTATTATTTTGAGAATAGCCAAAAACAGTCATCCCCATATTACATAGTGTTTTATTGGTCACTCGTCTATTTCACTTCCCACAGCTTAACCACTCATATATTTTGGTGTCGCTCGACGAGGCGAGTTGTACGAGTACCACTTTCATGGGTATGCGACTATTCCTTCTAGAGGTATTGCCAAAAAACCACAAACATCCCAGAATCCTCTCGGTTTGGGGTCCAAATGTTGTCGCTTATTATATCCCATAAGAAACGTTGCATCGAATCAATGTAATTGAATTCTACTCGCCTGGACGAGCGGAATTGAATGGTGAAACTGGGTTTGCTGTGCTGTGCTAAATCAGATATTTGCATGACTGCATGTGTATTATTTTGAGAATAGCCAAAAACAGTCATCCCCATATTACATAGTGTTTTATTGGTCGCTCGTCTATTTCACTTCCCACAGCTTAACCACTCATATATTTTGATGCCGCTCGACGAGGCGAGTAGTACGAGTACCACTTTCATGGGTATGCGACTCTTCCTTCCAGAGATATTGCCAAAAAACCACAAACATCCCAGAATCCTCTCGGTTTGGGGTCCAAATGTTGTCGCTTATTATATCCCGTAAGAAACGTTGCATCGAATCAATGTAATTGAATTCTACTCGCCTGGACGAGCGGAATTGAATGGTGAAACTGGTTTTGCTGTGCTGTGTTAAATCAGATTTTTGCATGACTGCATGTGTAATTTTTTGAGAATAACAAAAAACAGTCATCCCCATATTACATAGTGTTTTATTGGTCGCTCGTCTATTTCACTTCCCACAGCTTCACCACTCATATATTTTGGTGTCGCTCGACGAGGCGAGTAGTACGAGTACCACTTTCATGGGTATGCGACTATTCCTTCTAGAGGTATTGCCAAAAAACCACAAACATCCCAGAATCCTCTCGGTTTGGGGTCCAAATGTTGTCGCTTATTATATCCCGTAAGAAACGTTGCATCGAATCAATGTAATTGAATTCTACTCGCCTGGACGAGCGGAATTGAATGGTGAAACTGGTTTTGCTGTGCTGTGTTAAATCAGATTTTTGCATGACTGCATGTGTATTATTTTGAGAATAACAAAAAACAGTCATCCCCATATTACATAGTGTTTTATTGGTCGCTCGTCTATTTCACTTCCCACAGCTTAACCACTCATATATTTTGGTGTCGCTCGACGAGGCGAGTAGTACGAGTACCACTTTCATGGGTATGCGACTATTCCTTCTAGAGGTATTGCCAAAAAACCACAAACATCCCAGAATCCTCTCGGTTTGGGGTCCAAATGTTGTCGCTTATTATATCCCGTAAGAAACGTTGCATCGAATCAATGTAATTGAATTCTACTCGCCTGGACGAGCGGAATTGAATGGTGAAACTGGTTTTGCTGTGCTGTGTTAAATCAGATTTTTGCATGACTGCATGTGTATTATTTTGAGAATAACAAAAAACAGTCATCCCCATATTACATAGTGTTTTATTGGTCGCTCGTCTATTTCACTTCCCACAGCTTAACCACTCATATATTTTGGTGTCGCTCGACGAGGCGAGTAGTACGAGTACCACTTTCATGGGTATGCGACTATTCCTTCTAGAGGTATTGCCAAAAAAACACAAACATCCCAGAATCCTCTCGGTTTGGGGTCCAAATGTTGTCGCTTATTTTATCCCATAAGAAACGTTGCATCGAATCAATGTAATTGAATTCTACTCGCCTGGACGAGCGGAATTGAATGGTGAAACTGGGTTTGCTGTGCTGTGTTAAATCAGATATTTGCATGACTGCATGTGTATTATTTTGAGAATAGCCAAAAACAGTCATCCCCATATTACATAGTGTTTTATTGGTCACTCGTCTATTTCACTTCCCACAGCTTAACCACTCATATATTTTGGTGTCGCTCGACGAGGCGAGTTGTACGAGTACCACTTTCATGGGTATGCGACTATTCCTTCTAGAGGTATTGCCAAAAAACCACAAACATCCCAGAATCCTCTCGGTTTGGGGTCCAAATGTTGTCGCTTATTATATCCCATAAGAAACGTTGCATCGAATCAATGTAATTGAATTCTACTCGCCTGGACGAGCGGAATTGAATGGTGAAACTGGGTTTGCTGTGCTGTGCTAAATCAGATATTTGCATGACTGCATGTGTATTATTTTGAGAATAGCCAAAAACAGTCATCCCCATATTACATAGTGTTTTATTGGTCGCTCGTCTATTTCACTTCCCACAGCTTAACCACTCATATATTTTGATGCCGCTCGACGAGGCGAGTAGTACGAGTACCACTTTCATGGGTATGCGACTCTTCCTTCCAGAGATATTGCCAAAAAACCACAAACATCCCAGAATCCTCTCGGTTTGGGGTCCAAATGTTGTCGCTTATTATATCCCGTAAGAAACGTTGCATCGAATCAATGTAATTGAATTCTACTCGCCTGGACGAGCGGAATTGAATGGTGAAACTGGTTTTGCTGTGCTGTGTTAAATCAGATTTTTGCATGACTGCATGTGTAATTTTTTGAGAATAACAAAAAACAGTCATCCCCATATTACATAGTGTTTTATTGGTCGCTCGTCTATTTCACTTCCCACAGCTTCACCACTCATATATTTTGGTGTCGCTCGACGAGGCGAGTAGTACGAGTACCACTTTCATGGGTATGCGACTATTCCTTCTAGAGGTATTGCCAAAAAACCACAAACATCCCAGAATCCTCTCGGTTTGGGGTCCAAATGTTGTCGCTTATTATATCCCGTAAGAAACGTTGCATCGAATCAATGTAATTGAATTCTACTCGCCTGGACGAGCGGAATTGAATGGTGAAACTGGTTTTGCTGTGCTGTGTTAAATCAGATTTTTGCATGACTGCATGTGTATTATTTTGAGAATAACAAAAAACAGTCATCCCCATATTACATAGTGTTTTATTGGTCGCTCGTCTATTTCACTTCCCACAGCTTAACCACTCATATATTTTGGTGTCGCTCGACGAGGCGAGTAGTACGAGTACCACTTTCATGGGTATGCGACTATTCCTTCTAGAGGTATTGCCAAAAAACCACAAACATCCCAGAATCCTCTCGGTTTGGGGTCCAAATGTTGTCTCTTATTATATCCCATAAGAAACGTTGCATCGAATCAATGTAATTGAATTCTACTCGTCTGGACGAGCGGAATTGAATGGTGAAACTGGGTTTGCTGTGCTGTGTTAAATCAGATATTTGCATGACTGCATGTGTATTATTTTGAGAATAGCCAAAAACAGTCATCCCCATATTACATAGTTTTTATTGGTCGCTCGTCTATTTCACTTCCCACAGCTTAACCACTCATATATTTTGGTGTCGCTCGACGAGGCGAGTTGTACGAGTACCACTTTCATGGGTATGCGACTATTCCTTCTAGAGGTATTGCCAAAAAACCACAAACATCCCAGAATCCTCTCGGTTTGGGGTCCAAATGTTGTCGCTTATTATATCCCATAAGAAACGTTGCATCGAATCAATGTAATGGAATTCTACTCGCCTGGACGAGCGGAATTGAATGGTGAAACTGGGTTTGCTGTGCTGTGTTAAATCAGATATTAGCATGACTGCATGTGTATTATTTTGAGAATAGCCAAAAACAGTCATCCCCATATTACATAGTGTTTTATTGGTCGCTCGTCTATTTCACTTCCCACAGCTTAACCACTCATATATTTTGATGCCGCTCGACGAGGCGAGTAGTACGAGTACCACTTTCATGGGTATGCGACTATTCCTTCTAGAGGTATTGCCAAAAAACCACAAACATCCCAGAATCCTCTCGGTTTGGGGTCCAAATGTTGTCGCTTATTATATCCCTTTAGAAACGTTGCATCGAATCAATGTAATTGAATTCTATTCGCCTGGACGAGCGGAATTGAATGGTGAAACTGGGTTTGCTGTGCTGTGCTAAATCAGATATTTGCATGACTGCATGTGTATTATTTTGAGAATAGCCAAAAACAGTCATCCCCATATTACATATGAAGTATTGGAAAATGACGGCAGGAAACTCCTTGACGGGAACACACTTCTTTTATTAAATCTTGACTTGTAACAATACAACGCGTGGCCTCTCTTCTTCCCGATGCGCTTCTCTTGACTCTGGATTCTGTGCTGCCGGCTCTCTGTGCCTCGTGTAGACTCCGCGCCTCGGCTACACTCCTCTCTCGCCTCGTGTAGACTCTGCGCCTCTGCTACACTCTCCACTCGCCTCGTGTAGACTTTGCATCTCTCTCTCTGGCTACACCGTATGCATACTCGGCTCGTGTAGACCTTCCTCTCTCTCTGGCTACACCGTATGCATACTCGGCTCGTGTAGACCGTTCTCTCTCGCTGGCTACACCGTATGCATACTCGGCTTGTGTAGACCTTCCTCTCTCTCTGGCTACACCGTATGCATACTCGGCTCGTGTAGACCGTTCTCTCTCGCTGGCTACACACTATACATTACTCAGCTCGTGTAGACCGTTCTCTCTCGCTGGCTACACACTATACATTACTCAGCTCGTGTAGACCGTTCTCTCTCGCTGGCTACACACTATACATTACTCAGCTCGTGTAGACCGTTCTCTCTCGCTGGCTACACACTATACATTACTCAGCTCGTGTAGACCGTTCTCTCTCGCTGGCTACACACTTATACCTTACTCTCCTCTACTCTCCATTACTCTCCATTACTCTCCTCTCCGGGCTCTATCTCTGCACCTTCGTCTTCCTTTCTTAGATGGTTCCACTTCTGCCCCTGCTCCTCTGTGCATCACCTTATATACCCCTTCTTCCCGGGAGACGGAGCGGATGCGGACCTCAACGTCGGCACCGCTCCTCAGTTACCCAATCCCCACGCGCTATCCCTACGATCCGGTTCCGCTCAGCGCGTGTTTCCACTCCCCGACCAATCACACCGCGCTGCTACCCGATCACTCCCTCTGGGCGCGTCACCGGCACACAGCCAATCAGCAGCACTACCCCCACCCGCGCACTGACGCCTGCTCCTCCCCGTCAGCGCGCGTCACCACACACACACCCGTACATACGCGCTGGCACACGACATATACACCCAACGCGTATCACCACTACATCACCCCCTCCCACATAGCTCGCAGCCGGCCCGGCTGCTAACAACAACCAACCGCGACGATAAAACGACAACCAACAAAAAAAAACCCCGTAACCCCCCGAGTGTGCCCCGTAACATAACACAACAACAACAAGAATAACTATGTACAGATTGACAATGAACCCGAAAAGTCAACAATAACACGATACGAGCAAATTCGAAACGAACGCGCCCCACGTCCCTGCGACTACACGCAGTGACGAGGCGCTCCAACTGCCCCGACTCCTCACGAGGCAGGTCATGCAAAGTAGCACGACCTGGCGCGAGTCCGTCTGGCTGGTCCATCGTATGGGGCGGGACACTGACGACCGTCCGGCGGTTCCGGCTGCTCCAGACGGCGCGGAACGGGCCTGAAAGGGCCGGCCCCGCCGCGGAGATCCGGCCGCCGGTGATCGGCAGCTGTCAGTTCCGAGACACCTGGGAGCAGATCAGGCGAAAATACGTGTGGATCAGGCAGAGACATTTCCCCCTCTGGGTCGCCGGTCACGTCACACGCCCGGCCATCACGACACAAGGGGAGGCCATATGGAGGCGAGAACGGTTTCAGTCGGGAGGGGTGAACGTACCACCGGCGCTTTCCCCACTTTATCTGAACGCACTGGGGCCGTGCAACGCGCACGACCTCCACGGGTCCCCTCCACGGTCTCAACAATTTAGGCGACGTAGCCAAGGGTGCCTGGGGGCAATGCAGCCAGGCCCTGTCACCTGGTTTCCATTCGTGCATGGACACCTTCCGTGCCCGCAACCGTTCATTAGCAATTTGGCGAGCCCGCGAATTAAGCCGCGCGGCCTCCCTCGCCTCTGTCAGCTTGTGAATATTAAACTTAATATGTTCTGCCAAATTAGAATTAGTTCGTGGAGCGGACAGGCCAAGTTGCGTTTCTATTGGCGGGTCAGCTTCCCGACCGTACATCAAATAGAATGGGGAAAACCCCGTAGCTGCATGGGGGGCCATTCTATACGCGGCAAGGACTCCCGGGACCTGCAGGTCCCAATCTACATGTGCCTCGCACACCTGCTGGCACAGCATGGAAGTCAAGGTTTGTGGAGTCTCTCCACCATCCCGTCAGTCTGCGGGTGGTACGGGGAGGTACGCACCTTCTTGGTACCCAACAGATCGCACACCTCTTGCAACAATTTACTCGAAAAATTTTTACCTTGGTCGGTCAGCAGGCGTTCGGGAGCCCCCTTGTCCAGGACATAGCCCTGGACGAAGGCATCCGTCACAGCCGCTGCCGACTGGTTAGCGAGAGGCCACGCCATAGGCCATCGGGTAAAGTATTCGACCCCCACTAACAAATATTTATTCCCTCTCGGCGTGACTGGGAAGGGCCCCAAAATATCGAGTGCAACGAGCTCGTTGGTACGCGAGACCTGAATAGATTGCAGCGGTGGATTAGCTGCCACGGCCGGTGGTTTACGCCTGGCGCACTCAACGCACCCCTTCAGAATATGCACCACATCACTTCCCATTCCCGGCCAGTAATAGTCACGCTGAAGCAGGGCAAGCGTCTTGTTAACTCCCAAGTGCAAGAGGCGTTCGTGTGCCGCCAAGACAACCCTCCCCCTCACAGCGGAAGGCACCACGAGTGCGTTCCGCCGGGACAAACTGTCCCATTTCAATAACACGCCCCGCTCAAGTACATAGGAGCCGGTACGCTCCTGGTCCCCCTCGGGACCCCCAACCTTGCGGCGCAATGCTAGCAGCGAGCTGTCCGCCATCTGGAGGCGGCCCCATTCGCTGAGCGACAGCGAGAGCAGCGAGTCCCGACCCTGAGAGGCAGTGGAATCATCCCCGATCGGTGCGCCCGCTGTCGCAGCCAGTGCCCCCATCTCCCCCGCAAGCGTCGGTTTACAGCGCGCCGATCCCGACAAACACGCGCATTCATCACAAGGCAACAACCGCGACAAGCAATCGGCATTCGTGTGTCGCAACCCCTTACGGTACGTAGTCGTAAACTGATAGTCCTGGAGGACTTCCAACCAACGCGACAACTGGCCCGAGGGCTGGGCGACCCTCAATGAATACTGTAGCGCCGCGTGGTCCGTTCGGACTGTAAAGTGACGACCATAAAGATATGGCCTAAACTGCTGCACAAAAAAAACAATGGCAAGCAGCTCGCGACGGGTGACACAGTAGCGCTGCTCCGCCGGAGACAACACCCTACTACCGTAGGCGACAACTCTTTCGACACCCCCAACGACTTGGGATAGCACCCCCCCAATGCCCGTGTTGCTAGCATCCGTGTCCAGCAAAAAGGGACTGGCAAAATCGGGATAACACAAGGGTGGGGCACCCACCAAGGCGTCCCGGAGGGAGCGAAACGCGGCCTCCTCCTCCGGTCCCCATTTGAACTTCACTCCCTTCGCCGTTAGAGCGTGCAAGGGTTTTGCAATAGTGGCGAAGTGCTCAACGAACCGCCGATAATAAGAAGCAAACCCGATGAAACTACGCACGTCGGAAACGGACGTAGGTGTCGGCCACGAACCGACACAATCCGTCTTCGCGGGATCGGTGGAGATCCCCGAAGAATCGACAATGTGACCCAAGTATCTAACGGACCTACGAAGGAGGTGACATTTGGCCGGTTTAAATTTCAACTTAGCCGATCGCATTCGCAAGAACACCCCTCTCAATCGCCGGAGGTGTTCCTCAAACGTTTTACTGAAAACAATGACATCGTCCATATAAATCAAGCATGTATCCCACTGCAAGCCCGACAAAACCAACTCCATAAGTCGCTGAAACGTCGCTGGAGAGGAGTGAAGTCCCATGGGTAACCGGTTAAACTGGAACAGCCCCCCTGGAGTCCGAAATGCTGTCTTAGGTTTCGACTCTTCGTCGAGCGGCAACTGCCAAAACCCCGATAACAAATCAAGAGTCGAAAAATATCGCGCACCAGACAATGCATCGAGGGACTCATCCATCCTGGGGAGCGGATACGCGTCAGCCACAGAGATCTTATTCAGGCGACGGAAATCAACGCAGAATCGCAGGGACCCGTCCTGCTTCTTAACCAGCACAATAGGCGCTCCCCACGGGCTAGAGGAGGGCGAAATAATATCGGCTTCTAGCATATCGTTAACAGCCGACTGAACATGTTCCTTCTCCACGGGACTCAGTCGGAAGGGATTTAGCCTGACCGGCGCCGCATCGCCCGTTTCAATGTGATGGTGCAACAAATCCGTGCACCCAATGTCATACTTATGTTTACTGAATACATCAGAGAATTCAATGAGCAACTCGCGCAGCGCACCCAACTGCGCCGCCGACAAATCGTCCGAGGCGGCACATAACGAATGGACCCACTCAAGGTCTTCCCTTGGCTCAACGTTCCGCGCGGGGCTCGAGCCCACCTGCGCAACCAACCCATCATCCCCAGGGACCTGCGCCGCGTGAGCCAGCACGGTGCCCTGCGGAATGACAGCTGGTCGCGACCCCGCGTTCAAAACCATCACAAACGGATCCCTGTCAGCCCGCACCAAAGTGTGAGCCACCGATAAATCAAGACCCCCGACAGCCTTGTTAGAAGGACCCAAAAGCATACTCTGTCCCGAAGCCTCCCTCACCCATGGTTTCCGCAACCGGAGGGGAATCAACATCTGTGAACCCGGGGGCACTTGCACTGTCTGCGTCGCCACCGCTTGTATCGTAGCGCACGCCGTCCGAATGTCAGTAGGGCCCGTCAAAAATGAAATCCGGCGACCCGATGGCAGTTCAATGCATCGTTGATCGATAAGAATTTTAATGGGCATTTTAGCCAAAAAGTCAGTGCCCAAAAGACACGGAACTGCCAAAGAAGACGAAACGAAAACGGGTCCCGACAATTTGATATCTCCAATGCAAATGGACGCCCTAACCTGACCGATAATGCCCAACGATCCCCCATTAGCGGCGTAAAATGGCACATCCACTGGAAGCAGCGGACGACATTGGACCGGAAGAATATTATAAATGAGGTCCGATATAATAGTTGCCGATGCCCCCGTGTCCACTAACACCCTAATCTCAACCCCATCAATAGATCCCGTAACAACGGACGAACCCGCCGAAGCAGCCACAATTCTATGCCCCAATTCCGCCCATTCAATGTCTCCCTGGTCCCGGCCGAACCCCCCTCGCCGAACCGAATCCCCGAACCTTAACCGGCCCTCCTCCGCCGCAACGCGGCGTCCCATGTGTGCCGAATAAACAGGCCGAGCGTGTGAGGTGCCGCGACTTGCCGGGGATTGTAGAGATGACTTGGGCTCTCGGTCGTCGTCCAGCCGAGCTCCCATGGCGCGCTGCCGCGGAGCGCGGCACCCGGACGCCACGTGGCCCCGGAGGCCGCAGTTATAGCACGTGACGAGGGTCGGAGTAGATCTTGGTTGCTCCGACTTTCGGCCCGATCGCAGAGGCGACCGGGCCCCCGGCCTCCAGTCCCCTGGTCGTCCCGTGGCGAACGCCTCCTCTCGTGGGCTGACGACTTGGGGTTCGGCGACCACCAAACCCGGGGCTGCGACGACAGCAGCGTTGCAACCAACGCCTTGCTTCCGTTGTAGGGCCTCGTGCGCTTGAATACTCGTGGCGACTCTCAAAGAAGAAATATCAATCTCGTCAGCTGTGTTGATAGGGACCCCCAGGTCCTGCGCCAACTTGAGCAGCTGCTCCAAAACCATCGCGTCTTGGCCCTCCTCGTCCATCCGAGGGAACGCAGCATCAGCAAGAGCCAGCAACGCCGTGCGATAGGCCAGCGCGGTCTCCGTGGCCGCTTTCCGTCTTGCGTAGAACTGATGGCGGCACGTAGAGGGAGGCCCGTAGACCCTGGCCAACAAACCCAGCGCATCCTTCAGCGTGGAGCGGTCCGACTTCCGTGCAGCCCTGAAGGCCGCGAGCGCATCGTCGTCCAGCATGGCGGGCAATGCCCGCAGCGCCGTAGCATCGGACCACGCTGACATCTCTTGATGCGCCAAAAACCTTCGCTGAAATTGGCCCCAGTCTCCGCCTTCCGCCTTGAAGGCTGACAACGTGGGCAGGCGCTGCTGAAAAATGAAGTCATCCGCCTCGTGGTTCCTCTCCGCCTGTCCGTCGGTGTCTAAGATGGCGGCTCCAGCAGCAGACGTAAGATGGCGGACCCCCTCGCGCGCTGATGACGTCGATGCGCGCGCTTGGGAACCCACCACCACGTGGCGCTCGCCGTTCCCGCCAAAAGTAGGCCCAGGCGCAATGGCGGGAATCCCCCATTCGTTTTGGCGGGAATCTGCGGGGCGACCTTGTAAAATGTCCCCCACCGTCCCCGCTCCTCCCGACGAGCTGATCTCCGCCAAGATGGACGCGGCGGCGAGCAGCAGCTCCGCCAGTCGGGAGTGCGCCTCACGAAGCCCGGCGTCTGTCCCCGGTCGCTCGGCCGGCGCCGTCGACGGACCCTGCAGCGTGGGCAAGTCCTCTTCCTCACCCCCCGCCACCAGCGGCCCCGAGTCGTCCAGGTCTTCCTCGCGGTCAATCCCGTGGGTCCTACGGGTCTTCCTCGTCTCCATACTTGGAAGCCCGTTTCACTTCTGACGCCAGATGAAGTATTGGAAAATGACGGCAGGAAACTCCTTGACGGGAACACACTTCTTTTATTAAATCTTGACTTGTAACAATACAACGCGTGGCCTCTCTTCTTCCCGATGCGCTTCTCTTGACTCTGGATTCTGTGCTGCCGGCTCTCTGTGCCTCGTGTAGACTCCGCGCCTCGGCTACACTCCTCTCTCGCCTCGTGTAGACTCTGCGCCTCTGCTACACTCTCCACTCGCCTCGTGTAGACTTTGCATCTCTCTCTCTGGCTACACCGTATGCATACTCGGCTCGTGTAGACCTTCCTCTCTCTCTGGCTACACCGTATGCATACTCGGCTCGTGTAGACCGTTCTCTCTCGCTGGCTACACCGTATGCATACTCGGCTCGTGTAGACCTTCCTCTCTCTCTGGCTACACCGTATGCATACTCGGCTCGTGTAGACCGTTCTCTCTCGCTGGCTACACACTATACATTACTCAGCTCGTGTAGACCGTTCTCTCTCGCTGGCTACACACTATACATTACTCAGCTCGTGTAGACCGTTCTCTCTCGCTGGCTACACACTATACATTACTCAGCTCGTGTAGACCGTTCTCTCTCGCTGGCTACACACTATACATTACTCAGCTCGTGTAGACCGTTCTCTCTCGCTGGCTACACACTTATACCTTACTCTCCTCTACTCTCCATTACTCTCCATTACTCTCCTCTCCGGGCTCTATCTCTGCACCTTCGTCTTCCTTTCTTAGATGGTTCCACTTCTGCCCCTGCTCCTCTGTGCATCACCTTATATACCCCTTCTTCCCGGGAGACGGAGCGGATGCGGACCTCAACGTCGGCACCGCTCCTCAGTTACCCAATCCCCACGCGCTATCCCTACGATCCGGTTCCGCTCAGCGCGTGTTTCCACTCCCCGACCAATCACACCGCGCTGCTACCCGATCACTCCCTCTGGGCGCGTCACCGGCACACAGCCAATCAGCAGCACTACCCCCACCCGCGCACTGACGCCTGCTCCTCCCCGTCAGCGCGCGTCACCACACACACACCCGTACATACGCGCTGGCACACGACATATACACCCAGCGCGTATCACCACTACACATAGTGTTTTATTGGTCGCTCGTCTATTTCACTTCCCACAGCTTAACCACTGATATATTTTGATGCCGCTCGACGAGGTGAGTAGTAAGAGTACCACTTTCATGGGTATGCGACTATTCCTTCCAGAGATATTGCCAAAAAACCACAAACATCCCAGAATCCTCTCGGTTTGGGGTCCAAATGTTGTCGCTTATTATATCCCGTAAGAAACGTTGCATCGAATCAATGTAATTGAATTCTACTCGCCTGGACGAGCGGAATTGAATGGTGAAACTGGTTTTGCTGTGCTGTGTTAAATCAGATTTTTGCATGACTGCATGTGTATTATTTTGAGAATAACAAAAAACAGTCATCCCCATATTACATAGTGTTTTATTGGTCGCTCGTCTATTTCACTTCCCACAGCTTAACCACTCATATATTTTGGTGTCGCTCGACGAGGCGAGTAGTACGAGTACCACTTTCATGGGTATGCGACTATTCCTTCTAGAGGTATTGCCAAAAAACCACAAACATCCCAGAATCCTCTCGGTTTGGGGTCCAAATGTTGTCTCTTATTATATCCCATAAGAAACGTTGCATCGAATCAATGTAATTGAATTCTACTCGTCTGGAAGAGCGGAATTGAATGGTGAAACTGGGTTTGCTGTGCTGTGTTAAATCAGATATTTGCATGACTGCATGTGTATTATTTTGAGAATAGCCAAAAACAGTCATCCCCATATTACATAGTTTTTATTGGTCGCTCGTCTATTTCACTTCCCACAGCTTAACCACTCATATATTTTGGTGTCGCTCGACGAGGCGAGTTGTACGAGTACCACTTTCATGGGTATGCGACTATTCCTTCTAGAGGTATTGCCAAAAAACCACAAACATCCCAGAATCCTCTCGGTTTGTGGTCCAAATGTTGTCGCTTATTATATCCCATAAGAAACGTTGCATCGAATCAATGTAATGGAATTCTACTCGCCTGGACGAGCGGAATTGAATGGTGAAACTGGGTTTGCTGTGCTGTGTTAAATCAGATATTAGCATGACTGCATGTGTATTATTTTGAGAATTGCCAAAAACAGTCATCCCCATATTACATAGTGTTTTATTGGTCGCTCGTCTATTTCACTTCCCACAGCTTAACCACTCATATATTTTGATGCCGCTCGACGAGGCGAGTAGTACGAGTACCACTTTCATGGGTAAGCGACTATTCCTTCTAGAGGTATTGCCAAAAAACCACAAACATCCCAGAATCCTCTCGGTTTGGGGTCCAAATGTTGTCGCTTATTATATCCCATTAGAAACGTTGCATCGAATCAATGTAATTGAATTCTATTCGCCTGGACGAGCGGAATTGAATGGTGAAACTGGGTTTGCTGTGCTGTGCTAAATCAGATATTTGCATGACTGCATGTGTATTATTTTGAGAATAGCCAAAAACAGTCATCCCCATATTACATAGTGTTTTATTGGTCGCTCGTCTATTTCACTTCCCACAGCTTAACCACTCATATATTTTGATGCCGCTCGACGAGGCGAGTAGTTCGAGTACCACTTTCATGGGTATGCGACTATTCCTTCCAGAGGTATTGCCAAAAAACCACAAACATCCCAGAATCCTCTCGGATTGGGGTCCAAATGTTGTCGCTTATTATATCCCATGAGAAACGTTGCATCGAATCAATGTAATTGAATTCTACTCGCCTGGACGAGCGGAATTGAATGGTGTAACTGGGTTTGCTGTGCTGTGTTAAATCAGATATTTGCATGACTGCATGTGTATTATTTAGAGAATAGCCAAAAACAGTCATCCCCATATTACATAGTGTTTTATTGGTCGCTCGTCTATTTCACTTCCCACAGCTTAACCACTCATATATTTTGATGCCGCTCGACGAGGCGAGTAGTACGAGTACCACTTTCATGGGTATGCGACTATTCCTTCCAGAGGTATTGCCAAAAAACCACAAACATCCCAGAATCCTCTCGGATTGGGGTCCAAATGTTGTCGCTTATTATATCCCATGAGAAACGTTGCATCGAATCAATGTAATTGAATTCTACTCGCCTGGACGAGCGGAATTGAATGGTGTAACTGGGTTTGCTGTGCTGTGTTAAATCAGATATTTGCATGACTGCATGTGTATTATTTTGAGAATAGCCAAAAACAGTCATCCCCATATTACATAGTGTTTTATTGGTCGCTCGTCTATTTCACTTCCCACAGCTTAACCACTCATATATTTTGATGCCGCTCGACGAGGCGAGTAGTACGAGTACCACTTTCATGGGTATGCGACTATTCCTTCTAGAGGTATTGCCAAAAAACCACAAACATCCCAGAATCCTCTCGGTTTAGGGTCCAAATGTTGTCGCTTATTATATCCCGTAAGAAACGTTGCATCGAATCAATGTAATTGAATTCTACTCGCCTGGACGAGCGGAATTGAATGGTGAAACTGGTTTTGCTGTGCTGTGTTAAATCAGATTTTTGCATGACTGCATGTGTATTATTTTGAGAATAACAAAAAACAGTCATCCCCATATTACATAGTGTTTTATTGGTCGCTCGTCTATTTCACTTCCCACAGCTTAACCACTCATATATTTTGGTGTCGCTCGACGAGGCGAGTAGTACGAGTACCACTTTCATGGGTATGCGACTATTCCTTCTAGAGGTATTGCCAAAAAACCACAAACATCCCAGAATCCTCTCGGTTTGGGGTCCAAATGTTGTCGCTTATTATATCCCATAAGAAACGTTGCATCGAATCAATGTAATGTAATTCTACTCGCCTGGACGAGCGGAATTGAATGGTGAAACTGGGTTTGCTGTGCTGTGTTAAATCAGATATTAGCATGACTGCATGTGTATTATTTTGAGAATTGCCAAAAACAGTCATCCCCATATTACATAGTGTTTTATTGGTCGCTGGTCTATTTCACTTCCCACAGCTTAACCACTCATTTATTTTGATGCCGCTCGACGAGGCGAGTAGTACGAGTACCACTTTCATGGGTATGCGACTATTCCTTCTAGAGGCATTGCCAAAAAACCACAAACATCCCAGAATCCTCTCGGTTTGGGGTCCAAATGTTGTCGCTTATTATATCCCATTAGAAACGTTGCATCGAATCAATGTAATTGAATTCTATTCGCCTGGACGAGCGGAATTGAATGGTGAAACTGGGTTTGCTGTGCTGTGCTAAATCAGATATTTGCATGACTGCATGTGTATTATTTTGAGAATAGCCAAAAACAGTCATCCCCATATTACATAGTGTTTTATTGGTCGCTCGTCTATTTCACTTCCCACAGCTTAACCACTCATATATTTTGATGCCGCTCGAGGAGGCGAGTAGTACGAGTACCACTTTCATGGGTATGCGACTATTCCTTCCAGAGGTATTGCCAAAAAACCACAAACATCCCAGAATCCTCTCGGTTTAGGGTCCAAATGTTGTCGCTTATTATATCCCGTAAGAAACGTTGCATCGAATCAATGTAATTGAATTCTACTCGCCTGGACGAGCGGAATTGAATGGTGAAACTGGTTTTGCTGTGCTGTGTTAAATCAGATTTTTGCATGACTGCATGTGTATTATTTTGAGAATAGCCAAAAACAGCCATCCCCATATTACATAGTGTTTTATTGGTCGCTCGTCTATTTCACTTCCCACAGCTTAACCACTCATATATTTTGGTGTCGCTCGACGAGGCGAGTAGTACGAGTACCACTTTCATGGGTATGCGACTATTCCTTCTAGAGGTATTGCCAAAAAACCACAAACATCCCAGAATCCTCTCGGTTTGGGGTCCAAATGTTGTCGCTTATTATATCCCATAAGAAACGTTGCATCGAATCAATGTAATTGAATTCTACTCGCCTGGACGAGCGGAATTGAATGGTGAAACTGGGTTTGCTGTGCTGTGTTAAATCAGATATTTGCATGACTGCATGTGTATTATTTTGAGAATAGCCAAAAACAGTCATCCCCATATTACATAGTGTTTTATTGGTCGCTCGTCTATTTCACTTCCCACAGCTTAACCTCTCATATATTTTGATGCCGCTCGACGAGGCGAGTAGTACGAGTACCACTTTCATGGGTATGCGACTATTCCTTCTAGAGGTATTGCCAAAAAACCACAAACATCCCAGAATCCTCTCGGTTTGGGGTCCAAATGTTGTCGCTTATTATATCCCATAAGAAACGTTGCATCGAATCAATGTAATTGAATTCTACTCGCCTGGACGAGCAGAATTGAATGGTGAAACTGGTTTTGCTGTGCTGTGTTAAATCAGATTTTTGCATGACTGCATGTGTATTATTTTGAGAATAACAAAAAACAGTCATCCCCATATTACATAGTGTTTTATTGGTCGCTGGTCTATTTCACTTCCCACAGCTTAACCACTCATTTATTTTGATGCCGCTCGACGAGGCGAGTAGTACGAGTACCACTTTCATGGGTATGCGACTATTCCTTCTAGAGGTATTGCCAAAAAACCACAAACATCCCAGAATCCTCTCGGTTTGGGGTCCAAATGTTGTCGCTTATTATATCCCATAAGAAACGTTGCATCGAATCAATGTAATTGAATTCTACTCGCCTGGACGAGCGGAATTGAATGGTGAAACTGGGTTTGCTGTGCTGTGTTAAATCAGATATTTGCATGACTGCATGTGTATTATTTTGAGAATAGCCAAAAACAGTCATCCCCATATTACATAGTGTTTTATTGGTCGCTCGTCTATTTCACTTCCCACAGCTTAACCTCTCATATATTTTGATGCCGCTCGACGAGGCGAGTAGTACGAGTACCACTTTCATGGGTATGCGACTATTCATTCTAGAGGTATTGCCAAAAAACCACAAACATCCCAGAATCCTCTCGGTTTGGGGTCCAAATGTTGTCGCTTATTATATCCCATAAGAAACGTTGCATCGAATCAATGTAATTGAATTCTACTCGCCTGGACGAGCGGAATTGAATGGTGAAACTGGGTTTGCTGTGCTGTGTTAAATCAGATATTTGCATGACTGCATGTGTATTATTTTGAGAATAGCCAAAAACAGTCATCCCCATATTACATAGTGTTTTATTGGTCGCTCGTCTATTTCACTTCCCACAGCTTAACCTCTCATATATTTTGATGCCGCTCGACGAGGCGAGTAGTACGAGTACCACTTTCATGGGTATGCGACTATTCCTTCTAGAGGTATTGCCAAAAAACCACAAACATCCCAGAATCCTCTCGGTTTGGGGTCCAAATGTTGTCGCTTATTATATCCCATAAGAAACGTTGCATCGAATCAATGTAATTGAATTCTACTCGCCTGGACGAGCGGAATTGAATGGTGAAACTGGTTTTGCTGTGCTGTGTTAAATCAGATTTTTGCATGACTGCATGTGTATTATTTTGAGAATAGCCAAAAACAGTCATCCCCATATTACATAGTGTTTTATTGGTCGCTCGTCTATTTCACTTCCCACAGCTTAACCACTCATATATTTTGGTGTCGCTCGACGAGGCGAGTAGTACGAGTACCACCTTGATGGGTCTGCGACTATTCCTTCTAGAGGTATTGCCAAAAAACCACAAACATCCCAGAATCCTCTCGGTTTAGGGTCCAAATGTTGTCGCTTATTATATCCCGTAAGAAACGTTGCATCGAATCAATGTAATTGAATTCTACTCGCCTGGACGAGCGGAATTGAATGGTGAAACTGGTTTTGCTGTGCTGTGTTAAATCAGATATTTGCATGACTGCATGTGTATTATTTTGAGAATAGCCAAAAACAGTCATCCCCATATTACATAGTGTTTTATTGGTCGCTCGTCTATTTCACTTCCCACAGCTTAACCACTCATATATTTTGATGCCGCTCGACGAGGCGAGTAGTACGAGTACCACCTTGATGGGTCTGCGACTATTCCTTCCAGAGGTATTGCCAAAAAAACACAAACATCCCAGAATCCTCTCGGATTGGGGTCCAAATGTTGTCGCTTATTATATCCCATGAGAAACGTTGCATCGAATCAATGTAATTGAATTCTACTCGCCTGGACGAGCCGAATTGAATGGTGAAACTGGGTTTGCTGTGCTGTGTTAAATCAGATTTTTGCATGACTGCATGTGTATTATTTTGAGAATAACAAAAAACAGTCATCCCCATATTACATAGTGTTTTATTGGTTGCTCGTCTATTTCACTTCCCACAGCTTAACCACTCATATATTTTGGTGTCGCTCGACGAGGCGAGTAGTACGAGTACCACTTTCATGGGTATGCGACTATTCCTTCTAGAGGTATTGCCAAAAAACCACAAACATCCCAGAATCCTCTCGGTTTGGGGTCCAAATGTTGTCGCTTATTATATCCCGTAAGAAACGTTGCATCGAATCAATGTAATTGAATTCTACTCGCCTGGACGAGCGGAATTGAATGGTGAAACTGGTTTTGCTGTGCTGTGTTAAATCAGATTTTTGCATGACTGCATGTGTATTATTTTGAGAATACCAAAAAACAGTCATCCCCATATTACATAGTGTTTTATTGGTCGCTCGTCTATTTCACTTCCCACAGCTTAACCACTCATATATTTTGATGCCGCTCGACGAGTCGAGTAGTACGAGTACCACTTTGATGGGTCTGCGACTATTCCTTCTAGAGGTATTGCCAAAAAACCACAAACATCCCAGAATCCTCTCGGTTTGGGGTCCAAATGTTGTCGCTTATTTTATCCCGTAAGAAACGTTGCATCGAATCAATGTAATTGAATTCTACTCGCCTGGACGAGCGGAATTGAATGGTGAAACTGGTTTTGCTGTGCTGTGTTAAATCAGATTTTTGCATGACTGCATGTGTATTATTTTGAGAATAACAAAAAACAGTCATCCCCATATTACATAGTGTTTTATTGGTCGCTCGTCTATTTCACTTCCCACAGCTTAACCACTCATATATTTTGGTGTCGCTCGACGAGGCGAGTAGTACGAGTACCACTTTCATGGGTATGCGACTATTCCTTCTAGAGGTATTGCCAAAAAACCACAAACATCCCAGAATCCTCTCGGTTTGGGGTCCAAATGTTGTCGCTTATTATATCCCATAAGAAACGTTGCATCGAATCAATGTAATTGAATTCTACTCGCCTGGACGAGCGGAATTGAATGGTGAAACTGGGTTTGCTGTGCTGTGCTAAATCAGATATTTGCATGACTGCATGTGTATTATTTTGAGAATAGCCAAAAACAGTCATCCCCATATTACATAGTGTTTTATTGGTCGCTCGTCTATTTCACTTCCCACAGCTTAACCACTCATATATTTTGATGCCGCTCGACGAGGCGAGTAGTACGAGTACCACTTTCATGGGTATGCGACTATTCCTTCTAGAGGTATTGCCAAAAAACCACAAACATCCCAGAATCCTCTCGGATTGGGGTCCAAATGTTGTCGCTTATTATATCCCATAAGAAACGTTGCATCGAATAAATGTAATTGAATTCTACTTGCCTGGACGAGCGGAATTGAATGGTGTAACTTGGTTTGCTGTGCTGTGTTAAATCAGATATTTGCATGACTGCATGTGTATTATTTTGAGAATAGCCAAAAACAGTCATCCCCATATTACATAGTGTTTTATTGGTCGCTCGTCTATTTCACTTCCCACAGCTTAACCACTCATATATTTTGATGCCGCTCGACGAGGCGAGTAGTACGAGTACCACTTTCATGGGTCTGCGACTATTCCTTCTAGAGGTATTGCCAAAAAACCACAAACATCCCAGAATCCTCTCGGATTGGGGTCCAAATGTTGTCGCTTATTATATCCCATAAGAAACGTTGCATCGAATCAATGTAATTGAATTCTACTCGCCTGGACGAGCGGAATTGAATGGTGTAACTGGGTTTGCTGTGCTGTGTTAAATCAGATATTTGCATGACTGCATGTGTATTATTTTGAGAATAGCCAAAAACAGTCATCCCCATATTACATAGTGTTTTATTGGTCGCTCGTCTATTTCACTTCCCACAGCTTAACCACTCATATATTTTGATGCCGCTCAACGAGGCGAGTAGTACGAGTACCACTTTCATGGGTATGCGACTATTCCTTCTAGAGGTATTGCCAAAAAACCACAAACATCCCAGAATCCTCTCGGATTGGGGTCCAAATGTTGTCGCTTATTATATCCCATAAGAAACGTTGCATCGAATCAATGTAATTGAATTCTACTCGCCTGGACGAGCGGAATTGAATGGTGAAACTGGGTTTGCTGTGCTGTGTTAAATCAGATATTTGCATGACTGCATGTGTATTATTTTGAGAATAGCCAAAAACAGTCATCCCCATATTACATAGTGTTTTATTGGTCGCTCGTCTATTTCACTTCCCACAGCTTAACCACTCATATATTTTGATGCCGCTCAACGAGGCGAGTAGTACGAGTACCACTTTCATGGGTATGCGACTATTCCTTCTAGAGGTATTGCCAAAAAACCACAAACATCCCAGAATCCTCTCGGATTGGGGTCCAAATGTTGTCGCTTATTATATCCCGTAAGAAACGTTGCATCGAATCAATGTAATTGAATTCTACTCGCCTGGACGAGCGGAATTGAATGGTGAAACTGGTTTTGCTGTGCTGTGTTAAATCAGATTTTTGCATGACTGCATGTGTATTATTTTGAGAATAACAAAAAACAGTCATCCCCATATTACATAGTGTTTTATTGGTCGCTCGTCTATTTCACTTCCCACAGCTTAACCACTCATATATTTTGATGCCGCTCGACGAGTCGAGTAGTACGAGTACCACCTTGATGGGTCTGCGACTATTCCTTCTAGAGGTATTGCCAAAAAACCACAAACATCCCAGAATCCTCTCGGTTTGGGGTCCAAATGTTGTCGCTTATTATATCCCGTAAGAAACGTTGCATCGAATCAATGTAATTGAATTCTACTCGCCTGGACGAGCGGAATTGAATGGTGAAACTGGTTTTGCTGTGCTGTGTTAAATCAGATATTTGCATGACTGCATGTGTATTATTTTGAGAATAGCCAAAAACAGTCATCTCCATATTACATAGTGTTTTATTGGTCGCTCGTCTATTTCACTTCCCACAGCTTAACCACTCATATATTTTGATGCCGCTCGACGAGTCGAGTAGTACGAGTACCACCTTGATGGGTCTGCGACTATTCCTTCTAGAGGTATTGCCAAAAAACCACAAACATCCCAGAATCCTCTCGGTTTGGGGTCCAAATGTTGTCGCTTATTATATCCCGTAAGAAACGTTGCATCGAATCAATGTAATTGAATTCTACTCGCCTGGACGAGCGGAATTGAATGGTGAAACTGGTTTTGCTGTGCTGTGTTCAATCAGATTTTTGAATGACTGCATGTGTATTATTTTGAGAATAACAAAAAACAGTCATCCCCATATTACATAGTGTTTTATTGGTCGCTCGTCTATTTCACTTCCCACAGCTTAACCACTCATATGTTTTGATGCCGCTCGACGAGTCGAGTAGTACGAGTACCACCTTGATGGGTCTGCGACTATTCCTTCTAGAGGTATTGCCAAAAAACCACAAACATCCCAGAATCCTCTCGGTTTGGGGTCCAAATGTTGTCGCTTATTATATCCCGTAAGAAACGTTGCATCAAATCAATGTAATTGAATTCTACTTGCCTGGACGAGCGGAATTGAATGGTGAAACTGGTTTTGCTGTGCTGTGTTAAATCAGATTTTTGCATGACTGCATGTGTATTATTTTGAGAATAGCCAAAAACAGTCATCCCCATATTACATAGTGTTTTATTGGTCGCTCGTCTATTTCACTTCCCACAGCTTAACCACTCATATATTTTGATGCCGCTCGACGAGTCGAGTAGTACGAGTACCACCTTGATGGGTCTGCGACTATTCCTTCTAGAGGTATTGCCAAAAAACCACAAACATCCCAGAATCCTCTCGGTTTGGGGTCCAAATGTTGTCGCTTATTATATCCCGTAAGAAACGTTGCATCGAATCAATGTAATTGAATTCTACTCGCCTGGACGAGCGGAATTGAATGGTGAAACTGGTTTTGCTGTGCTGTGTTAAATCAGATTTTTGCATGACTGCATGTGTATTATTTTGAGAATAACAAAAAACAGTCATCCCCATATTACATAGTGTTTTATTGGTCGCTCGTCTATTTCACTTCCCACAGCTTAACCACTCATATGTTTTGATGCCGCTCGACGAGTCGAGTAGTACGAGTACCACCTTGATGGGTCTGCGACTATTCCTTCTAGAGGTATTGCCAAAAAACCACAAACATCCCAGAATCCTCTCGGTTTGGGGTCCAAATGTTGTCGCTTATTATATCCCGTAAGAAACGTTGCATCGAATCAATGTAATTGAATTCTACTCGCCTGGACGAGCGGAATTGAATGGTGAAACTGGTTTTGCTGTGCTGTGTTAAATCAGATATTTGCATGACTGCATGTGTATTATTTTGAGAATAGCCAAAAACAGTCATCCCCATATTACATAGTGTTTTATTGGTCGCTCGTCTATTTCACTTCCCACAGCTTAACCACTCATATATTTTGATGCCGCTCGACGAGTCGAGTAGTACGAGTACCACCTTGATGGGTCTGCGACTATTTCTTCTACTTCTAGAGGCATTGCCAAAAAACCACAAACATCCCAGAATCCTCTCGGTTTGGGGTCCAAATGTTGTCGCTTATTATATCCCGTAAGAAACGTTGCATCGAATCAATGTAATTGAATTCTACTCGCCTGGACTAGCGGAATTGAATGGTGAAACTGGTTTTGCTGTGCTGTGTTAAATCAGATATTTGCATGACTGCATGTGTATTATTTTGAGAATAGCCAAAAACAGTCATCCCCATATTACATAGTGTTTTATTGGTCGCTCGTCTATTTCACTTCCCACAGCTTAACCACTCATATATTTTGATGCCGCTCGACGAGTCGAGTAGTACGAGTACCACCTTGATGGGTCTGCGACTATTCCTTCTAGAGGTATTGCCAAAAAACCACAAACATCCCAGAATCCTCTCGGTTTGGGGTCCAAATGTTGTCGCTTATTATATCCCGTAAGAAACGTTGCATCGAATCAATGTAATTGAATTCTACTCGCCTGGACGAGCGGAATTGAATGGTGAAACTGGTTTTGCTGTGCTGTGTTAAATCAGATATTTGCATGACTGCATGTGTATTATTTTGAGAATAGCCAAAAACAGTCATCCCCATATTACATAGTGTTTTATTGGTCGCTCGTCTATTTCACTTCCCACAGCTTAACCACTCATATATTTTGATGCCGCTCGACGAGTCGAGTAGTAC
This sequence comes from Lampetra fluviatilis, assembly GCF_964198595.1. Lineage (NCBI taxonomy): Eukaryota > Metazoa > Chordata > Hyperoartia > Petromyzontiformes > Petromyzontidae > Lampetra > Lampetra fluviatilis. The sequence continues at coordinate 3,176,022 of NC_136297.1, forward strand.
GAGTACCACCTTGATGGGTCTGCGACTATTCCTTCTAGAGGTATTGCCAAAAAACCACAAACATCCCAGAATCCTCTCGGTTTGGGGTCCAAATGTTGTCGCTTATTATATCCCGTAAGAAACGTTGCATCGAATCAATGTAATTGAATTCTACTCGCCTGGACGAGCGGAATTGAATGGTGAAACTGGTTTTGCTGTGCTGTGTTAAATCAGATTTTTGCATGACTGCATGTGTATTATTTTGAGAATAACAAAAAACAGTCATCCCCATATTACATAGTGTTTTATTGGTCGCTCGTCTATTTCACTTCCCACAGCTTAACCACTCATATGTTTTGATGCCGCTCGACGAGTCGAGTAGTACGAGTACCACCTTGATGGGTCTGCGACTATTCCTTCTAGAGGTATTGCCAAAAAACCACAAACATCCCAGAATCCTCTCGGTTTGGGGTCCAAATGTTGTCGCTTATTATATCCCGTAAGAAACGTTGCATCGAATCAATGTAATTGAATTCTACTCGCCTGGACGAGCGGAATTGAATGGTGAAACTGGTTTTGCTGTGCTGTGTTAAATCAGATATTTGCATGACTGCATGTGTATTATTTTGAGAATAGCCAAAAACAGTCATCCCCATATTACATAGTGTTTTATTGGTCGCTCGTCTATTTCACTTCCCACAGCTTAACCACTCATATATTTTGATGCCGCTCGACGAGTCGAGTAGTACGAGTACCACCTTGATGGGTCTGCGACTATTTCTTCTACTTCTAGAGGCATTGCCAAAAAACCACAAACATCCCAGAATCCTCTCGGTTTGGGGTCCAAATGTTGTCGCTTATTATATCCCGTAAGAAACGTTGCATCGAATCAATGTAATTGAATTCTACTCGCCTGGACTAGCGGAATTGAATGGTGAAACTGGTTTTGCTGTGCTGTGTTAAATCAGATATTTGCATGACTGCATGTGTATTATTTTGAGAATAGCCAAAAACAGTCATCCCCATATTACATAGTGTTTTATTGGTCGCTCGTCTATTTCACTTCCCACAGCTTAACCACTCATATATTTTGATGCCGCTCGACGAGTCGAGTAGTACGAGTACCACCTTGATGGGTCTGCGACTATTCCTTCTAGAGGTATTGCCAAAAAACCACAAACATCCCAGAATCCTCTCGGTTTGGGGGGTCCAAATGTTGTCGCTTATTATATCCCGTAAGAAACGTTGCATCGAATCAATGTAATTGAATTCTACTTGCCTGGACGAGCGGAATTGAATGGTGAAACTGGGTTTGCTGTGCTGTGTTAAATCAGATATTTGCATGACTGCATGTGTATTATTTTGAGAATAGCCAAAAACAGTCATCCCCATATTACATAGTGTTTTATTGGTCGCTCGTCTATTTCACTTCCCACAGCTTAACCACTCATATATTTTGATGCCGCTCGACGAGGCGAGTAGTACGAGTACCACCTTGATGGGTCTGCGACTATTCCTTCTAGAGGTATTGCCAAAAAACCACAAACATCCCAGAATCCTCTCGGTTTGGGGTCCAAATGTTGTCGCTTATTATATCCCGTAAGAAACGTTGCATCGAATCAATGTAATTGAATTCTACTCGCCTGGACGAGCGGAATTGAATGGTGAAACTGGTTTTGCTGTGCTGTGTTAAATCAGATTTTTGCATGACTGCATGTGTATTATTTTGAGAATAACAAAAAACAGTCATCCCCATATTACATAGTGTTTTATTGGTCGCTCGTCTATTTCACTTCCCACAGCTTAACCACTCATATATTTTGATGCCGCTCGACGAGTCGAGTAGTACGAGTACCACCTTGATGGGTCTGCGACTATTCCTTCTAGAGGTATTGCCAAAAAACCACAAACATCCCAGAATCCTCTCGGTTTGGGGTCCAAATGTTGTCGCTTATTATATCCCGTAAGAAACGTTGCATCGAATCAATGTAATTGAATTCTACTCGCCTGGACGAGCGGAATTGAATGGTGAAACTGGTTTTGCTGTGCTGTGTTAAATCAGATTTTTGCATGACTGCATGTGTATTATTTTGAGAATAACAAAAAACAGTCATCCCCATATTACATAGTGTTTTATTGGTCGCTCGTCTATTTCACTTCCCACAGCTTAACCACTCATATGTTTTGATGCCGCTCGACGAGTCGAGTAGTACGAGTACCACCTTGATGGGTCTGCGACTATTCCTTCTAGAGGTATTGCCAAAAAACCACAAACATCCCAGAATCCTCTCGGTTTGGGGTCCAAATGTTGTCGCTTATTATATCCCGTAAGAAACGTTGCATCGAATCAATGTAATTGAATTCTACTCGCCTGGACGAGCGGAATTGAATGGTGAAACTGGTTTTGCTGTGCTGTGTTAAATCAGATATTTGCATGACTGCATGTGTATTATTTTGAGAATAGCCAAAAACAGTCATCCCCATATTACATAGTGTTTTATTGGTCGCTCGTCTATTTCACTTCCCACAGCTTAACCACTCATATATTTTGATGCCGCTCGACGAGTCGAGTAGTACGAGTACCACCTTGATGGGTCTGCGACTATTTCTTCTACTTCTAGAGGCATTGCCAAAAAACCACAAACATCCCAGAATCCTCTCGGTTTGGGGTCCAAATGTTGTCGCTTATTATATCCCGTAAGAAACGTTGCATCGAATCAATGTAATTGAATTCTACTCGCCTGGACTAGCGGAATTGAATGGTGAAACTGGTTTTGCTGTGCTGTGTTAAATCAGATATTTGCATGACTGCATGTGTATTATTTTGAGAATAGCCAAAAACAGTCATCCCCATATTACATAGTGTTTTATTGGTCGCTCGTCTATTTCACTTCCCACAGCTTAACCACTCATATATTTTGATGCCGCTCGACGAGTCGAGTAGTACGAGTACCACCTTGATGGGTCTGCGACTATTCCTTCTAGAGGTATTGCCAAAAAACCACAAACATCCCAGAATCCTCTCGGTTTGGGGGGTCCAAATGTTGTCGCTTATTATATCCCGTAAGAAACGTTGCATCGAATCAATGTAATTGAATTCTACTTGCCTGGACGAGCGGAATTGAATGGTGAAACTGGGTTTGCTGTGCTGTGTTAAATCAGATATTTGCATGACTGCATGTGTATTATTTTGAGAATAGCCAAAAACAGTCATCCCCATATTACATAGTGTTTTATTGGTCGCTCGTCTATTTCACTTCCCACAGCTTAACCACTCATATATTTTGATGCCGCTCGACGAGGCGAGTAGTACGAGTACCACCTTGATGGGTCTGCGACTATTCCTTCTAGAGGTATTGCCAAAAAACCACAAACATCCCAGAATCCTCTCGGTTTGGGGTCCAAATGTTGTCGCTTATTATATCCCGTAAGAAACGTTGCATCGAATCAATGTAATTGAATTCTACTCGCCTGGACGAGCGGAATTGAATGGTGAAACTGGTTTTGCTGTGCTGTGTTAAATCAGATTTTTGCATGACTGCATGTGTATTATTTTGAGAATAACAAAAAACAGTCATCCCCATATTACATAGTGTTTTATTGGTCGCTCGTCTATTTCACTTCCCACAGCTTAACCACTCATATATTTTGATGCCGCTCGACGAGTCGAGTAGTACGAGTACCACCTTGATGGGTCTGCGACTATTCCTTCTAGAGGTATTGCCAAAAAACCACAAACATCCCAGAATCCTCTCGGTTTGGGGTCCAAATGTTGTCGCTTATTATATCCCGTAAGAAACGTTGCATCGAATCAATGTAATTGAATTCTACTCGCCTGGACGAGCGGAATTGAATGGTGAAACTGGTTTTGCTGTGCTGTGTTAAATCAGATATTTGCATGACTGCATGTGTATTATTTTGAGAATAGCCAAAAACAGTCATCCCCATATTACATAGTGTTTTATTGGTCGCTCGTCTATTTCACTTCCCACAGCTTAACCACTCATATATTTTGATGCCGCTCGACGAGTCGAGTTGTACGAGTACCACCTTGATGGGTCTGCGACTATTCCTTCTAGAGGTATTGCCAAAAAACCACAAACATCCCAGAATCCTCTCGGTTTGGGGTCCAAATGTTGTCGCTTATTATATCCCGTAAGAAACGTTGCATCGAATCAATGTAATTGAATTCTACTCGCCTGGACGAGCGGAATTGAATGGTGAAACTGGTTTTGCTGTGCTGTGTTAAATCAGATTTTTGCATGACTGCATGTGTATTATTTTGAGAATAACAAAAAACAGTCATCCCCATATTACATAGTGTTTTATTGGTCGCTCGTCTATTTCACTTCCCACAGCTTAACCACTCATATGTTTTGATGCCGCTCGACGAGTCGAGTAGTACGAGTACCACCTTGATGGGTCTGCGACTATTCCTTCTAGAGGTATTGCCAAAAAACCACAAACATCCCAGAATCCTCTCGGTTTGGGGTCCAAATGTTGTCGCTTATTATATCCCGTAAGAAACGTTGCATCGAATCAATGTAATTGAATTCTACTCGCCTGGACGAGCGGAATTGAATGGTGAAACTGGTTTTGCTGTGCTGTGTTAAATCAGATATTTGCATGACTGCATGTGTATTATTTTGAGAATAGCCAAAAACAGTCATCCCCATATTACATAGTGTTTTATTGGTCGCTCGTCTATTTCACTTCCCACAGCTTAACCACTCATATATTTTGATGCCGCTCGACGAGGCGAGTAGTACGAGTACCACCTTGATGGGTCTGCGACTATTCCTTCTAGAGGTATTGCCAAAAAACCACAAACATCCCAGAATCCTCTCGGTTTGGGGTCCAAATGTTGTCGCTTATTATATCCCGTAAGAAACGTTGCATCGAATCAATGTAATTGAATTCTACTCGCCTGGACGAGCGGAATTGAATGGTGAAACTGGTTTTGCTGTGCTGTGTTAAATCAGATTTTTGCATGACTGCATGTGTATTATTTTGAGAATAACAAAAAACAGTCATCCCCATATTACATAGTGTTTTATTGGTCGCTCGTCTATTTCACTTCCCACAGCTTAACCACTCATATATTTTGATGCCGCTCGACGAGTCGAGTAGTACGAGTACCACCTTGATGGGTCTGCGACTATTCCTTCTAGAGGTATTGCCAAAAAACCACAAACATCCCAGAATCCTCTCGGTTTGGGGTCCAAATGTTGTCGCTTATTATATCCCGTAAGAAACGTTGCATCGAATCAATGTAATTGAATTCTACTCGCCTGGACGAGCGGAATTGAATGGTGAAACTGGTTTTGCTGTGCTGTGTTAAATCAGATATTTGCATGACTGCATGTGTATTATTTTGAGAATAGCCAAAAACAGTCATCCCCATATTACATAGTGTTTTATTGGTCGCTCGTCTATTTCACTTCCCACAGCTTAACCACTCATATATTTTGATGCCGCTCGACGAGTCGAGTTGTACGAGTACCACCTTGATGGGTCTGCGACTATTCCTTCTAGAGGTATTGCCAAAAAACCACAAACATCCCAGAATCCTCTCGGTTTGGGGTCCAAATGTTGTCGCTTATTATATCCCGTAAGAAACGTTGCATCGAATCAATGTAATTGAATTCTACTCGCCTGGACGAGCGGAATTGAATGGTGAAACTGGTTTTGCTGTGCTGTGTTAAATCAGATATTTGCATGACTGCATGTGTATTATTTTGAGAATAGCCAAAAACAGTCATCCCCATATTACATAGTGTTTTATTGGTCGCTCGTCTATTTCACTTCCCACAGCTTAACCACTCATATATTTTGATGCCGCTCGACGAGTCGAGTAGTACGAGTACCACCTTGATGGGTCTGCGACTATTTCTTCTACTTCTAGAGGCATTGCCAAAAAACCACAAACATCCCAGAATCCTCTCGGTTTGGGGTCCAAATGTTGTCGCTTATTATATCCCGTAAGAAACGTTGCATCGAATCAATGTAATTGAATTCTACTCGCCTGGACTAGCGGAATTGAATGGTGAAACTGGTTTTGCTGTGCTGTGTTAAATCAGATATTTGCATGACTGCATGTGTATTATTTTGAGAATAGCCAAAAACAGTCATCCCCATATTACATAGTGTTTTATTGGTCGCTCGTCTATTTCACTTCCCACAGCTTAACCACTCATATATTTTGATGCCGCTCGACGAGTCGAGTAGTACGAGTACCACCTTGATGGGTCTGCGACTATTCCTTCTAGAGGTATTGCCAAAAAACCACAAACATCCCAGAATCCTCTCGGTTTGGGGTCCAAATGTTGTCGCTTATTATATCCCGTAAGAAACGTTGCATCGAATCAATGTAATTGAATTCTACTCGCCTGGACGAGCGGAATTGAATGGTGAAACTGGTTTTGCTGTGCTGTGTTAAATCAGATATTCGCATGACTGCATGTGTATTATTTTGAGAATAGCCAAAAACAGTCATCCCCATATTACATAGCGTTTTATTGGTCGCTCGTCTATTTCACTTCCCACAGCTTAACCACTCATATATTTTGATGCCGCTCGACGAGTCGAGTAGTACGAGTACCACCTTGATGGGTCTGCGACTATTCCTTCTAGAGGTATTGCCAAAAAACCACAAACATCCCAGAATCCTCTCGGTTTGGGGTCCAAATGTTGTCGCTTATTATATCCCGTAAGAAACGTTGCATCGAATAAATGTAATTGAATTCTACTCGCCTGGACGAGCGGAATTGAATGGTGAAACTGGTTTTGCTGTGCTGTGTTAAATCAGATTTTTGCATGACTGCATGTGTATTATTTTGAGAATAACAAAAAACAGTCATCCCCATATTACATAGTGTTTTATTGGTCGCTCGTCTATTTCACTTCCCACAGCTTAACCACTCATATATTTTGATGCCGCTCGACGAGTCGAGTAGTACGAGTACCACCTTGATAGGTCTGCGACTATTCCTTCTAGAGGTATTGCCAAAAAACCACAAACATCCCAGAATCCTCTCGGTTTGGGGTCCAAATGTTGTCGCTTATTATATCCCGTAAGAAACGTTGCATCGAATCAATGTAATTGAATTCTACTCGCCTGGACGAGCGGAATTGAATGGTGAAACTGGTTTTGCTGTGCTGTGTTCAATCAGATTTTTGAATGACTGCATGTGTATTATTTTGAGAATAACAAAAAACAGTCATCCCCATATTACATAGTGTTTTATTGGTCGCTCGTCTATTTCACTTCCCACAGCTTAACCACTCATATGTTTTGATGCCGCTCGACGAGTCGAGTAGTACGAGTACCACCTTGATGGGTCTGCGACTATTCCTTCTAGAGGTATTGCCAAAAAACCACAAACATCCCAGAATCCTCTCGGTTTGGGGTCCAAATGTTGTCGCTTATTATATCCCGTAAGAAACGTTGCATCAAATCAATGTAATTGAATTCTACTTGCCTGGACGAGCGGAATTGAATGGTGAAACTGGTTTTGCTGTGCTGTGTTAAATCAGATTTTTGCATGACTGCATGTGTATTATTTTGAGAATAACAAAAAACAGTCATCCCCATATTACATAGTGTTTTATTGGTCGCTCGTCTATTTCACTTCCCACAGCTTAACCACTCATATATTTTGATGCCGCTCGACGAGTCGAGTAGTACGAGTACCACCTTGATGGGTCTGCGACTATTCCTTCTAGAGGTATTGCCAAAAAACCACAAACATCCCAGAATCCTCTCGGTTTGGGGTCCAAATGTTGTTGCTTATTATATCCCGTAAGAAACGTTGCATCAAATCAATGTAATTGAATTCTACTTGCCTGGACGAGCGGAATTGAATGGTGAAACTGGTTTTGCTGTGCTGTGTTAAATCAGATATTTGCATGACTGCATGTGTATTATTTTGAGAATAGCCAAAAACAGTCATCCCCATATTACATAGTGTTTTATTGGTCGCTCGTCTATTTCACTTCCCACAGCTTAACCACTCATATATTTTGATGCCGCTCGACGAGTCGAGTAGTACGAGTACCACCTTGATGGGACTGCGACTATTCCTTCTAGAGGTATTGCCAAAAAACCACAAACATCCCAGAATCCTCTCGGTTTGGGGTCCAAATGTTGTCGCTTATTATATCCCGTAAGAAACGTTGCATCGAATCAATGTAATTGAATTCTACTCGCCTGGACGAGCGGAATTGAATGGTGAAACTGGTTTTGCTGTGCTGTGTTAAATCAGATTTTTGCATGACTGCATGTGTATTATTTTGAGAATAACAAAAAACAGTCATCCCCATATTACATAGTGTTTTATTGGTCGCTCGTCTATTTCACTTCCCACAGCTTAACCACTCATATATTTTGGTGTCGCTCGACGAGGCGAGTAGTACGAGTACCACTTTCATGGGTATGCGACTATTCCTTCTAGAGGTATTGCCAAAAAACCACAAACATCCCAGAATCCTCTCGGTTTGGGGTCCAAATGTTGTCGCTTATTATATCCCATAAGAAACGTTGCATCGAATCAATGTAATTGAATTCTACTCGCCTGGACGAGCGGAATTGAATGGTGAAACTGGGTTTGCTGTGCTGTGCTAAATCAGATATTTGCATGACTGCATGTGTATTATTTTGAGAATAGCCAAAAACAGTCATCCCCATATTACATAGTGTTTTATTGGTCGCTCGTCTATTTCACTTCCCACAGCTTAACCACTCATATATTTTGATGCCGCTCAACGAGTCGAGTAGTACGAGTACCACCTTGATGGGTCTGCGACTATTCCTTCTAGAGGTATTGCCAAAAAACCACAAACATCCCAGAATCCTCTCGGTTTGGGGTCCAAATGTTGTCGCTTATTTTATCCTGTAAGAAACGTTGCATCGAATCAATGTAATTGAATTCTACTCGCCTGGACGAGCGGAATTGAATGGTGAAACTGGTTTTGCTGTGCTGTGTTAAATCAGATTTTTGCATGACTGCATGTGTATTATTTTGAGAATAACAAAAAACAGTCATCCCCATATTACATAGTGTTTTATTGGTCGCTCGTCTATTTCACTTCCCACAGCTTAACCACTCATATATTTTGGTGTCGCTCGACGAGGCGAGTAGTACGAGTACCACTTTCATGGGTATGCGACTATTCCTTCTAGAGGTATTGCCAAAAAACCACAAACATCCCAGAATCCTCTCGGTTTGGGGTCCAAATGTTGTCGCTTATTATATCCCATAAGAAACGTTGCATCGAATCAATGTAATTGAATTCTACTCGCCTGGACGAGCGGAATTGAATGGTGAAACTGGGTTTGCTGTGCTGTGCTAAATCAGATATTTGCATGACTGCATGTGTATTATTTTGAGAATAGCCAAAAACAGTCATCCCCATATTACATAGTGTTTTATTGGTCGCTCGTCTATTTCACTTCCCACAGCTTAACCACTCATATATTTTGATGCCGCTCGACGAGTCGAGTAGTACGAGTACCACCTTGATGGGTCTGCGACTATTCCTTCTAGAGGTATTGCCAAAAAACCACAAACATCCCAGAATCCTCTCGGTTTGGGGTCCAAATGTTGTCGCTTATTATATCCCGTAAGAAACGTTGCATCGAATCAATGTAATTGAATTCTACTCGCCTGGACGAGCGGAATTGAATGGTGAAACTGGTTTTGCTGTGCTGTGTTAAATCAGATATTCGCATGACTGCATGTGTATTATTTTGAGAATAGCCAAAAACAGTCATCCCCATATTACATAGCGTTTTATTGGTCGCTCGTCTATTTCACTTCCCACAGCTTAACCACTCATATATTTTGATGCCGCTCGACGAGTCGAGTAGTACGAGTACCACCTTGATGGGTCTGCGACTATTCCTTCTAGAGGTATTGCCAAAAAACCACAAACATCCCAGAATCCTCTCGGTTTGGGGTCCAAATGTTGTCGCTTATTATATCCCGTAAGAAACGTTGCATCGAATAAATGTAATTGAATTCTACTCGCCTGGACGAGCGGAATTGAATGGTGAAACTGGTTTTGCTGTGCTGTGTTAAATCAGATTTTTGCATGACTGCATGTGTATTATTTTGAGAATAACAAAAAACAGTCATCCCCATATTACATAGTGTTTTATTGGTCGCTCGTCTATTTCACTTCCCACAGCTTAACCACTCATATATTTTGATGCCGCTCGACGAGTCGAGTAGTACGAGTACCACCTTGATGGGTCTGCGACTATTCCTTCTAGAGGTATTGCCAAAAAACCACAAACATCCCAGAATCCTCTCGGTTTGGGGTCCAAATGTTGTCGCTTATTATATCCCGTAAGAAACGTTGCATCAAATCAATGTAATTGAATTCTACTTGCCTGGACGAGCGGAATTGAATGGTGAAACTGGTTTTGCTGTGCTGTGTTAAATCAGATATTTGCATGACTGCATGTGTATTATTTTGAGAATAGCCAAAAACAGTCATCCCCATATTACATAGTGTTTTATTGGTCGCTCGTCTATTTCACTTCCCACAGCTTAACCACTCATATATTTTGATGCCGCTCGACGAGTCGAGTAGTACGAGTACCACCTTGATGGGACTGCGACTATTCCTTCTAGAGGTATTGCCAAAAAACCACAAACATCCCAGAATCCTCTCGGTTTGGGGTCCAAATGTTGTCGCTTATTATATCCCGTAAGAAACGTTGCATCGAATCAATGTAATTGAATTCTACTCGCCTGGACGAGCGGAATTGAATGGTGAAACTGGTTTTGCTGTGCTGTGTTAAATCAGATTTTTGCATGACTGCATGTGTATTATTTTGAGAATAACAAAAAACAGTCATCCCCATATTACATAGTGTTTTATTGGTCGCTCGTCTATTTCACTTCCCACAGCTTAACCACTCATATATTTTGGTGTCGCTCGACGAGGCGAGTAGTACGAGTACCACTTTCATGGGTATGCGACTATTCCTTCTAGAGGTATTGCCAAAAAACCACAAACATCCCAGAATCCTCTCGGTTTGGGGTCCAAATGTTGTCGCTTATTATATCCCATAAGAAACGTTGCATCGAATCAATGTAATTGAATTCTACTCGCCTGGACGAGCGGAATTGAATGGTGAAACTGGGTTTGCTGTGCTGTGCTAAATCAGATATTTGCATGACTGCATGTGTATTATTTTGAGAATAGCCAAAAACAGTCATCCCCATATTACATAGTGTTTTATTGGTCGCTCGTCTATTTCACTTCCCACAGCTTAACCACTCATATATTTTGATGCCGCTCGACGAGTCGAGTAGTACGAGTACCACCTTGATGGGTCTGCGACTATTCCTTCTAGAGGTATTGCCAAAAAACCACAAACATCCCAGAATCCTCTCGGTTTGGGGTCCAAATGTTGTCGCTTATTTTATCCCGTAAGAAACGTTGCATCGAATCAATGTAATTGAATTCTACTCGCCTGGACGAGCGGAATTGAATGGTGAAACTGGTTTTGCTGTGCTGTGTTAAATCAGATTTTTGCATGACTGCATGTGTATTATTTTGAGAATAACAAAAAACAGTCATCCCCATATTACATAGTGTTTTATTGGTCGCTCGTCTATTTCACTTCCCACAGCTTAACCACTCATATATTTTGGTGTCGCTCGACGAGGCGAGTAGTACGAGTACCACTTTCATGGGTATGCGACTATTCCTTCTAGAGGTATTGCCAAAAAACCACAAACATCCCAGAATCCTCTCGGTTTGGGGTCCAAATGTTGTCGCTTATTATATCCCATAAGAAACGTTGCATCGAATCAATGTAATTGAATTCTACTCGCCTGGACGAGCGGAATTGAATGGTGAAACTGGGTTTGCTGTGCTGTGCTAAATCAGATATTTGCATGACTGCATGTGTATTATTTTGAGAATAGCCAAAAACAGTCATCCCCATATTACATAGTGTTTTATTGGTCGCTCGTCTATTTCACTTCCCACAGCTTAACCACTCATATATTTTGATGCCGCTCGACGAGGCGAGTAGTACGAGTACCACTTTCATGGGTATGCGACTATTCCTTCTAGAGGTATTGCCAAAAAACCACAAACATCCCAGAATCCTCTCGGATTGGGGTCCAAATGTTGTCGCTTATTATATCCCATAAGAAACGTTGCATCGAATAAATGTAATTGAATTCTACTTGCCTGGACGAGCGGAATTGAATGGTGTAACTTGGTTTGCTGTGCTGTGTTAAATCAGATATTTGCATGACTGCATGTGTATTATTTTGAGAATAGCCAAAAACAGTCATCCCCATATTACATAGTGTTTTATTGGTCGCTCGTCTATTTCACTTCCCACAGCTTAACCACTCATATATTTTGATGCCGCTCGACGAGGCGAGTAGTACGAGTACCACTTTCATGGGTCTGCGACTATTCCTTCTAGAGGTATTGCCAAAAAACCACAAACATCCCAGAATCCTCTCGGATTGGGGTCCAAATGTTGTCGCTTATTATATCCCATAAGAAACTTTGCATCGAATCAATGTAATTGAATTCTACTCGCCTGGACGAGCGGAATTGAATGGTGTAACTGGGTTTGCTGTGCTGTGTTAAATCAGATATTTGCATGACTGCATGTGTATTATTTTGAGAATAGCCAAAAACAGTCATCCCCATATTACATAGTGTTTTATTGGTCGCTCGTCTATTTCACTTCCCACAGCTTAACCACTCATATATTTTGATGCCGCTCAACGAGGCGAGTAGTACGAGTACCACTTTCATGGGTCTGCGACTATTCCTTCTAGAGGTATTGCCAAAAAACCACAAACATCCCAGAATCCTCTCGGTTTGGGGTCCAAATGTTGTCGCTTATTATATCCCGTAAGAAACGTTGCATCGAATCAATGTAATTGAATTCTACTCGCCTGGACGAGCGGAATTGAATGGTGAAACTGGTTTTGCTGTGCTGTGTTAAATCAGATTTTTGCATGACTGCATGTGTATTATTTTGAGAATAACAAAAAACAGTCATCCCCATATTACATAGTGTTTTATTGGTCGCTCGTCTATTTCACTTCCCACAGCTTAACCACTCATATATTTTGATGCCGCTCGACGAGTCGAGTAGTACGAGTACCACCTTGATGGGTCTGCGACTATTCCTTCTAGAGGTATTGCCAAAAAACCACAAACATCCCAGAATCCTCTCGGTTTGGGGTCCAAATGTTGTCGCTTATTATATCCCGTAAGAAACGTTGCATCGAATCAATGTAATTGAATTCTACTCGCCTGGACGAGCGGAATTGAATGGTGAAACTGGTTTTGCTGTGCTGTGTTAAATCAGATATTTGCATGACTGCATGTGTATTATTTTGAGAATAGCCAAAAACAGTTATCCCCATATTACATAGTGTTTTATTGGTCGCTCGTCTATTTCACTTCCCACAGCTTAACCACTCATATGTTTTGATGCCGCTCGACGAGTCGAGTAGTACGAGTACCACCTTGATGGGTCTGCGACTATTCCTTCTAGAGGTATTGCCAAAAAACCACAAACATCCCAGAATCCTCTCGGTTTGGGGTCCAAATGTTGTCGCTTATTATATCCCGTAAGAAACGTTGCATCGAATCAATGTAATTGAATTCTACTCGCCTGGACGAGCGGAATTGAATGGTGAAACTGGTTTTGCTGTGCTGTGTTAAATCAGATTTTTGAATGACTGCATGTGTATTATTTTGAGAATAACAAAAAACAGTCATCCCCATATTACATAGTGTTTTATTGGTCGCTCGTCTATTTCACTTCCCACAGCTTAACCACTCATATGTTTTGATGCCGCTCGACGAGTCGAGTAGTACGAGTACCACCTTGATGGGTCTGCGACTATTCCTTCTAGAGGTATTGCCAAAAAACCACAAACATCCCAGAATCCTCTCGGTTTGGGGTCCAAATGTTGTCGCTTATTATATCCCGTAAGAAACGTTGCATCAAATCAATGTAATTGAATTCTACTTGCCTGGACGAGCGGAATTGAATGGTGAAACTGGTTTTGCTGTGCTGTGTTAAATCAGATATTTGCATGACTGCATGTGTATTATTTTGAGAATAGCCAAAAACAGTCATCCCCATATTACATAGTGTTTTATTGGTCGCTCGTCTATTTCACTTCCCACAGCTTAACCACTCATATATTTTGATGCCGCTCGACGAGTCGAGTAGTACGAGTACCACCTTGATGGGTCTGCGACTATTCCTTCTAGAGGTATTGCCAAAAAACCACAAACATCCCAGAATCCTCTCGGTTTGGGGTCCAAATGTTGTCGCTTATTATATCCCGTAAGAAACGTTGCATCGAATCAATGTAATTGAATTCTACTCGCCTGGACGAGCGGAATTGAATGGTGAAACTGGTTTTGCTGTGCTGTGTTAAATCAGATATTTGCATGACTGCATGTGTATTATTTTGAGAATAGCCAAAAACAGTCATCCCCATATTACATAGTATTTTATTGGTCGCTCGTCTATTTCACTTCCCACAGCTTAACCACTCATATGTTTTGATGCCGCTCGACGAGTCGAGTAGTACGAGTACCACCTTGATGGGTCTGCGACTATTCCTTCTAGAGGTATTGCCAAAAAACCACAAACATCCCAGAATCCTCTCGGTTTGGGGTCCAAATGTTGTCGCTTATTATATCCCGTAAGAAACGTTGCATCGAATCAATGTAATTGAATTCTACTCGCCTGGACGAGCGTAATTGAATGGTGAAACTGGTTTTGCTGTGCTGTGTTAAATCAGATATTTGCATGACTGCATGTGTATTATTTTGAGAATAGCCAAAAACAGTCATCCCCATATTACATAGTGTTTTATTGGTCGCTCGTCTATTTCACTTCCCACAGCTTAACCACTCATATATTTTGATGCCGCTCGACGAGTCGAGTAGTACGAGTACCACCTTGATGGGTCTGCGACTATTTCTTCTACTTCTAGAGGCATTGCCAAAAAACCACAAACATCCCAGAATCCTCTCGGTTTGGGGTCCAAATGTTGTCGCTTATTATATCCCGTAAGAAACGTTGCATCGAATCAATGTAATTGAATTCTACTCGCCTGGACTAGCGGAATTGAATGGTGAAACTGGTTTTGCTGTGCTGTGTTAAATCAGATATTTGCATGACTGCATGTGTATTATTTTGAGAATAGCCAAAAACAGTCATCCCCATATTACATAGTGTTTTATTGGTCGCTCGTCTATTTCACTTCCCACAGCTTAACCACTCATATATTTTGATGCCGCTCGACGAGTCGAGTAGTACGAGTACCACCTTGATGGGTCTGCGACTATTCCTTCTAGAGGTATTGCCAAAAAACCACAAACATCCCAGAATCCTCTCGGTTTGTGGTCCAAATGTTGTCGCTTATTATATCCCGTAAGAAACGTTGCATCGAATCAATGTAATTGAATTCTACTCGCCTGGACGAGCGGAATTGAATGGTGAAACTGGTTTTGCTGTGCTGTGTTAAATCAGATTTTTGCATGACTGCATGTGTATTATTTTGAGAATAACAAAAAACAGTCATCCCCATATTACATAGTGTTTTATTGGTCGCTCGTCTATTTCACTTCCCACAGCTTAACCACTCATATGTTTTGATGCCGCTCGACCAGTCGAGTAGTACGAGTACCACCTTGATGGGTCTGCGACTATTCCTTCTAGAGGTATTGCCAAAAAATCACAAACATCCCAGAATCCTCTCGGTTTGGGGTCCAAATGTTGTCGCTTATTATATCCCGTAAGAAACGTTGCATCGAATCAATGTAATTGAATTCTACTCGCCTGGACGAGCGGAATTGAATGGTGAAACTGGTTTTGCTGTGCTGTGTTAAATCAGATATTCGCATGACTGCATGTGTATTATTTTGAGAATAGCCAAAAACAGTCATCCCCATATTACATAGCGTTTTATTGGTCGCTCGTCTATTTCACTTCCCACAGCTTAACCACTCATATATTTTGATGCCGCTCGACGAGTCGAGTAGTACGAGTACCACCTTGATGGGTCTGCGACTATTCCTTCTAGAGGTATTGCCAAAAAACCACAAACATCCCAGAATCCTCTCGGTTTGGGGTCCAAATATTGTCGCTTATTATATCCCGTAAGAAACGTTGCATCGAATCAATGTAATTGAATTCTACTCGCCTGGACGAGCGGAATTGAATGGTGAAACTGGTTTTGCTGTGCTGTGTTAAATCAGATTTTTGCATGACTGCATGTGTATTATTTTGAGAATAACAAAAAACAGTCATCCCCATATTACATAGTGTTTTATTGGTCGCTCGTCTATTTCACTTCCCACAGCTTAACCACTCATATATTTTGATGCCGCTCGACGAGTCGAGTAGTACGAGTACCACCTTGATGGGTCTGCGACTATTCCTTCTAGAGGTATTGCCAAAAAACCACAAACATCCCAGAATCCTCTCGGTTTGGGGTCCAAATGTTGTCGCTTATTATATCCCGTAAGAAACGTTGCATCGAATAAATGTAATTGAATTCTACTCGCCTGGACGAGCGGAATTGAATGGTGAAACTGGTTTTGCTGTGCTGTGTTAAATCAGATTTTTGCATGACTGCATGTGTATTATTTTGAGAATAACAAAAAACAGTCATCCCCATATTACATAGTGTTTTATTGGTCGCTCGTCTATTTCACTTCCCACAGCTTAACCACTCATATGTTTTGATGCCGCTCGACGAGTCGAGTAGTACGAGTACCACCTTGATGGGTCTGCGACTATTCCTTCTAGAGGTATTGCCAAAAAACCACAAACATCCCAGAATCCTCTCGGTTTGGGGTCCAAATGTTGTCGCTTATTATATCCCGTAAGAAACGTTGCATCGAATCAATGTAATTGAATTCTACTCGCCTGGACTAGCGGAATTGAATGGTGAAACTGCTTTTGCTGTGCTGTGTTAAATCAGATATTTGCATGACTGCATGTGTATTATTTTGAGAATAACAAAAAACAGTCATCCCCATATTACATAGTGTTTTATTGGTCGCTCGTCTATTTCACTTCCCACAGCTTAACCACTCATATGTTTTGATGCCGCTCGACCAGTCGAGTAGTACGAGTACCACCTTGATGGGTCTGCGACTATTCCTTCTAGAGGTATTGCCAAAAAATCACAAACATCCCAGAATCCTCTCGGTTTGGGGTCCAAATGTTGTCGCTTATTATATCCCGTAAGAAACGTTGCATCGAATCAATGTAATTGAATTCTACTCGCCTGGACGAGCGGAATTGAATGGTGAAACTGGTTTTGCTGTGCTGTGTTAAATCAGATATTCGCATGACTGCATGTGTATTATTTTGAGAATAGCCAAAAACAGTCATCCCCATATTACATAGCGTTTTATTGGTCGCTCGTCTATTTCACTTCCCACAGCTTAACCACTCATATATTTTGATGCCGCTCGACGAGTCGAGTAGTACGAGTACCACCTTGATGGGTCTGCGACTATTCCTTCTAGAGGTATTGCCAAAAAACCACAAACATCCCAGAATCCTCTCGGTTTGGGGTCCAAATATTGTCGCTTATTATATCCCGTAAGAAACGTTGCATCGAATCAATGTAATTGAATTCTACTCGCCTGGACGAGCGGAATTGAATGGTGAAACTGGTTTTGCTGTGCTGTGTTAAATCAGATTTTTGCATGACTGCATGTGTATTATTTTGAGAATAACAAAAAACAGTCATCCCCATATTACATAGTGTTTTATTGGTCGCTCGTCTATTTCACTTCCCACAGCTTAACCACTCATATATTTTGATGCCGCTCGACGAGTCGAGTAGTACGAGTACCACCTTGATGGGTCTGCGACTATTCCTTCTAGAGGTATTGCCAAAAAACCACAAACATCCCAGAATCCTCTCGGTTTGGGGTCCAAATGTTGTCGCTTATTATATCCCGTAAGAAACGTTGCATCGAATAAATGTAATTGAATTCTACTCGCCTGGACGAGCGGAATTGAATGGTGAAACTGGTTTTGCTGTGCTGTGTTAAATCAGATTTTTGCATGACTGCATGTGTATTATTTTGAGAATAACAAAAAACAGTCATCCCCATATTACATAGTGTTTTATTGGTCGCTCGTCTATTTCACTTCCCACAGCTTAACCACTCATATGTTTTGATGCCGCTCGACGAGTCGAGTAGTACGAGTACCACCTTGATGGGTCTGCGACTATTCCTTCTAGAGGTATTGCCAAAAAACCACAAACATCCCAGAATCCTCTCGGTTTGGGGTCCAAATGTTGTCGCTTATTATATCCCGTAAGAAACGTTGCATCGAATCAATGTAATTGAATTCTACTCGCCTGGACGAGCGGAATTGAATGGTGAAACTGGTTTTGCTGTGCTGTGTTAAATCAGATATTTGCATGACTGCATGTGTATTATTTTGAGAATAGCCAAAAACAGTCATCCCCATATTACATAGTGTTTTATTGGTCGCTCGTCTATTTCACTTCCCACAGCTTAACCACTCATATATTTTGATGCCGCTCGACGAGTCGAGTAGTACGAGTACCACCTTGATGGGTCTGCGACTATTTCTTCTACTTCTAGAGGCATTGCCAAAAAACCACAAACATCCCAGAATCCTCTCGGTTTGGGGTCCAAATGTTGTCGCTTATTATATCCCGTAAGAAACGTTGCATCGAATCAATGTAATTGAATTCTACTCGCCTGGACTAGCGGAATTGAATGGTGAAACTGGTTTTGCTGTGCTGTGTTAAATCAGATATTTGCATGACTGCATGTGTATTATTTTGAGAATAGCCAAAAACAGTCATCCCCATATTACATAGTGTTTTATTGGTCGCTCGTCTATTTCACTTCCCACAGCTTAACCACTCATATATTTTGATGCCGCTCGACGAGTCGAGTAGTACGAGTACCACCTTGATGGGTCTGCGACTATTCCTTCTAGAGGTATTGCCAAAAAACCACAAACATCCCAGAATCCTCTCGGTTTGGGGTCCAAATGTTGTCGCTTATTATATCCCGTAAGAAACGTTGCATCGAATCAATGTAATTGAATTCTACTCGCCTGGACGAGCGGAATTGAATGGTGAAACTGGTTTTGCTGTGCTGTGTTAAATCAGATTTTTGCATGACTGCATGTGTATTATTTTGAGAATAACAAAAAACAGTCATCCCCATATTACATAGTGTTTTATTGGTCGCTCGTCTATTTCACTTCCCACAGCTTAACCACTCATATGTTTTGATGCCGCTCGACGAGTCGAGTAGTACGAGTACCACCTTGATGGGTCTGCGACTATTCCTTCTAGAGGTATTGCCAAAAAATCACAAACATCCCAGAATCCTCTCGGTTTGGGGTCCAAATGTTGTCGCTTATTATATCCCGTAAGAAACGTTGCATCGAATCAATGTAATTGAATTCTACTCGCCTGGACGAGCGGAATTGAATGGTGAAACTGGTTTTGCTGTGCTGTGTTAAATCAGATATTCGCATGACTGCATGTGTATTATTTTGAGAATAGCCAAAAACAGTCATCCCCATATTACATAGCGTTTTATTGGTCGCTCGTCTATTTCACTTCCCACAGCTTAACCACTCATATATTTTGATGCCGCTCGACGAGTCGAGTAGTACGAGTACCACCTTGATGGGTCTGCGACTATTCCTTCTAGAGGTATTGCCAAAAAACCACAAACATCCCAGAATCCTCTCGGTTTGGGGTCCAAATGTTGTCGCTTATTATATCCCGTAAGAAACGTTGCATCGAATAAATGTAATTGAATTCTACTCGCCTGGACGAGCGGAATTGAATGGTGAAACTGGTTTTGCTGTGCTGTGTTAAATCAGATTTTTGCATGACTGCATGTGTATTATTTTGAGAATAACAAAAAACAGTCATCCCCATATTACATAGTGTTTTATTGGTCGCTCGTCTATTTCACTTCCCACAGCTTAACCACTCATATGTTTTGATGCCGCTCGACGAGTCGAGTAGTACGAGTACCACCTTGATGGGTCTGCGACTATTCCTTCTAGAGGTATTGCCAAAAAACCACAAACATCCCAGAATCCTCTCGGTTTGGGGTCCAAATGTTGTCGCTTATTATATCCCGTAAGAAACGTTGCATCAAATCAATGTAATTGAATTCTACTTGCCTGGACGAGCGGAATTGAATGGTGAAACTGGTTTTGCTGTGCTGTGTTAAATCAGATATTTGCATGACTGCATGTGTATTATTTTGAGAATAGCCAAAAACAGTCATCCCCATATTACATAGTGTTTTATTGGTCGCTCGTCTATTTCACTTCCCACAGCTTAACCACTCATATATTTTGATGCCGCTCGACGAGTCGAGTAGTACGAGTACCACCTTGATGGGTCTGCGACTATTCCTTCTAGAGGTATTGCCAAAAAACCACAAACATCCCAGAATCCTCTCGGTTTGGGGTCCAAATGTTGTCGCTTATTATATCCCGTAAGAAACGTTGCATCGAATCAATGTAATTGAATTCTACTCGCCTGGACGAGCGGAATTGAATGGTGAAACTGGTTTTGCTGTGCTGTGTTGAATCAGATATTTGCATGACTGCATGTGTATTATTTTGAGAATAGCCAAAAACAGTCATCCCCATATTACATAGTGTTTTATTGGTCGCTCGTCTATTTCACTTCCCACAGCTTAACCACTCATATATTTTGATGCCGCTCGACGAGTCGAGTAGTACGAGTACCACCTTGATGGGTCTGCGACTATTTCTTCTACTTCTAGAGGCATTGCCAAAAAACCACAAACATCCCAGAATCCTCTCGGTTTGGGGTCCAAATGTTGTCGCTTATTATATCCCGTAAGAAACGTTGCATCGAATCAATGTAATTGAATTCTACTCGCCTGGACGAGCGGAATTGAATGGTGAAACTGGTTTTGCTGTGCTGTGTTAAATCAGATATTCGCATGACTGCATGTGTATTATTTTGAGAATAGCCAAAAACAGTAATCCCCATATTACATAGCGTTTTATTGGTCGCTCGTCTATTTCACTTCCCACAGCTTAACCACTCATATATTTTGATGCCGCTCGGCGAGTCGAGTAGTACGAGTACCACCTTGATGGGTCTGCGACTATTCCTTCTAGAGGTATTGCCAAAAAACCACAAACATCCCAGAATCCTCTCGGTTTGGGGTCCAAATATTGTCGCTTATTATATCCCGTAAGAAACGTTGCATCGAATCAATGTAATTGAATTCTACTCGCCTGGACGAGCGGAATTGAATGGTGAAACTGGTTTTGCTGTGCTGTGTTAAATCAGATTTTTGCATGACTGCATGTGTATTATTTTGAGAATAACAAAAAACAGTCATCCCCATATTACATAGTGTTTTATTGGTCGCTCGTCTATTTCACTTCCCACAGCTTAACCACTCATATATTTTGATGCCGCTCGACGAGTCGAGTAGTACGAGTACCACCTTGATGGGTCTGCGACTATTCCTTCTAGAGGTATTGCCAAAAAACCACAAACATCCCAGAATCCTCTCGGTTTGGGGTCCAAATGTTGTCGCTTATTATATCCCGTAAGAAACGTTGCATCGAATAAATGTAATTGAATTCTACTCGCCTGGACGAGCGGAATTGAATGGTGAAACTGGTTTTGCTGTGGTGTTAAATCAGATTTTTGCATGACTGCATGTGTATTATTTTGAGAATAACAAAAAACAGTCATCCCCATATTACATAGTGTTTTATTGGTCGCTCGTCTATTTCACTTCCCACAGCTTAACCACTCATATGTTTTGATGCCACTCGACGAGTCGAGTAGTACGAGTACCACCTTGATGGGTCTTCGACTATTCCTTCTAGAGGTATTGCCAAAAAACCACAAACATCCCAGAATCCTCTCGGTTTGGGGTCCAAATGTTGTCGCTTATTATATCCCGTAAGAAACGTTGCATCGAATCAATGTAATTGAATTCTACTCGCCTGGACGAGCGGAATTGAATGGTGAAACTGGTTTTGCTGTGCTGTGTTAAATCAGATATTTGCATGACTGCATGTGTATTATTTTGAGAATAGCCAAAAACAGTCATCCCCATATTACATAGTGTTTTATTGGTCGCTCGTCTATTTCACTTCCCATAGCTTAACCACTCATATATTTTGATGCCGCTCGACGAGTCGAGTAGTACGAGTACCACCTTGATGGGTCTGCGACTATTTCTTCTACTTCTAGAGGTATTGCCAAAAAACCACAAACATCCCAGAATCCTCTCGGTTTGGGGTCCAAATGTTGTCGCTTATTATATCCCGTAAGAAACGTTGCATCGAATCAATGTAATTGAATTCTACTCGCCTGGACGAGCGGAATTGAATGGTGAAACTGGTTTTGCTGTGCTGTGTTAAATCAGATATTTGCATGACTGCATGTGTATTATTTTGAGAATAGCCAAAAACAGTCATCCCCATATTACATAGTGTTTTATTGGTCGCTCGTCTATTTCACTTCCCACAGCTTAACCACTCATATATTTTGATGCCGCTCGACGAGTCGAGTAGTACGAGTACCACCTTGATGGGTCTGCGACTATTCCTTCTAGAGGTATTGCCAAAAAACCACAAACATCCCAGAATCCTCTCGGTTTGGGGTCCAAATGTTGTCGCTTATTATATCCCGTAAGAAACGTTGCATCGAATCAATGTAATTGAATTCTACTTGCCTGGACGAGCGGAATTGAATGGTGAAACTGGTTTTGCTGTGCTGTGTTAAATCAGATTTTTGCATGACTGCATGTGTATTATTTTGAGAATATCAAAAAACAGTCATCCCCATATTACATAGTGTTTTATTGGTCGCTCGTCTATTTCACTTCCCACAGCTTAACCACTCATAAATTTTGATGCCGCTCGACGAGTCGAGTAGTACGAGTACCACCTTGATGGGTCTGCGACTATTTCTTCTACTTCTAGAGGTATTGCCAAAAAACCACAAACATCCCAGAATCCTCTCGGTTTGGGGTCCAAATGTTGTCGCTTATTATATCCCGTAAGAAACGTTGCATCGAATCAATGTAATTGAATTCTACTCGCCTGGACGAGCGGAATTGAATGGTGAAACTGGTTTTGCTGTGCTGTGTTAAATCAGATATTTGCATGACTGCATGTGTATTATTTTGAGAATAGCCAAAAACAGTCATCCCCATATTACATAGTGTTTTATTGGTCGCTCGTCTATTTCACTTCCCACAGCTTAACCACTCATATATTTTGATGCCGCTCGACGAGTCGAGTAGTACGAGTACCACCTTGATGGGTCTGCGACTATTCCTTCTAGAGGTATTGCCAAAAAACCACAAACATCCCAGAATCCTCTCGGTTTGGGGTCCAAATGTTGTCGCTTATTATATCCCGTAAGAAACGTTGCATCGAATCAATGTAATTGAATTCTACTCGCCTGGACGAGCGGAATTGAATGGTGAAACTGGTTTTGCTGTGCTGTGTTAAATCAGATATTTGCATGACTGCATGTGTATTATTTTGAGAATAGCCAAAAACAGTCATCCCCATATTACATAGTGTTTTATTGGTCGCTCGTCTATTTCACTTCCCACAGCTTAACCACTCATATATTTTGATGCCGCTCGACGAGTCGAGTAGTACGAGTACCACCTTGATGGGTCTGCGACTATTCCTTCTAGAGGTATTGCCAAAAAACCACAAACATCCCAGAATCCTCTCGGTTTGGGGTCCAAATGTTGTCGCTTATTATATCCCGTAAGAAACGTTGCATCGAATCAATGTAATTGAATTCTACTCGCCTGGACGAGCGGAATTGAATGGTGAAACTGGTTTTGCTGTGCTGTGTTAAATCAGATTTTTGCATGACTGCATGTGTATTATTTTGAGAATAACAAAAAACAGTCATCCCCATATTACATAGTGTTTTATTGGTCGCTCGTCTATTTCACTTCCCACAGCTTAACCACTCATATGTTTTGATGCCGCTCGACGAGTCGAGTAGTACGAGTACCACCTTGATGGGTCTGCGACTATTCCTTCTAGAGGTATTGCCAAAAAACCACAAACATCCCAGAATCCTCTCGGTTTGGGGTCCAAATGTTGTCGCTTATTATATCCCGTAAGAAACGTTGCATCGAATCAATGTAATTGAATTCTACTCGCCTGGACGAGCGGAATTGAATGGTGAAACTGGTTTTGCTGTGCTGTGTTAAATCAGATATTCGCATGACTGCATGTGTATTATTTTGAGAATAGCCAAAAACAGTCATCCCCATATTACATAGCGTTTTATTGGTCGCTCGTCTATTTCACTTCCCACAGCTTAACCACTCATATATTTTGATGCCGCTCGACGAGTCGAGTAGTACGAGTACCACCTTGATGGGTCTGCGACTATTCCTTCTAGAGGTATTGCCAAAAAACCACAAACATCCCAGAATCCTCTCGGTTTGGGGTCCAAATGTTGTCGCTTATTATATCCCGTAAGAAACGTTGCATCGAATCAATGTAATTGAATTCTACTTGCCTGGACGAGCGGAATTGAATGGTGAAACTGGTTTTGCTGTGCTGTGTTAAATCAGATTTTTGCATGACTGCATGTGTATTATTTTGAGAATATCAAAAAACAGTCATCCCCATATTACATAGTGTTTTATTGGTCGCTCGTCTATTTCACTTCCCACAGCTTAACCACTCATAAATTTTGATGCCGCTCGACGACTCGAGTAGTACGAGTACCACCTTGATGGGTCTGCGACTATTCCTTCTAGAGGTATTGCCAAAAAACCACAAACATCCCAGAATCCTCTCGGTTTGGGGTCCAAATGTTGTCGCTTATTATATCCCGTAAGAAACGTTGCATCGAATCAATGTAATTGAATTCTACTCGCCTGGACGAGCGGAATTGAATGGTGAAACTGGTTTTGCTGTGCTGTGTTAAATCAGATATTTGCATGACTGCATGTGTATTATTTTGAGAATAGCCAAAAACAGTCATCCCCATATTACATAGTGTTTTATTGGTCGCTCGTCTATTTCACTTCCCACAGCTTAACCACTCATATATTTTGATGCCGCTCGACGAGTCGAGTAGTACGAGTACCACCTTGATGGGTCTGCGACTATTCCTTCTAGAGGTATTGCCAAAAAACCACAAACATCCCAGAATCCTCTCGGTTTGGGGTCCAAATGTTGTCGCTTATTATATCCCGTAAGAAACGTTGCATCGAATCAATGTAATTGAATTCTACTCGCCTGGACGAGCGGAATTGAATGGTGAAACTGGTTTTGCTGTGCTGTGTTAAATCAGATATTTGCATGACTGCATGTGTATTATTTTGAGAATAGCCAAAAACAGTCATCCCCATATTACATAGTGTTTTATTGGTCGCTCGTCTATTTCACTTCCCACAGCTTAACCACTCATATATTTTGATGCCGCTCGACGAGTCGAGTAGTACGAGTACCACCTTGATGGGTCTGCGACTATTCCTTCTAGAGGTATTGCCAAAAAACCACAAACATCCCAGAATCCTCTCGGTTTGGGGTCCAAATGTTGTCGCTTATTATATCCCGTAAGAAACGTTGCATCGAATCAATGTAATTGAATTCTACTCGCCTGGACGAGCGGAATTGAATGGTGAAACTGGTTTTGCTGTGCTGTGTTAAATCAGATTTTTGCATGACTGCATGTGTATTATTTTGAGAATAACAAAAAACAGTCATCCCCATATTACATAGTGTTTTATTGGTCGCTCGTCTATTTCACTTCCCACAGCTTAACCACTCATATGTTTTGATGCCGCTCGACGAGTCGAGTAGTACGAGTACCACCTTGATGGGTCTGCGACTATTCCTTCTAGAGGTATTGCCAAAAAACCACAAACATCCCAGAATCCTCTCGGTTTGGGGTCCAAATGTTGTCGCTTATTATATCCCGTAAGAAACGTTGCATCGAATCAATGTAATTGAATTCTACTCGCCTGGACGAGCGGAATTGAATGGTGAAACTGGTTTTGCTGTGCTGTGTTAAATCAGATATTCGCATGACTGCATGTGTATTATTTTGAGAATAGCCAAAAACAGTCATCCCCATATTACATAGCGTTTTATTGGTCGCTCGTCTATTTCACTTCCCACAGCTTAACCACTCATATATTTTGATGCCGCTCGACGAGTCGAGTAGTACGAGTACCACCTTGATGGGTCTGCGACTATTCCTTCTAGAGGTATTGCCAAAAAACCACAAACATCCCAGAATCCTCTCGGTTTGGGGTCCAAATATTGTCGCTTATTATATCCCGTAAGAAACGTTGCATCGAATCAATGTAATTGAATTCTACTCGCCTGGACGAGCGGAATTGAATGGTGAAACTGGTTTTGCTGTGCTGTGTTAAATCAGATATTTGCATGACTGCATGTGTATTATTTTGAGAATAGCCAAAAACAGTCATCCCCATATTACATAGTGTTTTATTGGTCGCTCGTCTATTTCACTTCCCACAGCTTAACCACTCATATATTTTGATGCCGCTCGACGAGTCGAGTAGTACGAGTACCACCTTGATGGGTCTGCGACTATTCCTTCTAGAGGTATTGCCAAAAAACCACAAACATCCCAGAATCCTCTCGGTTTGGGGTCCAAATGTTGTCGCTTATTATATCCCGTAAGAAACGTTGCATCGAATCAATGTAATTGAATTCTACTCGCCTGGACGAGCGGAATTGAATGGTGAAACTGGTTTTGCTGTGCTGTGTTAAATCAGATTTTTGCATGACTGCATGTGTATTATTTTGAGAATAACAAAAAACAGTCATCCCCATATTACATAGTGTTTTATTGGTCGCTCGTCTATTTCACTTCCCACAGCTTAACCACTCATATGTTTTGATGCCGCTCGACGAGTCGAGTAGTACGAGTACCACCTTGATGGGTCTGCGACTATTCCTTCTAGAGGTATTGCCAAAAAACCACAAACATCCCAGAATCCTCTCGGTTTGGGGTCCAAATGTTGTCGCTTATTATATCCCGTAAGAAACGTTGCATCGAATCAATGTAATTGAATTCTACTCGCCTGGACGAGCGGAATTGAATGGTGAAACTGGTTTTGCTGTGCTGTGTTAAATCAGATATTCGCATGACTGCATGTGTATTATTTTGAGAATAGCCAAAAACAGTCATCCCCATATTACATAGCGTTTTATTGGTCGCTCGTCTATTTCACTTCCCACAGCTTAACCACTCATATATTTTGATGCCGCTCGACGAGTCGAGTAGTACGAGTACCACCTTGATGGGTCTGCGACTATTCCTTCTAGAGGTATTGCCAAAAAACCACAAACATCCCAGAATCCTCTCGGTTTGGGGTCCAAATATTGTCGCTTATTATATCCCGTAAGAAACGTTGCATCGAATCAATGTAATTGAATTCTACTCGCCTGGACGAGCGGAATTGAATGGTGAAACTGGTTTTGCTGTGCTGTGTTAAATCAGATTTTTGCATGACTGCATGTGTATTATTTTGAGAATAACAAAAAACAGTCATCCCCATATTACATAGTGTTTTATTGGTCGCTCGTCTATTTCACTTCCCACAGCTTAACCACTCATATATTTTGATGCCGCTCGACGAGTCGAGTAGTACGAGTACCACCTTGATGGGTCTGCGACTATTCCTTCTAGAGGTATTGCCAAAAAACCACAAACATCCCAGAATCCTCTCGGTTTGGGGTCCAAATGTTGTCGCTTATTATATCCCGTAAGAAACGTTGCATCGAATCAATGTAATTGAATTCTACTCGCCTGGACTAGCGGAATTGAATGGTGAAACTGGTTTTGCTGTGCTGTGTTAAATCAGATATTTGCATGACTGCATGTGTATTATTTTGAGAATAGCCAAAAACAGTCATCCCCATATTACATAGTGTTTTATTGGTCGCTCGTCTATTTCACTTCCCACAGCTTAACCACTCATATATTTTGATGCCGCTCGACGAGTCGAGTAGTACGAGTACCACCTTGATGGGTCTGCGACTATTCCTTCTAGAGGTATTGCCAAAAAACCACACACATCCCAGAATCCTCTCGGTTTGGGGTCCAAATGTTGTCGCTTATTATATCCCGTAAGAAACGTTGTATCGAATCAATGTAATTGAATTCTACTCGCCTGGACGAGCGGAATTGAATGGTGAAACTGGTTTTGCTGTGCTGTGTTAAATCAGATTTTTGCATGACTGCATGTGTATTATTTTGAGAATAACAAAAAACAGTCATCCCCATATTACATAGTGTTTTATTGGTCGCTCGTCTATTTCACTTCCCACAGCTTAACCACTCATATGTTTTGATGCCGCTCGACGAGTCGAGTAGTACGAGTACCACCTTGATGGGTCTGCGACTATTCCTTCTAGAGGTATTGCCAAAAAATCACAAACATCCCAGAATCCTCTCGGTTTGGGGTCCAAATGTTGTCGCTTATTATATCCCGTAAGAAACGTTGCATCGAATCAATGTAATTGAATTCTACTCGCCTGGACGAGCGGAATTGAATGGTGAAACTGGTTTTGCTGTGCTGTGTTAAATCAGATTTTTGCATGACTGCATGTGTATTATTTTGAGAATAACAAAAAACAGTCATCCCCATATTACATAGTGTTTTATTGGTCGCTCGTCTATTTCACTTCCCACAGCTTAACCACTCATAAATTTTGATGCCGCTCGACGACTCGAGTAGTACGAGTACCACCTTGATGGGTCTGCGACTATTCCTTCTAGAGGTATTGCCAAAAAACCACAAACATCCCAGAATCCTCTCGGTTTGGGGTCCAAATGTTGTCGCTTATTATATCCCGTAAGAAACGTTGCATCGAATCAATGTAATTGAATTCTACTCGCCTGGACGAGCGGAATTGAATGGTGAAACTGGTTTTGCTGTGCTGTGTTAAATCAGATATTTGCATGACTGCATGTGTATTATTTTGAGAATAGCCAAAAACAGTCATCCCCATATTACATAGTGTTTTATTGGTCGCTCGTCTATTTCACTTCCCACAGCTTAACCACTCATATATTTTGATGCCGCTCGACGAGTCGAGTAGTACGAGTACCACCTTGATGGGTCTGCGACTATTCCTTCTAGAGGTATTGCCAAAAAACCACAAACATCCCAGAATCCTCTCGGTTTGGGGTCCAAATGTTGTCGCTTATTATATCCCGTAAGAAACGTTGCATCGAATCAATGTAATTGAATTCTACTCGCCTGGACGAGCGGAATTGAATGGTGAAACTGGTTTTGCTGTGCTGTGTTAAATCAGATATTTGCATGACTGCATGTGTATTATTTTGAGAATAGCCAAAAACAGTCATCCCCATATTACATAGTGTTTTATTGGTCGCTCGTCTATTTCACTTCCCACAGCTTAACCACTCATATATTTTGATGCCGCTCGACGAGTCGAGTAGTACGAGTACCACCTTGATGGGTCTGCGACTATTCCTTCTAGAGGTATTGCCAAAAAACCACAAACATCCCAGAATCCTCTCGGTTTGGGGTCCAAATGTTGTCGCTTATTATATCCCGTAAGAAACGTTGCATCGAATCAATGTAATTGAATTCTACTCGCCTGGACGAGCGGAATTGAATGGTGAAACTGGGTTTGCTGTGCTGTGTTAAATCAGATTTTTGCATGACTGCATGTGTATTATTTTGAGAATATCAAAAAACAGTCATCCCCATATTACATAGTGTTTTATTGGTCGCTCGTCTATTTCACTTCCCACAGCTTAACCACTCATAAATTTTGATGCCGCTCGACGAGTCGAGTAGTACGAGTACCACCTTGATGGGTCTGCGACTATTTCTTCTACTTCTAGAGGTATTGCCAAAAAACCACAAACATCCCAGAATCCTCTCGGTTTGGGGTCCAAATGTTGTCGCTTATTATATCCCGTAAGAAACGTTGCATCGAATCAATGTAATTGAATTCTACTCGCCTGGACGAGCGGAATTGAATGGTGAAACTGGTTTTGCTGTGCTGTGTTAAATCAGATATTTGCATGACTGCATGTGTATTATTTTGAGAATAGCCAAAAACAGTCATCCCCATATTACATAGTGTTTTATTGGTCGCTCGTCTATTTCACTTCCCACAGCTTAACCACTCATATATTTTGATGCCGCTCGACGAGTCGAGTAGTACGAGTACCACCTTGATGGGTCTGCGACTATTCCTTCTAGAGGTATTGCCAAAAAACCACAAACATCCCAGAATCCTCTCGGTTTGGGGTCCAAATGTTGTCGCTTATTATATCCCGTAAGAAACGTTGCATCGAATCAATGTAATTGAATTCTACTCGCCTGGACGAGCGGAATTGAATGGTGAAACTGGTTTTGCTGTGCTGTGTTAAATCAGATATTTGCATGACTGCATGTGTATTATTTTGAGAATAGCCAAAAACAGTCATCCCCATATTACATAGTGTTTTATTGGTCGCTCGTCTATTTCACTTCCCACAGCTTAACCACTCATATATTTTGATGCCGCTCGACGAGTCGAGTAGTACGAGTACCACCTTGATGGGTCTGCGACTATTCCTTCTAGAGGTATTGCCAAAAAACCACAAACATCCCAGAATCCTCTCGGTTTGGGGTCCAAATGTTGTCGCTTATTATATCCCGTAAGAAACGTTGCATCGAATCAATGTAATTGAATTCTACTCGCCTGGACGAGCGGAATTGAATGGTGAAACTGGTTTTGCTGTGCTGTGTTAAATCAGATTTTTGCATGACTGCATGTGTATTATTTTGAGAATAACAAAAAACAGTCATCCCCATATTACATAGTGTTTTATTGGTCGCTCGTCTATTTCACTTCCCACAGCTTAACCACTCATATGTTTTGATGCCGCTCGACGAGTCGAGTAGTACGAGTACCACCTTGATGGGTCTGCGACTATTCCTTCTAGAGGTATTGCCAAAAAACCACAAACATCCCAGAATCCTCTCGGTTTGGGGTCCAAATGTTGTCGCTTATTATATCCCGTAAGAAACGTTGCATCGAATCAATGTAATTGAATTCTACTCGCCTGGACGAGCGGAATTGAATGGTGAAACTGGTTTTGCTGTGCTGTGTTAAATCAGATATTCGCATGACTGCATGTGTATTATTTTGAGAATAGCCAAAAACAGTCATCCCCATATTACATAGCGTTTTATTGGTCGCTCGTCTATTTCACTTCCCACAGCTTAACCACTCATATGTTTTGATGCCGCTCGACGAGTCGAGTAGTACGAGTACCACCTTGATGGGTCTGCGACTATTCCTTCTAGAGGTATTGCCAAAAAATCACAAACATCCCAGAATCCTCTCGGTTTGGGGTCCAAATGTTGTCGCTTATTATATCCCGTAAGAAACGTTGCATCGAATCAATGTAATTGAATTCTACTCGCCTGGACGAGCGGAATTGAATGGTGAAACTGGTTTTGCTGTGCTGTGTTAAATCAGATTTTTGCATGACTGCATGTGTATTATTTTGAGAATAACAAAAAACAGTCATCCCCATATTACATAGTGTTTTATTGGTCGCTCGTCTATTTCACTTCCCACAGCTTAACCACTCATAAATTTTGATGCCGCTCGACGACTCGAGTAGTACGAGTACCACCTTGATGGGTCTGCGACTATTCCTTCTAGAGGTATTGCCAAAAAACCACAAACATCCCAGAATCCTCTCGGTTTGGGGTCCAAATGTTGTCGCTTATTATATCCCGTAAGAAACGTTGCATCGAATCAATGTAATTGAATTCTACTCGCCTGGACGAGCGGAATTGAATGGTGAAACTGGTTTTGCTGTGCTGTGTTAAATCAGATATTTGCATGACTGCATGTGTATTATTTTGAGAATAGCCAAAAACAGTCATCCCCATATTACATAGTGTTTTATTGGTCGCTCGTCTATTTCACTTCCCACAGCTTAACCACTCATATATTTTGATGCCGCTCGACGAGTCGAGTAGTACGAGTACCACCTTGATGGGTCTGCGACTATTCCTTCTAGAGGTATTGCCAAAAAACCACAAACATCCCAGAATCCTCTCGGTTTGGGGTCCAAATGTTGTCGCTTATTATATCCCGTAAGAAACGTTGCATCGAATCAATGTAATTGAATTCTACTCGCCTGGACGAGCGGAATTGAATGGTGAAACTGGTTTTGCTGTGCTGTGTTAAATCAGATATTTGCATGACTGCATGTGTATTATTTTGAGAATAGCCAAAAACAGTCATCCCCATATTACATAGTGTTTTATTGGTCGCTCGTCTATTTCACTTCCCACAGCTTAACCACTCATATATTTTGATGCCGCTCGACGAGTCGAGTAGTACGAGTACCACCTTGATGGGTCTGCGACTATTCCTTCTAGAGGTATTGCCAAAAAACCACAAACATCCCAGAATCCTCTCGGTTTGGGGTCCAAATGTTGTCGCTTATTATATCCCGTAAGAAACGTTGCATCGAATCAATGTAATTGAATTCTACTCGCCTGGACGAGCGGAATTGAATGGTGAAACTGGGTTTGCTGTGCTGTGTTAAATCAGATTTTTGCATGACTGCATGTGTATTATTTTGAGAATATCAAAAAACAGTCATCCCCATATTACATAGTGTTTTATTGGTCGCTCGTCTATTTCACTTCCCACAGCTTAACCACTCATAAATTTTGATGCCGCTCGACGAGTCGAGTAGTACGAGTACCACCTTGATGGGTCTGCGACTATTTCTTCTACTTCTAGAGGTATTGCCAAAAAACCACAAACATCCCAGAATCCTCTCGGTTTGGGGTCCAAATGTTGTCGCTTATTATATCCCGTAAGAAACGTTGCATCGAATCAATGTAATTGAATTCTACTCGCCTGGACGAGCGGAATTGAATGGTGAAACTGGTTTTGCTGTGCTGTGTTAAATCAGATATTTGCATGACTGCATGTGTATTATTTTGAGAATAGCCAAAAACAGTCATCCCCATATTACATAGTGTTTTATTGGTCGCTCGTCTATTTCACTTCCCACAGCTTAACCACTCATATATTTTGGTGTCGCTCGACGAGGCGAGTAGTACGAGTACCACCTTGATGGGTCTGCGACTATTCCTTCTAGAGGTATTGCCAAAAAACCACAAACATCCCAGAATCCTCTCGGTTTGGGGTCCAAATGTTGTCGCTTATTATATCCCGTAAGAAACGTTGCATCGAATCAATGTAATTGAATTCTACTCGCCTGGACGAGCGGAATTGAATGGTGAAACTGGTTTTGCTGTGCTGTGTTAAATCAGATATTTGCATGACTGCATGTGTATTATTTTGAGAATAGCCAAAAACAGT
The DNA here is from genome assembly GCF_964198595.1 of Lampetra fluviatilis. Classification (NCBI taxonomy): domain Eukaryota; kingdom Metazoa; phylum Chordata; class Hyperoartia; order Petromyzontiformes; family Petromyzontidae; genus Lampetra; species Lampetra fluviatilis. Next base: position 3,209,470 of record NC_136297.1, read on the forward strand.
CATCCCCATATTACATAGTGTTTTATTGGTCGCTCGTCTATTTCACTTCCCACAGCTTAACCACTCATATATTTTGATGCCGCTCGACGAGTCGAGTAGTACGAGTACCACCTTGATGGGTCTGCGACTATTCCTTCTAGAGGTATTGCCAAAAAACCACAAACATCCCAGAATCCTCTCGGTTTGGGGTCCAAATGTTGTCGCTTATTATATCCCGTAAGAAACGTTGCATCGAATCAATGTAATTGAATTCTACTCGCCTGGACGAGCGGAATTGAATGGTGAAACTGGTTTTGCTGTGCTGTGTTAAATCAGATTTTTGCATGACTGCATGTGTATTATTTTGAGAATAACAAAAAACAGTCATCCCCATATTACATAGTGTTTTATTGGTCGCTCGTCTATTTCACTTCCCACAGCTTAACCACTCATATGTTTTGATGCCGCTCGACGAGTCGAGTAGTACGAGTACCACCTTGATGGGTCTGCGACTATTCCTTCTAGAGGTATTGCCAAAAAACCACAAACATCCCAGAATCCTCTCGGTTTGGGGTCCAAATGTTGTCGCTTATTATATCCCGTAAGAAACGTTGCATCGAATCAATGTAATTGAATTCTACTCGCCTGGACGAGCGGAATTGAATGGTGAAACTGGTTTTGCTGTGCTGTGTTAAATCAGATATTCGCATGACTGCATGTGTATTATTTTGAGAATAGCCAAAAACAGTCATCCCCATATTACATAGCGTTTTATTGGTCGCTCGTCTATTTCACTTCCCACAGCTTAACCACTCATATATTTTGATGCCGCTCGACGAGTCGAGTAGTACGAGTACCACCTTGATGGGTCTGCGACTATTCCTTCTAGAGGTATTGCCAAAAAACCACAAACATCCCAGAATCCTCTCGGTTTGGGGTCCAAATGTTGTCGCTTATTATATCCCGTAAGAAACGTTGCATCGAATCAATGTAATTGAATTCTACTTGCCTGGACGAGCGGAATTGAATGGTGAAACTGGTTTTGCTGTGCTGTGTTAAATCAGATTTTTGCATGACTGCATGTGTATTATTTTGAGAATATCAAAAAACAGTCATCCCCATATTACATAGTGTTTTATTGGTCGCTCGTCTATTTCACTTCCCACAGCTTAACCACTCATAAATTTTGATGCCGCTCGACGACTCGAGTAGTACGAGTACCACCTTGATGGGTCTGCGACTATTCCTTCTAGAGGTATTGCCAAAAAACCACAAACATCCCAGAATCCTCTCGGTTTGGGGTCCAAATGTTGTCGCTTATTATATCCCGTAAGAAACGTTGCATCGAATCAATGTAATTGAATTCTACTCGCCTGGACGAGCGGAATTGAATGGTGAAACTGGTTTTGCTGTGCTGTGTTAAATCAGATATTTGCATGACTGCATGTGTATTATTTTGAGAATAGCCAAAAACAGTCATCCCCATATTACATAGTGTTTTATTGGTCGCTCGTCTATTTCACTTCCCACAGCTTAACCACTCATATATTTTGATGCCGCTCGACGAGTCGAGTAGTACGAGTACCACCTTGATAGGTCTGCGACTATTCCTTCTAGAGGTATTGCCAAAAAACCACAAACATCCCAGAATCCTCTCGGTTTGGGGTCCAAATGTTGTCGCTTATTATATCCCGTAAGAAACGTTGCATCGAATCAATGTAATTGAATTCTACTCGCCTGGACGAGCGGAATTGAATGGTGAAACTGGTTTTGCTGTGCTGTGTTAAATCAGATATTTGCATGACTGCATGTGTATTATTTTGAGAATAGCCAAAAACAGTCATCCCCATATTACATAGTGTTTTATTGGTCGCTCGTCTATTTCACTTCCCACAGCTTAACCACTCATATATTTTGATGCCGCTCGACGAGTCGAGTAGTACGAGTACCACCTTGATGGGTCTGCGACTATTCCTTCTAGAGGTATTGCCAAAAAACCACAAACATCCCAGAATCCTCTCGGTTTGGGGTCCAAATGTTGTCGCTTATTATATCCCGTAAGAAACGTTGCATCGAATCAATGTAATTGAATTCTACTCGCCTGGACGAGCGGAATTGAATGGTGAAACTGGTTTTGCTGTGCTGTGTTAAATCAGATTTTTGCATGACTGCATGTGTATTATTTTGAGAATAACAAAAAACAGTCATCCCCATATTACATAGTGTTTTATTGGTCGCTCGTCTATTTCACTTCCCACAGCTTAACCACTCATATGTTTTGATGCCGCTCGACGAGTCGAGTAGTACGAGTACCACCTTGATGGGTCTGCGACTATTCCTTCTAGAGGTATTGCCAAAAAACCACAAACATCCCAGAATCCTCTCGGTTTGGGGTCCAAATGTTGTCGCTTATTATATCCCGTAAGAAACGTTGCATCGAATCAATGTAATTGAATTCTACTTGCCTGGACGAGCGGAATTGAATGGTGAAACTGGTTTTGCTGTGCTGTGTTAAATCAGATTTTTGCATGACTGCATGTGTATTATTTTGAGAATATCAAAAAACAGTCATCCCCATATTACATAGTGTTTTATTGGTCGCTCGTCTATTTCACTTCCCACAGCTTAACCACTCATAAATTTTGATGCCGCTCGACGACTCGAGTAGTACGAGTACCACCTTGATGGGTCTGCGACTATTCCTTCTAGAGGTATTGCCAAAAAACCACAAACATCCCAGAATCCTCTCGGTTTGGGGTCCAAATGTTGTCGCTTATTATATCCCGTAAGAAACGTTGCATCGAATCAATGTAATTGAATTCTACTCGCCTGGACGAGCGGAATTGAATGGTGAAACTGGTTTTGCTGTGCTGTGTTAAATCAGATATTTGCATGACTGCATGTGTATTATTTTGAGAATAGCCAAAAACAGTCATCCCCATATTACATAGTGTTTTATTGGTCGCTCGTCTATTTCACTTCCCACAGCTTAACCACTCATATATTTTGATGCCGCTCGACGAGTCGAGTAGTACGAGTACCACCTTGATGGGTCTGCGACTATTCCTTCTAGAGGTATTGCCAAAAAACCACAAACATCCCAGAATCCTCTCGGTTTGGGGTCCAAATGTTGTCGCTTATTATATCCCGTAAGAAACGTTGCATCGAATCAATGTAATTGAATTCTACTCGCCTGGACGAGCGGAATTGAATGGTGAAACTGGTTTTGCTGTGCTGTGTTAAATCAGATATTTGCATGACTGCATGTGTATTATTTTGAGAATAGCCAAAAACAGTCATCCCCATATTACATAGTGTTTTATTGGTCGCTCGTCTATTTCACTTCCCACAGCTTAACCACTCATATATTTTGATGCCGCTCGACGAGTCGAGTAGTACGAGTACCACCTTGATGGGTCTGCGACTATTCCTTCTAGAGGTATTGCCAAAAAACCACAAACATCCCAGAATCCTCTCGGTTTGGGGTCCAAATGTTGTCGCTTATTATATCCCGTAAGAAACGTTGCATCGAATCAATGTAATTGAATTCTACTCGCCTGGACGAGCGGAATTGAATGGTGAAACTGGTTTTGCTGTGCTGTGTTAAATCAGATTTTTGCATGACTGCATGTGTATTATTTTGAGAATAACAAAAAACAGTCATCCCCATATTACATAGTGTTTTATTGGTCGCTCGTCTATTTCACTTCCCACAGCTTAACCACTCATATGTTTTGATGCCGCTCGACGAGTTGAGTAGTACGAGTACCACCTTGATGGGTCTGCGACTATTCCTTCTAGAGGTATTGCCAAAAAACCACAAACATCCCAGAATCCTCTCGGTTTGGGGTCCAAATGTTGTCGCTTATTATATCCCGTAAGAAACGTTGCATCGAATCAATGTAATTGAATTCTACTCGCCTGGACGAGCGGAATTGAATGGTGAAACTGGTTTTGCTGTGCTGTGTTAAATCAGATATTCGCATGACTGCATGTGTATTATTTTGAGAATAGCCAAAAACAGTCATCCCCATATTACATAGCGTTTTATTGGTCGCTCGTCTATTTCACTTCCCACAGCTTAACCACTCATATATTTTGATGCCGCTCGACGAGTCGAGTAGTACGAGTACCACCTTGATGGGTCTGCGACTATTCCTTCTAGAGGTATTGCCAAAAAACCACAAACATCCCAGAATCCTCTCGGTTTGGGGTCCAAATATTGTCGCTTATTATATCCCGTAAGAAACGTTGCATCGAATCAATGTAATTGAATTCTACTCGCCTGGACGAGCGGAATTGAATGGTGAAACTGGTTTTGCTGTGCTGTGTTAAATCAGATTTTTGCATGACTGCATGTGTATTATTTTGAGAATAACAAAAAACAGTCATCCCCATATTACATAGTGTTTTATTGGTCGCTCGTCTATTTCACTTCCCACAGCTTAACCACTCATATATTTTGATGCCGCTCGACGAGTCGAGTAGTACGAGTACCACCTTGATGGGTCTGCGACTATTCCTTCTAGAGGTATTGCCAAAAAACCACAAACATCCCAGAATCCTCTCGGTTTGGGGTCCAAATGTTGTCGCTTATTATATCCCGTAAGAAACGTTGCATCGAATAAATGTAATTGAATTCTACTCGCCTGGACGAGCGGAATTGAATGGTGAAACTGGTTTTGCTGTGCTGTGTTAAATCAGATATTTGCATGACTGCATGTGTATTATTTTGAGAATAACAAAAAACAGTCATCCCCATATTACATAGTGTTTTATTGGTCGCTCGTCTATTTCACTTCCCACAGCTTAACCACTCATATGTTTTGATGCCGCTCGACGAGTCGAGTAGTACGAGTACCACCTTGATGGGTCTGCGACTATTCCTTCTAGAGGTATTGCCAAAAAACCACAAACATCCCAGAATCCTCTCGGTTTGGGGTCCAAATGTTGTCGCTTATTATATCCCGTAAGAAACGTTGCATCGAATCAATGTAATTGAATTCTACTTGCCTGGACGAGCGGAATTGAATGGTGAAACTGGTTTTGCTGTGCTGTGTTAAATCAGATTTTTGCATGACTGCATGTGTATTATTTTGAGAATAGCCAAAAACAGTCATCCCCATATTACATAGTGTTTTATTGGTCGCTCGTCTATTTCACTTCCCACAGCTTAACCACTCATATATTTTGATGCCGCTCGACGAGTCGAGTAGTACGAGTACCACCTTGATGGGTCTGCGACTATTCCTTCTAGAGGTATTGCCAAAAAACCACACACATCCCAGAATCCTCTCGGTTTGGGGTCCAAATGTTGTCGCTTATTATATCCCGTAAGAAACGTTGTATCGAATCAATGTAATTGAATTCTACTCGCCTGGACGAGCGGAATTGAATGGTGAAACTGGTTTTGCTGTGCTGTGTTAAATCAGATTTTTGCATGACTGCATGTGTATTATTTTGAGAATAACAAAAAACAGTCATCCCCATATTACATAGTGTTTTATTGGTCGCTCGTCTATTTCACTTCCCACAGCTTAACCACTCATATGTTTTGATGCCGCTCGACGAGTCGAGTAGTACGAGTACCACCTTGATGGGTCTGCGACTATTCCTTCTAGAGGTATTGCCAAAAAATCACAAACATCCCAGAATCCTCTCGGTTTGGGGTCCAAATGTTGTCGCTTATTATATCCCGTAAGAAACGTTGCATCGAATCAATGTAATTGAATTCTACTCGCCTGGACGAGCGGAATTGAATGGTGAAACTGGTTTTGCTGTGCTGTGTTAAATCAGATTTTTGCATGACTGCATGTGTATTATTTTGAGAATAACAAAAAACAGTCATCCCCATATTACATAGTGTTTTATTGGTCGCTCGTCTATTTCACTTCCCACAGCTTAACCACTCATAAATTTTGATGCCGCTCGACGACTCGAGTAGTACGAGTACCACCTTGATGGGTCTGCGACTATTCCTTCTAGAGGTATTGCCAAAAAACCACAAACATCCCAGAATCCTCTCGGTTTGGGGTCCAAATGTTGTCGCTTATTATATCCCGTAAGAAACGTTGCATCGAATCAATGTAATTGAATTCTACTCGCCTGGACGAGCGGAATTGAATGGTGAAACTGGTTTTGCTGTGCTGTGTTAAATCAGATATTTGCATGACTGCATGTGTATTATTTTGAGAATAGCCAAAAACAGTCATCCCCATATTACATAGTGTTTTATTGGTCGCTCGTCTATTTCATTTCCCACAGCTTAACCACTCATATATTTTGATGCCGCTCGACGAGTCGAGTAGTACGAGTACCACCTTGATGGGTCTGCGACTATTCCTTCTAGAGGTATTGCCAAAAAACCACAAACATCCCAGAATCCTCTCGGTTTGGGGTCCAAATGTTGTCGCTTATTATATCCCGTAAGAAACGTTGCATCGAATCAATGTAATTGAATTCTACTCGCCTGGACGAGCGGAATTGAATGGTGAAACTGGTTTTGCTGTGCTGTGTTAAATCAGATATTTGCATGACTGCATGTGTATTATTTTGAGAATAGCCAAAAACAGTCATCCCCATATTACATAGTGTTTTATTGGTCGCTCGTCTATTTCACTTCCCACAGCTTAACCACTCATATATTTTGATGCCGCTCGACGAGTCGAGTAGTACGAGTACCACCTTGATGGGTCTGCGACTATTCCTTCTAGAGGTATTGCCAAAAAACCACAAACATCCCAGAATCCTCTCGGTTTGGGGTCCAAATGTTGTCGCTTATTATATCCCGTAAGAAACGTTGCATCGAATCAATGTAATTGAATTCTACTCGCCTGGACGAGCGGAATTGAATGGTGAAACTGGTTTTGCTGTGCTGTGTTAAATCAGATTTTTGCATGACTGCATGTGTATTATTTTGAGAATAACAAAAAACAGTCATCCCCATATTACATAGTGTTTTATTGGTCGCTCGTCTATTTCACTTCCCACAGCTTAACCACTCATAAATTTTGATGCCGCTCGACGACTCGAGTAGTACGAGTACCACCTTGATGGGTCTGCGACTATTCCTTCTAGAGGTATTGCCAAAAAACCACAAACATCCCAGAATCCTCTCGGTTTGGGGTCCAAATGTTGTCGCTTATTATATCCCGTAAGAAACGTTGCATCGAATCAATGTAATTGAATTCTACTCGCCTGGACGAGCGGAATTGAATGGTGAAACTGGTTTTGCTGTGCTGTGTTAAATCAGATATTTGCATGACTGCATGTGTATTATTTTGAGAATAGCCAAAAACAGTCATCCCCATATTACATAGTGTTTTATTGGTCGCTCGTCTATTTCACTTCCCACAGCTTAACCACTCATATTTTGATGCCGCTCGACGAGTCGAGTAGTACGAGTACCACCTTGATGGGTCTGCGACTATTCCTTCTAGAGGTATTGCCAAAAAACCACAAACATCCCAGAATCCTCTCGGTTTGGGGTCCAAATGTTGTCGCTTATTATATCCCGTAAGAAACGTTGCATCGAATCAATGTAATTGAATTCTACTCGCCTGGACGAGCGGAATTGAATGGTGAAACTGGGTTTGCTGTGCTGTGTTAAATCAGATTTTTGCATGACTGCATGTGTATTATTTTGAGAATAGCCAAAAACAGTCATCCCCATATTACATAGTGTTTTATTGGTCGCTCGTCTATTTCACTTCCCACAGCTTAACCACTCATATATTTTGATGCCGCTCGACGAGTCGAGTAGTACGAGTACCACCTTGATGGGTCTGCGACTATTCCTTCTAGAGGTATTGCCAAAAAACCACAAACATCCCAGAATCCTCTCGGTTTGGGGTCCAAATGTTGTCGCTTATTATATCCCGTAAGAAACGTTGCATCGAATCAATGTAATTGAATTCTACTCGCCTGGACGAGCGGAATTGAATGGTGAAACTGGTTTTGCTGTGCTGTGTTAAATCAGATATTTGCATGACTGCATGTGTATTATTTTGAGAATAGCCAAAAACAGTCATCCCCATATTACATAGTGTTTTATTGGTCGCTCGTCTATTTCACTTCCCACAGCTTAACCACTCATATATTTTGATGCCGCTCGACGAGTCGAGTAGTACGAGTACCACCTTGATGGGTCTGCGACTATTCCTTCTAGAGGTATTGCCAAAAAACCACAAACATCCCAGAATCCTCTCGGTTTGGGGTCCAAATGTTGTCGCTTATTATATCCCGTAAGAAACGTTGCATCGAATCAATGTAATTGAATTCTACTCGCCTGGACGAGCGGAATTGAATGGTGAAACTGGTTTTGCTGTGCTGTGTTAAATCAGATTTTTGCATGACTGCATGTGTATTATTTTGAGAATAACAAAAAACAGTCATCCCCATATTACATAGTGTTTTATTGGTCGCTCGTCTATTTCACTTCCCACAGCTTAACCACTCATATGTTTTGATGCCGCTCGACGAGTCGAGTAGTACGAGTACCACCTTGATGGGTCTGCGACTATTCCTTCTAGAGGTATTGCCAAAAAACCACAAACATCCCAGAATCCTCTCGGTTTGGGGTCCAAATGTTGTCGCTTATTATATCCCGTAAGAAACGTTGCATCGAATCAATGTAATTGAATTCTACTCGCCTGGACGAGCGGAATTGAATGGTGAAACTGGTTTTGCTGTGCTGTGTTAAATCAGATTTTTGCATGACTGCATGTGTATTATTTTGAGAATAACAAAAAACAGTCATCCCCATATTACATAGTGTTTTATTGGTCGCTCGTCTATTTCACTTCCCACAGCTTAACCACTCATATGTTTTGATGCCGCTCGACGAGTCGAGTAGTACGAGTACCACCTTGATGGGTCTGCGCCTATTCCTTCTAGAGGTATTGCCAAAAAATCACAAACATCCCAGAATCCTCTCGGTTTGGGGTCCAAATGTTGTCGCTTATTATATCCCGTAAGAAACGTTGCATCGAATCAATGTAATTGAATTCTACTCGCCTGGACGAGCGGAATTGAATGGTGAAACTGGTTTTGCTGTGCTGTGTTAAATCAGATATTCGCATGACTGCATGTGTATTATTTTGAGAATAGCCAAAAACAGTCATCCCCATATTACATAGCGTTTTATTGGTCGCTCGTCTATTTCACTTCCCACAGCTTAACCACTCATATATTTTGATGCCGCTCGACGAGTCGAGTAGTACGAGTACCACCTTGATGGGTCTGCGACTATTCCTTCTAGAGGTATTGCCAAAAAACCACAAACATCCCAGAATCCTCTCGGTTTGGGGTCCAAATATTGTCGCTTATTATATCCCGTAAGAAACGTTGCATCGAATCAATGTAATTGAATTCTACTCGCCTGGACGAGCGGAATTGAATGGTGAAACTGGTTTTGCTGTGCTGTGTTAAATCAGATTTTTGCATGACTGCATGTGTATTATTTTGAGAATAACAAAAAACAGTCATCCCCATATTACATAGTGTTTTATTGGTCGCTCGTCTATTTCACTTCCCACAGCTTAACCACTCATATATTTTGATGCCGCTCGACGAGTCGAGTAGTACGAGTACCACCTTGATGGGTCTGCGACTATTCCTTCTAGAGGTATTGCCAAAAAACCACAAACATCCCAGAATCCTCTCGGTTTGGGGTCCAAATGTTGTCGCTTATTATATCCCGTAAGAAACGTTGCATCGAATAAATGTAATTGAATTCTACTCGCCTGGACGAGCGGAATTGAATGGTGAAACTGGTTTTGCTGTGCTGTGTTAAATCAGATATTTGCATGACTGCATGTGTATTATTTTGAGAATAACAAAAAACAGTCATCCCCATATTACATAGTGTTTTATTGGTCGCTCGTCTATTTCACTTCCCACAGCTTAACCACTCATATATTTTGATGCCGCTCGACGAGTCGAGTAGTACGAGTACCACCTTGATGGGTCTGCGACTATTCCTTCTAGAGGTATTGCCAAAAAACCACAAACATCCCAGAATCCTCTCGGTTTGGGGTCCAAATGTTGTCGCTTATTATATCCCGTAAGAAACGTTGCATCGAATCAATGTAATTGAATTCTACTCGCCTGGACGAGCGGAATTGAATGGTGAAACTGGTTTTGCTGTGCTGTGTTAAATCAGATTTTTGCATGACTGCATGTGTATTATTTTGAGAATAACAAAAAACAGTCATCCCCATATTACATAGTGTTTTATTGGTCGCTCGTCTATTTCACTTCCCACAGCTTAACCACTCATATGTTTTGATGCCGCTCGACGAGTCGAGTAGTACGAGTACCACCTTGATGGGTCTGCGACTATTCCTTCTAGAGGTATTGCCAAAAAATCACAAACATCCCAGAATCCTCTCGGTTTGGGGTCCAAATGTTGTCGCTTATTATATCCCGTAAGAAACGTTGCATCGAATCAATGTAATTGAATTCTACTCGCCTGGACGAGCGGAATTGAATGGTGAAACTGGTTTTGCTGTGCTGTGTTAAATCAGATATTCGCATGACTGCATGTGTATTATTTTGAGAATAGCCAAAAACAGTCATCCCCATATTACATAGCGTTTTATTGGTCGCTCGTCTATTTCACTTCCCACAGCTTAACCACTCATATTTTGATGCCGCTCGACGAGTCGAGTAGTACGAGTACCACCTTGATGGGTCTGCGACTATTCCTTCTAGAGGTATTGCCAAAAAACCACAAACATCCCAGAATCCTCTCGGTTTGGGGTCCAAATGTTGTCGCTTATTATATCCCGTAAGAAACGTTGCATCGAATCAATGTAATTGAATTCTACTCGCCTGGACGAGCGGAATTGAATGGTGAAACTGGGTTTGCTGTGCTGTGTTAAATCAGATTTTTGCATGACTGCATGTGTATTATTTTGAGAATAGCCAAAAACAGTCATCCCCATATTACATAGTGTTTTATTGGTCGCTCGTCTATTTCACTTCCCACAGCTTAACCACTCATATATTTTGATGCCGCTCGACGAGTCGAGTAGTACGAGTACCACCTTGATGGGTCTGCGACTATTCCTTCTAGAGGTATTGCCAAAAAACCACAAACATCCCAGAATCCTCTCGGTTTGGGGTCCAAATGTTGTCGCTTATTATATCCCGTAAGAAACGTTGCATCGAATCAATGTAATTGAATTCTACTCGCCTGGACGAGCGGAATTGAATGGTGAAACTGGTTTTGCTGTGCTGTGTTAAATCAGATATTTGCATGACTGCATGTGTATTATTTTGAGAATAGCCAAAAACAGTCATCCCCATATTACATAGTGTTTTATTGGTCGCTCGTCTATTTCACTTCCCACAGCTTAACCACTCATATATTTTGATGCCGCTCGACGAGTCGAGTAGTACGAGTACCACCTTGATGGGTCTGCGACTATTCCTTCTAGAGGTATTGCCAAAAAACCACAAACATCCCAGAATCCTCTCGGTTTGGGGTCCAAATGTTGTCGCTTATTATATCCCGTAAGAAACGTTGCATCGAATCAATGTAATTGAATTCTACTCGCCTGGACGAGCGGAATTGAATGGTGAAACTGGTTTTGCTGTGCTGTGTTAAATCAGATTTTTGCATGACTGCATGTGTATTATTTTGAGAATAACAAAAAACAGTCATCCCCATATTACATAGTGTTTTATTGGTCGCTCGTCTATTTCACTTCCCACAGCTTAACCACTCATATGTTTTGATGCCGCTCGACGAGTCGAGTAGTACGAGTACCACCTTGATGGGTCTGCGACTATTCCTTCTAGAGGTATTGCCAAAAAACCACAAACATCCCAGAATCCTCTCGGTTTGGGGTCCAAATGTTGTCGCTTATTATATCCCGTAAGAAACGTTGCATCGAATCAATGTAATTGAATTCTACTCGCCTGGACGAGCGGAATTGAATGGTGAAACTGGTTTTGCTGTGCTGTGTTAAATCAGATTTTTGCATGACTGCATGTGTATTATTTTGAGAATAACAAAAAACAGTCATCCCCATATTACATAGTGTTTTATTGGTCGCTCGTCTATTTCACTTCCCACAGCTTAACCACTCATATGTTTTGATGCCGCTCGACGAGTCGAGTAGTACGAGTACCACCTTGATGGGTCTGCGACTATTCCTTCTAGAGGTATTGCCAAAAAATCACAAACATCCCAGAATCCTCTCGGTTTGGGGTCCAAATGTTGTCGCTTATTATATCCCGTAAGAAACGTTGCATCGAATCAATGTAATTGAATTCTACTCGCCTGGACGAGCGGAATTGAATGGTGAAACTGGTTTTGCTGTGCTGTGTTAAATCAGATATTCGCATGACTGCATGTGTATTATTTTGAGAATAGCCAAAAACAGTCATCCCCATATTACATAGCGTTTTATTGGTCGCTCGTCTATTTCACTTCCCACAGCTTAACCACTCATATATTTTGATGCCGCTCGACGAGTCGAGTAGTACGAGTACCACCTTGATGGGTCTGCGACTATTCCTTCTAGAGGTATTGCCAAAAAACCACAAACATCCCAGAATCCTCTCGGTTTGGGGTCCAAATATTGTCGCTTATTATATCCCGTAAGAAACGTTGCATCGAATCAATGTAATTGAATTCTACTCGCCTGGACGAGCGGAATTGAATGGTGAAACTGGTTTTGCTGTGCTGTGTTAAATCAGATTTTTGCATGACTGCATGTGTATTATTTTGAGAATAACAAAAAACAGTCATCCCCATATTACATAGTGTTTTATTGGTCGCTCGTCTATTTCACTTCCCACAGCTTAACCACTCATATATTTTGATGCCGCTCGACGAGTCGAGTAGTACGAGTACCACCTTGATGGGTCTGCGACTATTCCTTCTAGAGGTATTGCCAAAAAACCACAAACATCCCAGAATCCTCTCGGTTTGGGGTCCAAATGTTGTCGCTTATTATATCCCGTAAGAAACGTTGCATCGAATAAATGTAATTGAATTCTACTCGCCTGGACTAGCGGAATTGAATGGTGAAACTGGTTTTGCTGTGCTGTGTTAAATCAGATATTTGCATGACTGCATGTGTATTATTTTGAGAATAGCCAAAAACAGTCATCCCCATATTACATAGTGTTTTATTGGTCGCTCGTCTATTTCACTTCCCACAGCTTAACCACTCATATATTTTGATGCCGCTCGACGAGTCGAGTAGTACGAGTACCACCTTGATGGGTCTGCGACTATTCCTTCTAGAGGTATTGCCAAAAAACCACACACATCCCAGAATCCTCTCGGTTTGGGGTCCAAATGTTGTCGCTTATTATATCCCGTTAGAAACGTTGTATCGAATCAATGTAATTGAATTCTACTCGCCTGGACGAGCGGAATTGAATGGTGAAACTGGTTTTGCTGTGCTGTGTTAAATCAGATTTTTGCATGACTGCATGTGTATTATTTTGAGAATAACAAAAAACAGTCATCCCCATATTACATAGTGTTTTATTGGTCGCTCGTCTATTTCACTTCCCACAGCTTAACCACTCATATGTTTTGATGCCGCTCGACGAGTCGAGTAGTACGAGTACCACCTTGATGGGTCTGCGACTATTCCTTCTAGAGGTATTGCCAAAAAATCACAAACATCCCAGAATCCTCTCGGTTTGGGGTCCAAATGTTGTCGCTTATTATATCCCGTAAGAAACGTTGCATCGAATCAATGTAATTGAATTCTACTCGCCTGGACGAGCGGAATTGAATGGTGAAACTGGTTTTGCTGTGCTGTGTTAAATCAGATTTTTGCATGACTGCATGTGTATTATTTTGAGAATAACAAAAAACAGTCATCCCCATATTACATAGTGTTTTATTGGTCGCTCGTCTATTTCACTTCCCACAGCTTAACCACTCATATGTTTTGATGCCGCTCGACGAGTCGAGTAGTACGAGTACCACCTTGATGGGTCTGCGACTATTCCTTCTAGAGGTATTGCCAAAAAACCACAAACATCCCAGAATCCTCTCGGTTTGGGGTCCAAATGTTGTCGCTTATTATATCCCGTAAGAAACGTTGCATCGAATCAATGTAATTGAATTCTACTCGCCTGGACGAGCGGAATTGAATGGTGAAACTGGTTTTGCTGTGCTGTGTTAAATCAGATATTTGCATGACTGCATGTGTATTATTTTGAGAATAGCCAAAAACAGTCATCCCCATATTACATAGCGTTTTATTGGTCGCTCGTCTATTTCACTTCCCACAGCTTAACCACTCATATTTTGATGCCGCTCGACGAGTCGAGTAGTACGAGTACCACCTTGATGGGTCTGCGACTATTCCTTCTAGAGGTATTGCCAAAAAACCACAAACATCCCAGAATCCTCTCGGTTTGGGGTCCAAATGTTGTCGCTTATTATATCCCGTAAGAAACGTTGCATCGAATCAATGTAATTGAATTCTACTCGCCTGGACGAGCGGAATTGAATGGTGAAACTGGTTTTGCTGTGCTGTGTTAAATCAGATTTTTGCATGACTGCATGTGTATTATTTTGAGAATAACAAAAAACAGTCATCCCCATATTACATAGTGTTTTATTGGTCGCTCGTCTATTTCACTTCCCACAGCTTAACCACTCATATGTTTTGATGCCGCTCGACGAGTCGAGTAGTACGAGTACCACCTTGATGGGTCTGCGACTATTCCTTCTAGAGGTATTGCCAAAAAATCACAAACATCCCAGAATCCTCTCGGTTTGGGGTCCAAATGTTGTCGCTTATTATATCCCGTAAGAAACGTTGCATCGAATCAATGTAATTGAATTCTACTCGCCTGGACGAGCGGAATTGAATGGTGAAACTGGTTTTGCTGTGCTGTGTTAAATCAGATATTCGCATGACTGCATGTGTATTATTTTGAGAATAGCCAAAAACAGTCATCCCCATATTACATAGCGTTTTATTGGTCGCTCGTCTATTTCACTTCCCACAGCTTAACCACTCATATATTTTGATGCCGCTCGACGAGTCGAGTAGTACGAGTACCACCTTGATGGGTCTGCGACTATTCCTTCTAGAGGTATTGCCAAAAAACCACAAACATCCCAGAATCCTCTCGGTTTGGGGTCCAAATATTGTCGCTTATTATATCCCGTAAGAAACGTTGCATCGAATCAATGTAATTGAATTCTACTCGCCTGGACGAGCGGAATTGAATGGTGAAACTGGTTTTGCTGTGCTGTGTTAAATCAGATTTTTGCATGACTGCATGTGTATTATTTTGAGAATAACAAAAAACAGTCATCCCCATATTACATAGTGTTTTATTGGTCGCTCGTCTATTTCACTTCCCACAGCTTAACCACTCATATATTTTGATGCCGCTCGACGAGTCGAGTAGTACGAGTACCACCTTGATGGGTCTGCGACTATTCCTTCTAGAGGTATTGCCAAAAAACCACAAACATCCCAGAATCCTCTCGGTTTGGGGTCCAAATGTTGTCGCTTATTATATCCCGTAAGAAACGTTGCATCGAATAAATGTAATTGAATTCTACTCGCCTGGACTAGCGGAATTGAATGGTGAAACTGGTTTTGCTGTGCTGTGTTAAATCAGATATTTGCATGACTGCATGTGTATTATTTTGAGAATAGCCAAAAACAGTCATCCCCATATTACATAGTGTTTTATTGGTCGCTCGTCTATTTCACTTCCCACAGCTTAACCACTCATATATTTTGATGCCGCTCGACGAGTCGAGTAGTACGAGTACCACCTTGATGGGTCTGCGACTATTCCTTCTAGAGGTATTGCCAAAAAACCACACACATCCCAGAATCCTCTCGGTTTGGGGTCCAAATGTTGTCGCTTATTATATCCCGTTAGAAACGTTGTATCGAATCAATGTAATTGAATTCTACTCGCCTGGACGAGCGGAATTGAATGGTGAAACTGGTTTTGCTGTGCTGTGTTAAATCAGATTTTTGCATGACTGCATGTGTATTATTTTGAGAATAACAAAAAACAGTCATCCCCATATTACATAGTGTTTTATTGGTCGCTCGTCTATTTCACTTCCCACAGCTTAACCACTCATATGTTTTGATGCCGCTCGACGAGTCGAGTAGTACGAGTACCACCTTGATGGGTCTGCGACTATTCCTTCTAGAGGTATTGCCAAAAAATCACAAACATCCCAGAATCCTCTCGGTTTGGGGTCCAAATGTTGTCGCTTATTATATCCCGTAAGAAACGTTGCATCGAATCAATGTAATTGAATTCTACTCGCCTGGACGAGCGGAATTGAATGGTGAAACTGGTTTTGCTGTGCTGTGTTAAATCAGATTTTTGCATGACTGCATGTGTATTATTTTGAGAATAACAAAAAACAGTCATCCCCATATTACATAGTGTTTTATTGGTCGCTCGTCTATTTCACTTCCCACAGCTTAACCACTCATATGTTTTGATGCCGCTCGACGAGTCGAGTAGTACGAGTACCACCTTGATGGGTCTGCGACTATTCCTTCTAGAGGTATTGCCAAAAAACCACAAACATCCCAGAATCCTCTCGGTTTGGGGTCCAAATGTTGTCGCTTATTATATCCCGTAAGAAACGTTGCATCGAATCAATGTAATTGAATTCTACTCGCCTGGACGAGCGGAATTGAATGGTGAAACTGGTTTTGCTGTGCTGTGTTAAATCAGATATTTGCATGACTGCATGTGTATTATTTTGAGAATAGCCAAAAACAGTCATCCCCATATTACATAGCGTTTTATTGGTCGCTCGTCTATTTCACTTCCCACAGCTTAACCACTCATATTTTGATGCCGCTCGACGAGTCGAGTAGTACGAGTACCACCTTGATGGGTCTGCGACTATTCCTTCTAGAGGTATTGCCAAAAAACCACAAACATCCCAGAATCCTCTCGGTTTGGGGTCCAAATGTTGTCGCTTATTATATCCCGTAAGAAACGTTGCATCGAATCAATGTAATTGAATTCTACTCGCCTGGACGAGCGGAATTGAATGGTGAAACTGGTTTTGCTGTGCTGTGTTAAATCAGATATTTGCATGACTGCATGTGTATTATTTTGAGAATAGCCAAAAACAGTCATCCCCATATTACATAGTGTTTTATTGGTCGCTCGTCTATTTCACTTCCCATAGCTTAACCACTCATATATTTTGATGCCGCTCGACGAGTCGAGTCGTACGAGTACCACCTTGATGGGTCTGCGACTATTTCTTCTACTTCTAGAGGTATTGCCAAAAAACCACAAACATCCCAGAATCCTCTCGGTTTGGGGTCCAAATGTTGTCGCTTATTATATCCCGTAAGAAACGTTGCATCGAATCAATGTAATTGAATTATACTCGCCTGGACGAGCGGAATTGAATGGTGAAACTGGTTTTGCTGTGCTGTGTTAAATCAGATATTTGCATGACTGCATGTGTATTATTTTGAGAATAGCCAAAAACAGTCATCCCCATATTACATAGTGTTTTATTGGTCGCTCGTCTATTTCACTTCCCACAGCTTAACCACTCATAAATTTTGATGCCGCTCGACGACTCGAGTAGTACGAGTACCACCTTGATGGGTCTGCGACTATTCCTTCTAGAGGTATTGCCAAAAAACCACAAACATCCCAGAATCCTCTCGGTTTGGGGTCCAAATGTTGTCGCTTATTATATCCCGTAAGAAACGTTGCATCGAATCAATGTAATTGAATTCTACTCGCCTGGACGAGCGGAATTGAATGGTGAAACTGGTTTTGCTGTGCTGTGTTAAATCAGATTTTTGCATGACTGCATGTGTATTATTTTGAGAATAACAAAAAACAGTCATCCCCATATTACATAGTATTTTATTGGTCGCTCGTCTATTTCACTTCCCACAGCTTAACCACTCATATATTTTGATGCCGCTCGACGAGTCGAGTAGTACGAGTACCACCTTGATGGGTCTTCGACTATTCCTTCTAGAGGTATTGCCAAAAAACCACAAACATCCCAGAATCCTCTCGGTTTGGGGTCCAAATGTTGTCGCTTATTATATCCCGTAAGAAACGTTGCATCGAATCAATGTAATTGAATTCTACTCGCCTGGACGAGCGGAATTGAATGGTGAAACTGGTTTTGCTGTGCTGTGTTAAATCAGATATTTGCATGACTGCATGTGTATTATTTTGAGAATAGCCAAAAACAGTCATCCCCATATTACATAGTGTTTTATTGGTCGCTCGTCTATTTCACTTCCCACAGCTTAACCACTCATATATTTTGATGCCGCTCGACGAGTCGAGTAGTACGAGTACCACCTTGATGGGTCTGCGACTATTCCTTCTAGAGGTATTGCCAAAAAACCACAAACATCCCAGAATCCTCTCGGTTTGGGGTCCAAATGTTGTCGCTTATTATATCCCGTAAGAAACGTTGCATCGAATCAATGTAATTGAATTCTACTTGCCTGGACGAGCGGAATTGAATGGTGAAACTGGTTTTGCTGTGCTGTGTTAAATTAGATTTTTGCATGACTGCATGTGTATTATTTTGAGAATATCAAAAAACAGTCATCCCCATATTACATAGTGTTTTATTGGTCGCTCGTCTATTTCACTTCCCACAGCTTAACCACTCATAAATTTTGATGCCGCTCGACGACTCGAGTAGTACGAGTACCACCTTGATGGGTCTGCGACTATTCCTTCTAGAGGTATTGCCAAAAAACCACAAACATCCCAGAATCCTCTCGGTTTGGGGTCCAAATGTTGTCGCTTATTATATCCCGTAAGAAACGTTGCATCGAATCAATGTAATTGAATTCTACTCGCCTGGACGAGCGGAATTGAATGGTGAAACTGGTTTTGCTGTGCTGTGTTAAATCAGATTTTTGCATGACTGCATGTGTATTATTTTGAGAATAACAAAAAACAGTCATCCCCATATTACATAGTATTTTATTGGTCGCTCGTCTATTTCACTTCCCACAGCTTAACCACTCATATATTTTGATGCCGCTCGACGAGTCGAGTAGTACGAGTACCACCTTGATGGGTCTTCGACTATTCCTTCTAGAGGTATTGCCAAAAAACCACAAACATCCCAGAATCCTCTCGGTTTGGGGTCCAAATGTTGTCGCTTATTATATCCCGTAAGAAACGTTGCATCGAATCAATGTAATTGAATTCTACTCGCCTGGACGAGCGGAATTGAATGGTGAAACTGGTTTTGCTGTGCTGTGTTAAATCAGATATTTGCATGACTGCATGTGTATTATTTTGAGAATAGCCAAAAACAGTCATCCCCATATTACATAGTGTTTTATTGGTCGCTCGTCTATTTCACTTCCCACAGCTTAACCACTCATATATTTTGATGCCGCTCGACGAGTCGAGTAGTACGAGTACCACCTTGATGGGTCTGCGACTATTCCTTCTAGAGGTATTGCCAAAAAACCACAAACATCCCAGAATCCTCTCGGTTTGGGGTCCAAATGTTGTCGCTTATTATATCCCGTAAGAAACGTTGCATCGAATCAATGTAATTGAATTCTACTCGCCTGGACGAGCGGAATTGAATGGTGAAACTGGTTTTGCTGTGCTGTGTTAAATCAGATTTTTGCATGACTGCATGTGTATTATTTTGAGAATAACAAAAAACAGTCATCCCCATATTACATAGTATTTTATTGGTCGCTCGTCTATTTCACTTCCCACAGCTTAACCACTCATATATGTTGATGCCGCTCGACGAGTCGAGTAGTACGAGTACCACCTTGATGGGTCTGCGACTATTTCTTCTACTTCTAGAGGTATTGCCAAAAAACCACAAACATCCCAGAATCCTCTCGGTTTGGGGTCCAAATGTTGTCGCTTATTATATCCCGTAAGAAACGTTGCATCGAATCAATGTAATTGAATTCTACTCGCCTGGACGAGCGGAATTGAATGGTGAAACTGGTTTTGCTGTGCTGTGTTAAATCAGATATTCGCATGACTGCATGTGTATTATTTTGAGAATAACAAAAAACAGTCATCCCCATATTACATAGTGTTTTATTGGTCGCTCGTCTATTTCACTTCCCACAGCTTAACCACTCATATATTTTGATGCCACTCGACGAGTCGAGTAGTACGAGTACCACCTTGATGGGTCTGCGACTATTCCTTCTAGAGGTATTGCCAAAAAACCACAAACATCCCAGAATCCTCTCGGTTTGGGGTCCAAATGTTGTCGCTTATTATATCCCGTAAGACACGTTGCATCGAATCAATGTAATTGAATTCTACTCGCCTGGACGAGCGGAATTGAATGGTGAAACTGGTTTTGCTGTGCTGTGTTAAATCAGATTTTTGCATGACTGCATGTGTATTATTTTGAGAATAACAAAAAACAGTCATCCCCATATTACATAGTGTTTTATTGGTCGCTCGTCTATTTCACTTCCCACAGCTTAACCACTCATATATTTTGATGCCGCTCGACGAGTCGAGTAGTACGAGTACCACCTTGATGGGTCTGCGACTATTCCTTCTAGAGGTATTGCCAAAAAACCACAAACATCCCAGAATCCTCTCGGTTTGGGGTCCAAATGTTGTCGCTTATTATATCCCGTAAGAAACGTTGCATCGAATCAATGTAATTGAATTCTACTCGCCTGGACGAGCGGAATTGAATGGTGAAACTGGTTTTGCTGTGCTGTGTTAATTCAGATTTTTGCATGACTGCATGTGTATTATTTTGAGAATAACAAAAAACAGTCATCCCCATATTACATAGTGTTTTATTGGTCGCTCGTCTATTTCACTTCCCACAGCTTAACCACTCATATATTTTGGTGTCGCTCGACGAGGCGAGTAGTACGAGTACCACCTTGATGGGTCTGTGACTATTCCTTCTAGAGGTATTGCCAAAAAACCACAAACATCCCAGAATCCTCTCGGTTTGGGGTCCAAATGTTGTCGCTTATTATATCCCATAAGAAACGTTGCATCGAATCAATGTAATTGAATTCTACTCGCCTGGACGAGCGGAATTGAATGGTGAAACTGGGTTTGCTGTGCTGTGTTAAATCTGATATTTGCATGACTGCATGTGTATTATTTTGAGAATAGCAAAAAACAGTCATCCCCATATTACATAGTGTTTTATTGGTCGCTCGTCTATTTCACTTCCCACAGCTTAACCACTCATATATTTTGATGCCGCTCGACGAGTCGAGTAGTACGAGTACCACCTTGATGGGTCTGCGACTATTCCTTCTAGAGGTATTGCCAAAAAACCACAAACATCCCAGAATCCTCTCGGTTTGGGGTCCAAATGTTGTCGCTTATTATATCCCATAAGAAACGTTGCATCTAATCAATGTAATTGAATTCTACTCGCCTGGACGAGCGGAATTGAATGGTGGAACTGGTTTTGCTGTGCTGTGTTAAATCAGATTTTTGCATGACTGCATGTGTATTATTTTGAGAATAACAAAAAACAGTCATCCCCATATTACATAGTGTTTTATTGGTCGCTCGTCTATTTCACTTCCCACAGCTTAGCCACTCATATATTTTGATGCCGCTCGACGAGGCAAGTAGTACGAGTACCACTTTCATGGGTATGCGACTATTCCTTCTAGAGGTATTGCCAAAAAAACCACAAACATCCCAGAATCCTCTCGGTTTGGGGTCCAAATGTTGTCGCTTATTATATCCCATAAGAAACGTTGCATCTAATCAATGTAATTGAATTCTACTCGCCTGGACGAGCGGAATTGAATGGTGGAACTGGTTTTGCTGTGCTGTGTTAAATCAGATTTTTGCATGACTGCATGTGTATTATTTTGAGAATAACAAAAAACAGTCATCCCCATATTACATAGTGTTTTATTGGTCGCTCGTCTATTTCACTTCCCACAGCTTAGCCACTCATATATTTTGATGCCGCTCGACGAGGCAAGTAGTACGAGTACCACTTTCATGGGTATGCGACTATTCCTTCTAGAGGTATTGCCAAAAAAACCACAAACATCCCAGAATCCTCTCGGTTTGGGGTCCAAATGTTGTCGCTTATTATATCCCGTAAGAAACGTTGCATCGAATCAATGTAATTGAATTCTACTCGCCTGGACGAGCAGAATTGAATGGTGGAACTGGTTTTGCTGTGCTGTGTTAAATCAGATTTTTGCATGACTGCATGTGTATTATTTTGAGAATAACAAAAAACAGTCATCCCCATATTACATAGTGTTTTATTGGTCGCTCGTCTATTTCACTTCCCACAGCTTAACCACTCATATATTTTGATGCCGCTCGACGAGTCGAGTAGTACGAGTACCACCTTGATGGGTCTGCGACTATTCCTTCTAGAGGTATTGCCAAAAAACCACAAACATCCCAGAATCCTCTCGGTTTGGGGTCCAAATGTTGTCGCTTATTATATCCCATAAGAAAGGTTGCATCTAATCAATGTAATTGAATTCTACTCGCCTGGACGAGCGGAATTGAATGGTGAAACTGGGTTTGCTGTGCTGTGTTAAATCAGATATTTGCATGACTGCATGTGTATTATTTTGAGAATAACAAAAAACAGTCATCCCCATATTACATAGTGTTTTATTGGTCGCTCGTCTATTTCACTTCCCACAGCTTAGCCACTCATATATTTTGGTGTCGCTCGACGAGGCGAGTAGTACGAGTACCACTTTCATGGGTATGCGACTATTCCTTCTAGAGGTATTGCCAAAAAAAACACAAACATCCAAGAATCCTCTCGTTTTGGGGTCCAAATGTTGTCGCTTATTATATCCCATAAGAAACGTTGCATCGAATCAATGTAATTGAATTCTACTCGCCTGAACGAGCGGAATTGAATGGTGGAACTGGTTTTGCTGTGCTGTGTTAAATCAGATTTTTGCATGACTGCATGTGTATTATTTTGAGAATAACAAAAAACAGTCATCCCCATATTACATAGTGTTTTATTGGTCGCTCGTCTATTTCACTTCCCACAGCTTAACCACTCATATATTTTGATGCCGCTCGACGAGGCGAGTAGTACGAGTACCACTTTCATGGGTATGCGACTATTCCTTCTAGAGGTATTGCCAAAAAAACCACAAACATCCCAGAATCCTCTCGTTTTGGGGTACAAATGTTGTCGCTTATTATATCCCGTAAGAAACGTTGCATCGAATCAATGTAATTGAATTCTACTCGCCTGGACGAGCGGAATTGAATGGTGAAACTGGTTTTGCTGTGCTGTGTTAAATCAGATTTTTGCATGACTGCATGTGTATTATTTTGAGAATAACAAAAAACAGTCATCCCCATATTACATAGTGTTTTATTGGTCGCTCGTCTATTTCACTTCCCACAGCTTAACCACTCATATATTTTGATGCCGCTCGACGAGGCGAGTAGTACGAGTACCACTTTCATGGGTATGCGACTATTCCTTCTAGAGGTATTGCCAAAAAAACCACAAACATCCCAGAATCCTCTCGTTTTGGGGTACAAATGTTGTCGCTTATTATATCCCGTAAGAAACGTTGCATCGAATCAATGTAATTGAATTCTACTCGCCTGGACGAGCGGAATTGAATGGTGAAACTGGTTTTGCTGTGCTGTGTTAAATCAGATTTTTGCATGACTGCATGTGTATTATTTTGAGAATAACAAAAAACAGTCATCCCCATATTACATAGTGTTTTATTGGTCGCTCGTCTATTTCACTTCCCACAGCTTAACCACTCATATATTTTGATGCCGCTCGACGAGTCAAGTAGTACGAGTACCACCTTGATGGGTCTGCGACTATTCCTTCTAGAGGTATTGCCAAAAAACCACAAACATCCCAGAATCCTCTCGGTTTGGGGTCCAAATGTTGTCGCTTATTATATCCCGTAAGAAACGTTGCATCGAATCAATGTAATCGAATTCTACTCGCCTGGACGAGCGGAATTGAATGGTGAAACTGGTTTTGCTGTGCTGTGTTAAATCAGATTTTTGCATGACTGCATGTGTATTATTTTGAGAATAACAAAAAACAGTCATCCCCATATTACATAGTGTTTTATTGGTCGCTCGTCTATTTCACTTCCCACAGCTTAACCACTCATATATTTTGATGCTCATCGACGAGTTGAGTAGTACGAGTACCACCTTGATGGGTCTGCGACTATTCCTTCTAGAGGTTTTGCCAAAAAACCACAAACATCCCAGAATCCTCTCGGTTTGGGGTCCAAATGTTGTCGCTTATTATATCCCATAAGAAACGTTGCATCGAATCAATGTAATTGAATTCTACTCGCCTGGACGAGCGGAATTGAATGGTGAAACTGGGTTTGCTGTGCTGTGTTAAATCAGATTTTTGCATGACTGCATGTGTATTATTTTGAGAATAGCCAAAAACAGTCATCCCCATATTACATAGTGTTTTATTGGTCGCTCGTCTATTTCACTTCCCACAGCTTAACCACTCATATATTTTGATGCCGCTCGACGAGTCGAGTAGTACGAGTACCACCTTGATGGGTCTGCGACTATTCCTTCTAGAGGTATTGCCAAAAAACCACAAACATCCCAGAATCCTCTCGGTTTGGGGTCCAAATGTTGTCGCTTATTATATCCCATAAGAAACGTTGCATCGAATCAATGTAATTGAATTCTACTCGCCTGGACGAGCGGAATTGAATGGTGAAACTGGGTTTGCTGTGCTGTGTTAAATCAGATGTTTGCATGACTGCATGTGTATTATTTTGAGAATAACAAAAAACAGTCATCCCCATATTACATAGTGTTTTATTGGTCGCTCGTCTATTTCACTTCCCACAGCTTAGCCACTCATATATTTTGGTGTCGCTCGACGAGGCGAGTAGTACGAGTACCACTTTCATGGGTATGCGACTATTCCTTCTAGAGGTATTGCCAAAAAAACCACAAACATCCCAGAATCCTCTCGGTTTGGGGTCCAAATGTTGTCGCTTATTATATCCCATAAGAAACGTTGCATCGAATCAATGTAATTGAATTCTACTCGCCTGGACGAGCGGAATTGAATGGTGAAACTGGGTTTGCTGTGCTGTGTTAAATCAGATATTTGCATGACTGCATGTGTATTATTTTGAGAATAGCCAAAAACAGTCATCCCCATATTACATATTGGTTTATTGGTCACTCGTCTATTTCACTTCCCACAGCTTAACCACTCATATATTTTGATGCCGCTCGACGAGGCATGTAGTACGAGTACCACTTTCATGGGTATGCGACTATTCCTTCTAGAGGTATTGCCAAAAAAACCACAAACATCCCAGAATCCTCTCGGTTTGGGGTCCAAATGTTGTCGCTTATTATATCCCATAAGAAACGTTGCATCAAATCCATATAATTGAATTCTACTCGCCTGGACGAGCGGAATTGAATGGTGAAACTGGGTTTGCTGTGCTGTGTTAAATCAGATATTTGCATGACTGCATGTGTATTATTTTGAGAATAGCCAAAAACAGTCATCCCCATATTACATAGTGTTTTATTGGTCGCTCGTCTATTTCACTTCCCACAGCTTAACCACTCACATATTTTGATGCCGCTCGACGAGGCGAGTAGTACGAGTACCACTTTCATGGGTTTGCGACTATTCCTTCTAGAGGTATTGCCAAAAAACCACAAACATCCCAGAATCCTCTCGGTTTGGGGTCCAAATGTTGTCGCTTATTATATCCCATAAGAAACGTTGCATCGAATCAATGTAATTGAATTCTACTCGCCTGGACGAGCGGAATTGAATGGTGAAACTGGGTTTGCTGTGCTGTGTTAAATCAGATATTTGCATGACTGCATGTGTATTATTTTGAGAATAGCCAAAAACAGTCATCCCCATATTACATAGTGTTTTATTGGTCGCTCGTCTATTTCACTTCCCACAGCTTAACCACTCATATATTTTGATGCCGCTCGACGAGTCAAGTAGTACGAGTACCACCTTGATGGGTCTGCGACTATTCCTTCTAGAGGTATTGCCAAAAAACCACAAACATCCCAGAATCCTCTCGGTTTGGGGTCCAAATGTTGTCGCTTATTATATCCCGTAAGAAACGTTGCATCGAATCAATGTAATCGAATTCTACTCGCCTGGACGAGCGGAATTGAATGGTGAAACTGGTTTTGCTGTGCTGTGTTAAATCAGATTTTTGCATGACTGCATGTGTATTATTTTGAGAATAACAAAAAACAGTCATCCCCATATTACATAGTGTTTTATTGGTCGCTCGTCTATTTCACTTCCCACAGCTTAACCACTCATATATTTTGATGCTCATCGACGAGTTGAGTAGTACGAGTACCACCTTGATGGGTCTGCGACTATTCCTTCTAGAGGTATTGCCAAAAAACCACAAACATCCCAGAATCCTCTCGGTTTGGGGTCCAAATGTTGTCGCTTATTATATCCCGTAATAAACGTTGCATCAAATAAATGTAATTGAATTCTACTCGCCTGGACGAGCGGAATTGAATGGTGAAACTGGTTTTGCTGTGCTGTGTTAAATCAGATTTTTGCATGACTGCATGTGTATTATTTTGAGAATAACAAAAAACAGTCATCCCCATATTACATAGTGTTTTATTGGTCGCTCGTCTATTTCACTTCCCACAGCTTAACCACTCATATGTTTTGATGCCGCTCGACGAGTCGAGTAGTACGAGTACCACCTTGATGGGTCTGTGACTATTCCTTCTAGAGGTATTGCCAAAAAACCACAAACATCCCAGAATCCTCTCGGTTTGGGGTCCAAATGTTGTCGCTTATTATATCCCGTAAGAAACGTTGCATCGAATAAATGTAATTGAATTCTACTCGCCTGGACGAGCGGAATTGATTGGTGAAACTGGTTTTGCTGTGCTGTGTTAAATCAGATTTTTGCATGACTGCATGTGTATTATTTTGAGAATAACAAAAAACAGTCATCCCCATATTACATAGTGTTTTATTGGTCGCTCGTCTATTTCACTTCCCACAGCTTAACCACTCATATGTTTTGATGCCGCTCGACGAGTCGAGTAGTACGAGTACCACCTTGATGGGTCTGCGACTATTCCTTCTAGAGGTATTGCCAAAAAACCACAAACATCCCAGAATCCTCTCGGTTTGGGGTCCAAATGTTGTCGCTTATTATATCCCGTAAGAAACGTTGCATCGAATCAATGTAATTGAATTCTACTCGCCTGGACGAGCGGAATTGAATGGTGAAACTGGTTTTGCTGTGCTGTGTTAAATCAGATATTTGCATGACTGCATGTGTATTATTTTGAGAATAGCCAAAAACAGTCATCCCCATATTACATAGCGTTTTATTGGTCGCTCGTCTATTTCACTTCCCACAGCTTAACCACTCATATATTTTGATGCCGCTCGACGAGTAGAGTAGTACGAGTACCACCTTGATGGGTCTGCGACTATTCCTTCTAGAGGTATTGCCAAAAAACCACAAACATCCCAGAATCCTCTCGGTTTGGGGTCCAAATGTTGTCGCTTATTATATCCCGTAAGAAACGTTGCATCGAATCAATGTAATTGAATTCTACTCGCCTGGACGAGCGGAATTGAATGGTGAAACTGGTTTTGCTGTGCTGTGTTAATCAGATTTTTGCATGACTGCATGTGTATTATTTTGAGAATAACAAAAAACAGTCATCCCCATATTACATAGTGTTTTATTGGTCGCTCGTCTATTTCACTTCCCACAGCTTAACCACTCATATATTTTGATGCCGCTCGACGAGTCGAGTAGTACGAGTACCGCCTTGATGGGTCTTCGACTATTCCTTCTAGAGGTATTGCCAAAAAACCACAAACATCCCAGAATCCTCTCGGTTTGGGGTCCAAATGTTGTCGCTTATTATATCCCGTAAGAAACGTTGCATCGAATCAATGTAATTGAATTCTACTCGCCTGGACGAGCGGAATTGAATGGTGAAACTGGTTTTGCTGTGCTGTGTTAAATCAGATATTTGCATGACTGCATGTGTATTATTTTGAGAATAGCCAAAAACAGTCATCCCCATATTACATAGTGTTTTATTGGTCGCTCGTCTATTTCACTTCCCACAGCTTAACCACTCATGTATTTTGATGCCGCTCGACGAGTCGAGTAGTACGAGTACCACCTTGATGGGTCTGCGACTATTCCTTCTAGAGGTATTGCCAAAAAACCACAAACATCCCAGAATCCTCTCGGTTTGGGGTCCAAATGTTGTCGCTTATTATATCCCGTAATAAACGTTGCATCAAATCAATGTAATTGAATTCTACTTGCCTGGACGAGCGGAATTGAATGGTGAAACTGGTTTTGCTGTGCTGTGTTAAATCAGATATTTGCATGACTGCATGTGTATTATTTTGAGAATAGCCAAAAACAGTCATCCCCATATTACATAGTGTTTTATTGGTCGCTCGTCTATTTCACTTCCCACAGCTTAACCACTCATATATTTTGATGCCGCTCGACGAGGCGATTAGTACGAGTTCCACTTTCATGGGTATGCGACTATTCCTTCTAGAGGTATTGCCAAAAAACCACAAACATCCCAGAATCCTCTCGGTTTGGGGTCCAAATGTTGTCGCTTATTATATCCCGTAAGAAACGTTGCATCGAATCAATGTAATTGAATTCTACTCGCCTGGACGAGCGGAATTGAATGGTGAAACTGGTTTTGCTGTGCTGTGTTAAATCAGATTTTTGCATGACTGCATGTGAATTATTTTGAGAATAACAAAAAACAGTCATCCCCATATTACATAGTGTTTTATTGGTCGCTCGTCTATTTCACTTCCCACAGCTTAACCACTCATATGTTTTGATGCCGCTCGACGAGTCGAGTAGTACGAGTACCACCTTGATGGGTCTGTGACTATTCCTTCTAGAGGTATTGCCAAAAAACCACAAACATCCCAGAATCCTCTCGGTTTGGGGTCCAAATGTTGTCGCTTATTATATCCCGTAAGAAACGTTGCATCGAATAAATGTAATTGAATTCTACTCGCCTGGACGAGCGGAATTGAATGGTGAAACTGGTTTTGCTGTGCTGTGTTAAATCAGATTTTTGCATGACTGCATGTGTATTATTTTGAGAATAACAAAAAACAGTCATCCCCATATTACATAGTGTTTTATTGGTCGCTCGTCTATTTCACTTCCCACAGCTTAACCACTCATATGTTTTGATGCCGCTCGACGAGTCGAGTAGTACGAGTACCACCTTGATGGGTCTGCGACTATTCCTTCTAGAGGTATTGCCAAAAAACCACAAACATCCCAGAATCCTCTCGGTTTGGGGTCCAAATGTTGTCGCTTATTATATCCCGTAAGAAACGTTGCATCGAATCAATATAATTGAATTCTACTCGCCTGGACGAGCGGAATTGAATGGTGAAACTGGTTTTGCTGTGCTGTGTTAAATCAGATATTTGCATGACTGCATGTGTATTATTTTGAGAATAGCCAAAAACAGTCATCCCCATATTACATAGCGTTTTATTGGTCGCTCGTCTATTTCACTTCCCACAGCTTAACCACTCATATATTTTGATGCCGCTCGACGAGTCGAGTAGTACGAGTACCACCTTGATGGGTCTGCGACTATTTCTTCTACTTCTAGAGGTATTGCCAAAAAACCACAAACATCTCAGAATCCTCTCGGTTTGGGGTCCAAATGTTGTCGCTTATTATATCCCGTAAGAAACGTTGCATCGAATCAATGTAATTGAATTCTACTCGCCTGGACGAGCGGAATTGAATGGTGAAACTGGTTTTGCTGTGCTGTGTTAAATCAGATTTTTGCATGACTGCATGTGTATTATTTTGAGAATATCAAAAAACAGTCATCCCCATATTACATAGTGTTTTATTGGTCGCTCGTCTATTTCACTTCCCACAGCTTAACCACTCATAAATTTTGATGCCGCTCGACGACTCGAGTAGTACGAGTACCACCTTGATGGGTCTGCGACTATTCCTTCTAGAGGTATTGCCAAAAAACCAAAAACATCCCAGAATCCTCTCGGTTTGGGGTCCAAATGTTGTCGCTTATTATATCCCGTAAGAAACGTTGCATCGAATCAATGTAATTGAATTCTACTCGCCTGGACGAGCGGAATTGAATGGTGAAACTGGTTTTGCTGTGCTGTGTTAAATCAGATTTTTGCATGACTGCATGTGTATTATTTTGAGAATAACAAAAAACAGTCATCCCCATATTACATAGTGTTTTATTGGTCGCTCGTCAATTTCACTTCCCACAGCTTAACCACTCATATATTTTGATGCCGCTCGACGAGTCGAGTAGTACGAGTACCACCTTGATGGGTCTTCGACTATTCCTTCTAGAGGTATTGCCAAAAAACCACAAACATCCCAGAATCCTCTCGGTTTGGGGTCCAAATGTTGTCGCTTATTATATCCCGTAAGAAACGTTGCATCGAATCAATGTAATTGAATTCTACTCGCCTGGACGAGCGGAATTGAATGGTGAAACTGGTTTTGCTGTGCTGTGTTAAATCAGATATTTGCATGACTGCATGTGTATTATTTTGAGAATAGCCAAAAACAGTCATCCCCATATTACATAGTGTTTTATTGGTCGCTCGTCTATTTCACTTCCCACAGCTTAACCACTCATATATTTTGATGCCGCTCGACGAGTCGAGTAGTACGAGTACCACCTTGATGGGTCTGCGACTATTTCTTCTATTTCTAGAGGTATTGCCAAAAAACCACAAACATCCCAGAATCCTCTCGGTTTGGGGTCCAAATGTTGTCGCTCATTATATCCCGTAAGAAACGTTGCATCGAATCAATGTAATTGAATTCTACTCGCCTGGACGAGCGGAATTGAATGGTGAAACTGGTTTTGCTGTGCTGTGTTAAATCAGATTTTTGCATGACTGCATGTGTATTATTTTGAGAATAACAAAAAACAGTCATCCCCATATTACATAGTGTTTTATTGGTCGCTCGTCTATTTCACTTCCCACAGCTTAACCACTCATATATTTTGATGCCGCTCGACGAGTCGAGTAGTACGAGTACCACCTTGATGGGTCTGCGACTATTCCTTCTAGAGGTATTGCCAAAAAACCACAAACATCCCAGAATCCTCTCGGTTTGGGGTCCAAATGTTGTCGCTTATTATATCCCGTAAGAAACGTTGCATCGAATCAATGTAATTGAATTCTACTCGCCTGGACGAGCGGAATTGAATGGTGAAACTGGTTTTGCTGTGCTGTGTTAAATCAGATTTTTGCATGACTGCATGTGTATTATTTTGAGAATAACAAAAAACAGTCATCCCCATATTACATAGTGTTTTATTGGTCGCTCGTCTATTTCACTTCCCACAGCTTAACCACTCATATATTTTGATGCCGCTCGACGAGTCGAGTAGTACGAGTACCACCTTGATGGGTCTGCGACTATTTCTTCTACTTCTAGAGGTATTGCCAAAAAACCACAAACATCTCAGAATCCTCTCGGTTTGGGGTCCAAATGTTGTCGCTTATTATATCCCGTAAGAAACGTTGCATCGAATCAATGTAATTGAATTCTACTCGCCTGGACGAGCGGAATTGAATGGTGAAACTGGTTTTGCTGTGCTGTGTTAAATCAGATATTTGCATGACTGCATGTGTATTATTTTCAGAATAGCCAAAAACAGTCATCCCCATATTACATAGTGTTTTATTGGTCGCTCGTCTATTTCACTTCCCACAGCTTAACCACTCATATATTTTGATGCCGCTCGACGAGTCGAGTAGTACGAGTACCACCTTGATGGGTCTGCGACTATTCCTTCTAGAGGTATTGCCAAAAAACCACAAACATCCCAGAATCCTCTCGGTTTGGGGTCCAAATGTTGTCGCTTATTATATCCCGTAAGAAACGTTGCATCGAATCAATGTAATTGAATTCTACTTGCCTGGACGAGCGGAATTGAATGGTGAAACTGGTTTTGCTGTGCTGTGTTAAATCAGATTTTTGCATGACTGCATGTGTATTATTTTGAGAATATCAAAAAACAGTCATCCCCATATTACATAGTGTTTTATTGGTCGCTCGTCTATTTCACTTCCCACAGCTTAACCACTCATAAATTTTGATGCCGCTCGACGACTCGAGTAGTACGAGTACCACCTTGATGGGTCTGCGACTATTCCTTCTAGAGGTATTGCCAAAAAACCACAAACATCCCAGAATCCTCTCGGTTTGGGGTCCAAATGTTGTCGCTTATTATATCCCGTAAGAAACGTTGCATCGAATCAATGTAATTGAATTCTACTCGCCTGGACGAGCGGAATTGAATGGTGAAACTGGTTTTGCTGTGCTGTGTTAAATCAGATTTTTGCATGACTGCATGTGTATTATTTTGAGAATAACAAAAAACAGTCATCCCCATATTACATAGTGTTTTATTGGTCGCTCGTCAATTTCACTTCCCACAGCTTAACCACTCATATATTTTGATGCCGCTCGACGAGTCGAGTAGTACGAGTACCACCTTGATGGGTCTTCGACTATTCCTTCTAGAGGTATTGCCAAAAAACCACAAACATCCCAGAATCCTCTCGGTTTTGGGTCCAAATGTTGTCGCTTATTATATCCCGTAAGAAACGTTGCATCGAATCAATGTAATTGAATTCTACTCGCCTGGACGAGCGGAATTGAATGGTGAAACTGGTTTTGCTGTGCTGTGTTAAATCAGATATTTGCATGACTGCATGTGTATTATTTTGAGAATAACAAAAAACAGTCATCCCCATATTACATAGTGTTTTATTGGTCGCTCGTCTATTTCACTTCCCACAGCTTAACCACTCATATATTTTGATGCCGCTCGACGAGTCGAGTAGTACGAGTACCACCTTGATGGGTCTGCGACTATTTCTTCTACTTCTAGAGGTATTGCCAAAAAACCACAAACATCCCAGAATCCTCTCGGTTTGGGGTCTAAATGTTGTCGCTTATTATATCCCGTAAGAAACGTTGCATCGAATCAATGTAATTGAATTCTACTCGCCTGGACGAGCGGAATTGAATGGTGAAACTGGTTTTGCTGTGCTGTGTTAAATCAGATTTTTGCATGACTGCATGTGTATTATTTTGAGAATAACAAAAAACAGTCATCCCCATATTACATAGTGTTTTATTGGTCGCTCGTCTATTTCACTTCCCACAGCTTAACCACTCATATATTTTGATGCCGCTCGACGAGTCGAGTAGTACGAGTACCACCTTGATGGGTCTGCGACTATTCCTTCTAGAGGTATTGCCAAAAAACCACAAACATCCCAGAATCCTCTCGGTTTGGGGTCCAAATGTTGTCGCTTATTATATCCCGTAAGAAACGTTGCATCGAATCAATGTAATTGAATTCTACTCGCCTGGACGAGCGGAATTGAATGGTGAAACTGGTTTTGCTGTGCTGTGTTAAATCAGATATTTGCATGACTGCATGTGTATTATTTTGAGAATAGCCAAAAACAGTCATCCCCATATTACATAGTGTTTTATTGGTCGCTCGTCTATTTCACTTCCCACAGCTTAACCACTCATATATTTTGATGCCGCTCGACGAGTCGAGTAGTACGAGTACCACCTTGATGGGTCTGCGACTATTTCTTCTATTTCTAGAGGTATTGCCAAAAAACCACAAACATCCCAGAATCCTCTCGGTTTGGGGTCCAAATGTTGTCGCTCATTATATCCCGTAAGAAACGTTGCATCGAATCAATGTAATTGAATTCTACTCGCCTGGACGAGCGGAATTGAATGGTGAAACTGGTTTTGCTGTGCTGTGTTAAATCAGATTTTTGCATGACTGCATGTGTATTATTTTGAGAATAACAAAAAACAGTCATCCCCATATTACATAGTGTTTTATTGGTCGCTCGTCTATTTCACTTCCCACAGCTTAACCACTCATATGTTTTGATGCCGCTCGACGAGTCGAGTAGTACGAGTACCACCTTGATGGGTCTGCGACTATTCCTTCTAGAGGTATTGCCAAAAAACCACAAACATCCCAGAATCCTCTCGGTTTGGGGTCCAAATGTTGTCGCTTATTATATCCCGTAAGAAACGTTGCATCGAATCAATGTAATTGAATTCTACTCGCCTGGACGAGCGGAATTGAATGGTGAAACTGGTTTTGCTGTGCTGTGTTAAATCAGATATTTGCATGACTGCATGTGTATTATTTTGAGAATAGCCAAAAACAGTCATCCCCATATTACATAGTGTTTTATTGGTCGCTCGTCTATTTCACTTCCCACAGCTTAACCACTCATATATTTTGATGCCGCTCGACGAGTCGAGTAGTACGAGTACCACCTTGATGGGTCTGCGACTATTTCTTCTATTTCTAGAGGTATTGCCAAAAAACCACAAACATCCCAGAATCCTCTCGGTTTGGGGTCCAAATGTTGTCGCTCATTATATCCCGTAAGAAACGTTGCATCGAATCAATGTAATTGAATTCTACTCGCCTGGACGAGCGGAATTGAATGGTGAAACTGGTTTTGCTGTGCTGTGTTAAATCAGATTTTTGCATGACTGCATGTGTATTATTTTGAGAATAACAAAAAACAGTCATCCCCATATTACATAGTGTTTTATTGGTCGCTCGTCTATTTCACTTCCCACAGCTTAACCACTCATATGTTTTGATGCCGCTCGACGAGTCGAGTAGTACGAGTACCACCTTGATGGGTCTGCGACTATTCCTTCTAGAGGTATTGCCAAAAAACCACAAACATCCCAGAATCCTCTCGGTTTGGGGTCCAAATGTTGTCGCTTATTATATCCCGTAAGAAACGTTGCATCGAATCAATGTAATTGAATTCTACTCGCCTGGACGAGCGGAATTGAATGGTGAAACTGGTTTTGCTGTGCTGTGTTAAATCAGATTTTTGCATGACTGCATGTGTATTATTTTGAGAATAACAAAAAACAGTCATCCCCATATTACATAGTGTTTTATTGGTCGCTCGTCTATTTCACTTCCCACAGCTTAACCACTCATATATTTTGATGCCGCTCGTCGAGTCGAGTAGTACGAGTACCACCTTGATGGGTCTGCGACTATTTCTTCTACTTCTAGAGGTATTGCCAAAAAACCACAAACATCTCAGAATCCTCTCGGTTTGGGGTCCAAATGTTGTCGCTTATTATATCCCGTAAGAAACGTTGCATCGAATCAATGTAATTGAATTCTACTCGCCTGGA
The DNA here is from genome assembly GCF_964198595.1 of Lampetra fluviatilis. Taxonomy (NCBI): domain Eukaryota; kingdom Metazoa; phylum Chordata; class Hyperoartia; order Petromyzontiformes; family Petromyzontidae; genus Lampetra; species Lampetra fluviatilis. Next base: position 3,244,731 of record NC_136297.1, read on the forward strand.
CGAGCGGAATTGAATGGTGAAACTGGTTTTGCTGTGCTGTGTTAAATCAGATTTTTGCATGACTGCATGTGTATTATTTTGAGAATAACAAAAAACAGTCATCCCCATATTACATAGTGTTTTATTGGTCGCTCGTCTATTTCACTTCCCACAGCTTAACCACTCATATATTTTGATGCCGCTCGACGAGTCGAGTAGTACGAGTACCACCTTGATGGGTTTGCGACTATTCCTTCTAGAGGTATTGCCAAAAAACCACAAACATCCCAGAATCCTCTCGGTTTGGGGTCCAAATGTTGTCGCTTATTATATCCCGTAAGAAACGTTGCATCGAATAAATGTAATTGAATTCTACTCGCCTGGACGAGCGGAATTGAATGGTGAAACTGGTTTTGCTGTGCTGTGTTAAATCAGATTTTTGCATGACTGCATGTGTATTATTTTGAGAATAACAAAAAACAGTCATCCCCATATTACATAGTGTTTTATTGGTCGCTCGTCTATTTCACTTCCCACAGCTTAACCACTCATATGTTTTGATGCCGCTCGACGAGTCGAGTAGTACGAGTACCACCTTGATGGGTCTGTGACTATTCCTTCTAGAGGTATTGCCAAAAAACCACAAACATCCCAGAATCCTCTCGGTTTGGGGTCCAAATGTTGTCGCTTATTATATCCCGTAAGAAACGTTGCATCGAATAAATGTAATTGAATTCTACTCGCCTGGACGAGCGGAATTGATTAGTGAAACTGGTTTTGCTGTGCTGTGTTAAATCAGATTTTTGCATGACTGCATGTGTATTATTTTGAGAATAACAAAAAACAGTCATCCCCATATTACATAGTGTTTTATTGGTCGCTCGTCTATTTCACTTCCCACAGCTTAACCACTCATATGTTTTGATGCCGCTCGACGAGTCGAGTAGTACGAGTACCACCTTGATGGGTCTGCGACTATTCCTTCTAGAGGTATTGCCAAAAAACCACAAACATCCCAGAATCCTCTCGGTTTGGGGTCCAAATGTTGTCGCTTATTATATCCCGTAAGAAACGTTGCATCGAATCAATATAATTGAATTCTACTCGCCTGGACGAGCGGAATTGAATGGTGAAACTGGTTTTGCTGTGCTGTGTTAAATCAGATATTTGCATGACTGCATGTGTATTATTTTGAGAATAGCCAAAAACAGTCATCCCCATATTACATAGCGTTTTATTGGTCGCTCGTCTATTTCACTTCCCACAGCTTAACCACTCATATATTTTGATGCCGCTCGACGAGTAGAGTAGTACGAGTACCACCTTGATGGGTCTGCGACTATTCCTTCTAGAGGTATTGCCAAAAAACCACAAACATCCCAGAATCCTCTCGGTTTGGGGTCCAAATGTTGTCGCTTATTATATCCCGTAAGAAACGTTGCATCGAATCAATGTAATTGAATTCTACTCGCCTGGACGAGCGGAATTGAATGGTGAAACTGGTTTTGCTGTGCTGTGTTAAATCAGATTTTTGCATGACTGCATGTGTATTATTTTGAGAATAACAAAAAACAGTCATCCCCATATTACATAGTGTTTTATTGGTCGCTCGTCTATTTCACTTCCCACAGCTTAACCACTCATATATTTTGATGCCGCTCGTCGAGTCGAGTAGTACGAGTACCACCTTGATGGGTCTGCGACTATTTCTTCTACTTCTAGAGGTATTGCCAAAAAACCACAAACATCTCAGAATCCTCTCAGGTTGGGGTCCAAATGTTGTCGCTTATTATATCCCGTAAGAAACGTTGCATCGAATCAATGTAATTGAATTCTACTCGCCTGGACGAGCGGAATTGAATGGTGAAACTGGTTTTGCTGTGCTGTGTTAAATCAGATATTTGCATGACTGCATGTGTATTATTTTCAGAATAGCCAAAAACAGTCATCCCCATATTACATAGTGTTTTATTGGTCGCTCGTCTATTTCACTTCCCACAGCTTAACCACTCATATATTTTGATGCCGCTCGACGAGTCGAGTAGTACGAGTACCACCTTGATGGGTCTGCGACTATTCCTTCTAGAGGTATTGCCAAAAAACCACAAACATCCCAGAATCCTCTCGGTTTGGGGTCCAAATGTTGTCGCTTATTATATCCCGTAAGAAACGTTGCATCGAATAAATGTAATTGAATTCTACTCGCCTGGACGAGCGGAATTGAATGGTGAAACTGGTTTTGCTGTGCTGTGTTAAATCAGATTTTTGCATGACTGCATGTGTATTATTTTGAGAATAACAAAAAACAGTCATCCCCATATTACATAGTGTTTTATTGGTCGCTCGTCTATTTCACTTCCCACAGCTTAACCACTCATATGTTTTGATGCCGCTCGACGAGTCGAGTAGTACGAGTACCACCTTGATGGGTCTGTGACTATTCCTTCTAGAGGTATTGCCAAAAAACCACAAACATCCCAGAATCCTCTCGGTTTGGGGTCCAAATGTTGTCGCTTATTATATCCCGTAAGAAACGTTGCATCGAATAAATGTAATTGAATTCTACTCGCCTGGACGAGCGGAATTGATTGGTGAAACTGGTTTTGCTGTGCTGTGTTAAATCAGATTTTTGCATGACTGCATGTGTATTATTTTGAGAATAACAAAAAACAGTCATCCCCATATTACATAGTGTTTTATTGGTCGCTCGTCTATTTCACTTCCCACAGCTTAACCACTCATATGTTTTGATGCCGCTCGACGAGTCGAGTAGTACGAGTACCACCTTGATGGGTCTGCGACTATTCCTTCTAGAGGTATTGCCAAAAAACCACAAACATCCCAGAATCCTCTCGGTTTGGGGTCCAAATGTTGTCGCTTATTATATCCCGTAAGAAACGTTGCATCGAATCAATATAATTGAATTCTACTCGCCTGGACGAGCGGAATTGAATGGTGAAACTGGTTTTGCTGTGCTGTGTTAAATCAGATATTTGCATGACTGCATGTGTATTATTTTGAGAATAGCCAAAAACAGTCATCCCCATATTACATAGCGTTTTATTGGTCGCTCGTCTATTTCACTTCCCACAGCTTAACCACTCATATATTTTGATGCCGCTCGACGAGTAGAGTAGTACGAGTACCACCTTGATGGGTCTGCGACTATTCCTTCTAGAGGTATTGCCAAAAAACCACAAACATCCCAGAATCCTCTCGGTTTGGGGTCCAAATGTTGTCGCTTATTATATCCCGTAAGAAACGTTGCATCGAATCAATGTAATTGAATTCTACTCGCCTGGACGAGCGGAATTGAATGGTGAAACTGGTTTTGCTGTGCTGTGTTAAATCAGATTTTTGCATGACTGCATGTGTATTATTTTGAGAATAACAAAAAACAGTCATCCCCATATTACATAGTGTTTTATTGGTCGCTCGTCTATTTCACTTCCCACAGCTTAACCACTCATATATTTTGATGCCGCTCGTCGAGTCGAGTAGTACGAGTACCACCTTGATGGGTCTGCGACTATTTCTTCTACTTCTAGAGGTATTGCCAAAAAACCACAAACATCTCAGAATCCTCTCGGTTTGGGGTCCAAATGTTGTCGCTTATTATATCCCGTAAGAAACGTTGCATCGAATCAATGTAATTGAATTCTACTCGCCTGGACGAGCGGAATTGAATGGTGAAACTGGTTTTGCTGTGCTGTGTTAAATCAGATATTTGCATGACTGCATGTGTATTATTTTCAGAATAGCCAAAAACAGTCATCCCCATATTACATAGTGTTTTATTGGTCGCTCGTCTATTTCACTTCCCACAGCTTAACCACTCATATATTTTGATGCCGCTCGACGAGTCGAGTAGTACGAGTACCACCTTGATGGGTCTGCGACTATTCCTTCTAGAGGTATTGCCAAAAAACCACAAACATCCCAGAATCCTCTCGGTTTGGGGTCCAAATGTTGTCGCTTATTATATCCCGTAAGAAACGTTGCATCGAATCAATGTAATTGAATTCTACTTGCCTGGACGAGCGGAATTGAATGGTGAAACTGGTTTTGCTGTGCTGTGTTAAATCAGATATTTGCATGACTGCATGTGTATTATTTTGAGAATAGCCAAAAACAGTCATCCCCATATTACATAGTGTTTTATTGGTCGCTCGTCTATTTCACTTCCCACAGCTTAACCACTCATATATTTTGATGCCGCTCGACGAGTCGAGTAGTACGAGTACCACCTTGATGGGTCTGCGACTATTTCTTCTACTTCTAGAGGTATTGCCAAAAAACCACAAACATCCCAGAATCCTCTCGGTTTGGGGTCCAAATGTTGTCGCTTATTATATCCCGTAAGAAACGTTGCATCGAATCAATGTAATTGAATTCTACTCGCCTGGACGAGCGGAATTGAATGGTGAAACTGGTTTTGCTGTGCTGTGTTAAATCAGATTTTTGCATGACTGCATGTGTATTATTTTGAGAATAACAAAAAACAGTCATCCCCATATTACATAGTGTTTTATTGGTCGCTCGTCTATTTCACTTCCCACAGCTTAACCACTCATATATTTTGATGCCGCTCGACGAGTCGAGTAGTACGAGTACCACCTTGATGGGTCTGCGACTATTCCTTCTAGAGGTATTGCCAAAAAACCACAAACATCCCAGAATCCTCTCGGTTTGGGGTCCAAATGTTGTCGCTTATTATATCCCGTAAGAAACGTTGCATCGAATCAATGTAATTGAATTCTACTCGCCTGGACGAGCGGAATTGAATGGTGAAACTGGTTTTGCTGTGCTGTGTTAAATCAGATATTTGCATGACTGCATGTGTATTATTTTGAGAATAGCCAAAAACAGTCATCCCCATATTACATAGTGTTTTATTGGTCGCTCGTCTATTTCACTTCCCACAGCTTAACCACTCATATATTTTGATGCCGCTCGACGAGTCGAGTAGTACGAGTACCACCTTGATGGGTCTGCGACTATTCCTTCTAGAGGTATTGCCAAAAAACCACAAACATCCCAGAATCCTCTCGGTTTGGGGTCCAAATGTTGTCGCTTATTATATCCCGTAAGAAACGTTGCATCGAATCAATGTAATTGAATTCTACTTGCCTGGACGAGCGGAATTGAATGGTGAAACTGGTTTTGCTGTGCTGTGTTAAATCAGATTTTTGCATGACTGCATGTGTATTATTTTGAGAATATCAAAAAACAGTCATCCCCATATTACATAGTGTTTTATTGGTCGCTCGTCTATTTCACTTCCCACAGCTTAACCACTCATAAATTTTGATGCCGCTCGACGACTCGAGTAGTACGAGTACCACCTTGATGGGTCTGCGACTATTCCTTCTAGAGGTATTGCCAAAAAACCACAAACATCCCAGAATCCTCTCGGTTTGGGGTCCAAATGTTGTCGCTTATTATATCCCGTAAGAAACGTTGCATCGAATCAATGTAATTGAATTCTACTCGCCTGGACGAGCGGAATTGAATGGTGAAACTGGTTTTGCTGTGCTGTGTTAAATCAGATTTTTGCATGACTGCATGTGTATTATTTTGAGAATAACAAAAAACAGTCATCCCCATATTACATAGTGTTTTATTGGTCGCTCGTCAATTTCACTTCCCACAGCTTAACCACTCATATATTTTGATGCCGCTCGACGAGTCGAGTAGTACGAGTACCACCTTGATGGGTCTTCGACTATTCCTTCTAGAGGTATTGCCAAAAAACCACAAACATCCCAGAATCCTCTCGGTTTGGGGTCCAAATGTTGTCGCTTATTATATCCCGTAAGAAACGTTGCATCGAATCAATGTAATTGAATTCTACTCGCCTGGACGAGCGGAATTGAATGGTGAAACTGGTTTTGCTGTGCTGTGTTAAATCAGATATTTGCATGACTGCATGTGTATTATTTTGAGAATAGCCAAAAACAGTCATCCCCATATTACATAGTGTTTTATTGGTCGCTCGTCTATTTCACTTCCCACAGCTTAACCACTCATATATTTTGATGCCGCTCGACGAGTCGAGTAGTACGAGTACCACCTTGATGGGTCTGCGACTATTCCTTCTAGAGGTATTGCCAAAAAACCACAAACATCCCAGAATCCTCTCGGTTTGGGGTCCAAATGTTGTCGCTTATTATATCCCGTAAGAAACGTTGCATCGAATCAATGTAATTGAATTCTACTCGCCTGGACGAGCGGAATTGAATGGTGAAACTGGTTTTGCTGTGCTGTGTTAAATCAGATATTTGCATGACTGCATGTGTATTATTTTGACAATAACAAAAAACAGTCATCCCCATATTACATAGTGTTTTATTGGTCGCTCGTCTATTTCACTTCCCACAGCTTAACCACTCATATGTTTTGATGCCGCTCGACGAGTCGAGTAGTACGAGTACCACCTTGATGGGTCTGTGACTATTCCTTCTAGAGGTATTGCCAAAAAACCACAAACATCCCAGAATCCTCTCGGTTTGGGGTCCAAATGTTGTCGCTTATTATATCCCGTAAGAAACGTTGCATCGAATAAATGTAATTGAATTCTACTCGCCTGGACGAGCGGAATTGAATGGTGAAACTGGTTTTGCTGTGCTGTGTTAAATCAGATATTTGCATGACTGCATGTGTATTATTTTGAGAATAGCCAAAAACAGTCATCCCCATATTACATAGCGTTTTATTGGTCGCTCGTCTATTTCACTTCCCACAGCTTAACCACTCATATATTTTGATGCCGCTCGACGAGTAGAGTAGTACGAGTACCACCTTGATGGGTCTGCGACTATTCCTTCTAGAGGTATTGCCAAAAAACCACAAACATCCCAGAATCCTCTCGGTTTGGGGTCCAAATGTTGTCGCTTATTATATCCCGTAAGAAACGTTGCATCGAATCAATGTAATTGAATTCTACTCGCCTGGACGAGCGGAATTGAATGGTGAAACTGGTTTTGCTGTGCTGTGTTAAATCAGATTTTTGCATGACTGCATGTGTATTATTTTGAGAATAACAAAAAACAGTCATCCCCATATTACATAGTGTTTTATTGGTCGCTCGTCTATTTCACTTCCCACAGCTTAACCACTCATATATTTTGATGCCGCTCGTCGAGTCGAGTAGTACGAGTACCACCTTGATGGGTCTGCGACTATTTCTTCTACTTCTAGAGGTATTGCCAAAAAACCACAAACATCTCAGAATCCTCTCGGTTTGGGGTCCAAATGTTGTCGCTTATTATATCCCGTAAGAAACGTTGCATCGAATCAATGTAATTGAATTCTACTCGCCTGGACGAGCGGAATTGAATGGTGAAACTGGTTTTGCTGTGCTGTGTTAAATCAGATATTTGCATGACTGCATGTGTATTATTTTCAGAATAGCCAAAAACAGTCATCCCCATATTACATAGTGTTTTATTGGTCGCTCGTCTATTTCACTTCCCACAGCTTAACCACTCATATATTTTGATGCCGCTCGACGAGTCGAGTAGTACGAGTACCACCTTGATGGGTCTGCGACTATTCCTTCTAGAGGTATTGCCAAAAAACCACAAACATCCCAGAATCCTCTCGGTTTGGGGTCCAAATGTTGTCGCTTATTATATCCCGTAAGAAACGTTGCATCGAATCAATGTAATTGAATTCTACTTGCCTGGACGAGCGGAATTGAATGGTGAAACTGGTTTTGCTGTGCTGTGTTAAATCAGATTTTTGCATGACTGCATGTGTATTATTTTGAGAATATCAAAAAACAGTCATCCCCATATTACATAGTGTTTTATTGGTCGCTCGTCTATTTCACTTCCCACAGCTTAACCACTCATAAATTTTGATGCCGCTCGACGACTCGAGTAGTACGAGTACCACCTTGATGGGTCTGCGACTATTCCTTCTAGAGGTATTGCCAAAAAACCACAAACATCCCAGAATCCTCTCGGTTTGGGGTCCAAATGTTGTCGCTTATTATATCCCGTAAGAAACGTTGCATCGAATCAATGTAATTGAATTCTACTCGCCTGGACGAGCGGAATTGAATGGTGAAACTGGTTTTGCTGTGCTGTGTTAAATCAGATTTTTGCATGACTGCATGTGTATTATTTTGAGAATAACAAAAAACAGTCATCCCCATATTACATAGTGTTTTATTGGTCGCTCGTCAATTTCACTTCCCACAGCTTAACCACTCATATATTTTGATGCCGCTCGACGAGTCGAGTAGTACGAGTACCACCTTGATGGGTCTTCGACTATTCCTTCTAGAGGTATTGCCAAAAAACCACAAACATCCCAGAATCCTCTCGGTTTGGGGTCCAAATGTTGTCGCTTATTATATCCCGTAAGAAACGTTGCATCGAATCAATGTAATTGAATTCTACTCGCCTGGACGAGCGGAATTTAATGGTGAAACTGGTTTTGCTGTGCTGTGTTAAATCAGATTTTTGCATGACTGCATGTGTATTATTTTGAGAATAACAAAAAACAGTCATCCCCATATTACATAGTGTTTTATTGGTCGCTCGTCTATTTCACTTCCCACAGCTTAACCACTCATATATTTTGATGCCGCTCGACGAGTCGAGTAGTACGAGTACCACCTTGATGGGTCTGCGACTATTCCTTCTAGAGGTATTGCCAAAAAACCACAAACATCCCAGAATCCTCTCGGTTTGGGGTCCAAATGTTGTCGCTTATTATATCCCGTAAGAAACGTTGCATCGAATCAATGTAATTGAATTCTACTCGCCTGGACGAGCGGAATTGAATGGTGAAACGGGTTTTGCTGTGCTGTGTTAAATCAGATATTTGCATGACTGCATGTGTATTATTTTGAGAATAGCCAAAAACAGTCATCCCCATATTACATAGTGTTTTATTGGTCGCTCGTCTATTTCACTTCCCACAGCTTAACCACTCATATATTTTGGTGTCGCTCGACGAGGCGAGTAGTACGAGTACCACCTTGATGGGTCTGTGACTATTCCTTCTAGAGGTATTGCCAAAAAACCACAAACATTCCAGAATCCTCTCGGTTTGGGGTCCAAATGTTGTCGCTTATTATATCCCGTAAGAAACGTTGCATCGAATCAATGTAATTGAATTCTACTTGCCTGGACGAGCGGAATTGAATGGTGAAACTGGTTTTGCTGTACTGTGTTAAATCAGATTTTTTCATGACTGCATGTGTATTATTTTGAGAATATCAAAAAACAGTCATCCCCATATTACATAGTGTTTTATTGGTCGCTCGTCTATTTCACTTCCCACAGCTTAACCACTCATATATTTTGGTGTCGCTCGACGAGGCGAGTAGTACGAGTACCACCTTGATGGGTCTGTGACTATTCCTTCTAGAGGTATTGCCAAAAAACCACAAACATTCCAGAATCCTCTCGGTTTGGGGTCCAAATGTTGTCGCTTATTATATCCCGTAAGAAACGTTGCATCGAATCAATGTAATTGAATTCTACTCGCCTGGACGAGCGGAATTGAATGGTGAAACTGGTTTTGCTGTGCTGTGTTAATTCAGATTTTTGCATGACTGCATGTGTATTATTTTGAGAATAACAAAAAACAGTCATCCCCATATTACATAGTGTTTTATTGGTCGCTCGTCTATTTCACTTCCCACAGCTTAACCACTCATATATTTTGGTGTCGCTCGACGAGGCGAGTAGTACGAGTACCACCTTGATGGGTCTGCGACTATTCCTTCTAGAGGTATTGCCAAAAAACCACAAACATCCCAGAATCCTCTCGGTTTGGGGTCCAAATGTTGTCGCTTATTATATCCCGTAAGAAACGTTGCATCGAATCAATGTAATTGAATTCTACTCGCCTGGACGAGCGGAATTGAATGGTGAAACTGGTTTTGCTGTGCTGTGTTAAATCAGATATTTGCATGACTGCATGTGTATTATTTTGAGAATAGCCAAAAACAGTCATCCCCATATTACATAGTGTTTTATTGGTCGCTCGTCTATTTCACTTCCCACAGCTTAACCACTCATATATTTTGATGCCGCTCGACGAGTCGAGTAGTACGAGTACCACCTTGATGGGTCTGTGACTATTCCTTCTAGAGGTATTGCCAAAAAACCACAAACATCCCAGAATCCTCTCGGTTCGGGGTCCAAATGTTGTCGCTTATTATATCCCGTAAGAAACGTTGCATCGAATCAATGTAATTTAATTCTACTTGCCTGGACGAGCGGAATTGAATGGTGAAACTGGTTTTGCTGTGCTGTGTTAAATCAGATATTTGCATGACTGCATGTGTATTATTTTGAGAATATCAAAAAACAGTCATCCCCATATTACATAGTGTTTTATTGGTCGCTCATCTATTTCACTTCCCACAGCTTAACCACTCATATATTTTGGTGTCGCTCGACGAGGCGAGTAGTACGAGTACCACCTTGATGGGTCTGTGACTATTCCTTCTAGAGGTATTGCCAAAAAACCACAAACATTCCAGAATCCTCTCGGTTTGGGGTCCAAATGTTGTCGCTTATTATATCCCGTAAGAAACGTTGCATCGAATCAATGTAATTGAATTCTACTCGCCTGGACGAGCGGAATTGAATGGTGAAACTGGTTTTGCTGTGCTGTGTTAAATCAGATTTTTGCATGACTGCATGTGTATTATTTTGAGAATAACAAAAAACAGTCATCCCCATATTACATAGTTTTTTATTGGTCGCTCGTCTATTTCACTTCCCACAGCTTAACCACTCATATATTTTGATGCCGCTCGACGAGTCGAGTAGTACGAGTACCACCTTGATGGGTCTGCGACTATTCCTTCTAGAGGTATTGCCAAAAAACCACAAACATTCCAGAATCCTCTCGGTTTGGGGTCCAAATGTTGTCGCTTATTATATCCCGTAAGAAACGTTGCATCGAATCAATGTAATTGAATTCTACTCGCCTGGACGAGCGGAATTGAATGGTGAAACTGGTTTTGCTGTGCTGTGTTAAATCAGATTTTTGCATGACTGCATGTGTATTATTTTGAGAATAACAAAAAACAGTCATCCCCATATTACATAGTTTTTTATTGGTCGCTCGTCTATTTCACTTCCCACAGCTTAACCACTCATATATTTTGATGCCGCTCGACGAGTCGAGTAGTACGAGTACCACCTTGATGGGTCTGCGACTATTCCTTCTAGAGGTATTGCCAAAAAACCACAAACATCCCAGAATCCTCTCGGTTTGGGGTCCAAATGTTGTCGCTTATTATATCCCGTAAGAAACGTTGCATCGAATCAATGTAATTGAATTCTACTTGCCTGGACGAGCGGAATTGAATGGTGAAACTGGTTTTGCTGTGCTGTGTTAAATCAGATTTTTGCATGACTGCATGTGTATTATTTTGAGAATATCAAAAAACAGTCATCCCCATATTACATAGTGTTTTATTGGTCGCTCGTCTATTTCACTTCCCACAGCTTAACCACTCATATATTTTGGTGTCGCTCGACGAGGCGAGTAGTACGAGTACCACCTTGATGGGTCTGTGACTATTCCTTCTAGAGGTATTGCCAAAAAACCACAAACATTCCAGAATCCTCTCGGTTTGGGGTCCAAATGTTGTCGCTTATTATATCCCGTAAGAAACGTTGCATCGAATCAATGTAATTGAATTCTACTCGCCTGGACGAGCGGAATTGAATGGTGAAACTAGTTTTGCTGTGCTGTGTTAAATCAGATTTTTGCATGACTGCATGTGTATTATTTTGAGAATAACAAAAAACAGTCATCCCCATATTACATAGTGTTTTATTGGTCGCTCGTCTATTTCACTTCCCACAGCTTAACCACTCATATATTTTGATGCCGCTCGACGAGTCGAGTAGTACGAGTACCACCTTGATGGGTATGCGACTATTCCTTCTAGAGGTATTGCCAAAAAACCACAAACATCCCAGAATCCTCTCGGTTTGGGGTCCAAATGTTGTCGCTTATTATATCCCGTAAGAAACGTTGCATCGAATCAATGTAATTGAATTCTACTCGCCTGGACGAGCGGAATTGAATGGTGAAACTGGTTTTGCTGTGCTGTGTTAAATCAGATTTTTGCATGACTGCATGTGTATTATTTTGAGAATAACAAAAAACAGTCATCCCCATATTACATAGTGTTTTATTGGTCGCTCGTCTATTTCACTTCCCACAGCTTAACCACTCATATATTTTGATGCCGCTCGACGAGTCGAGTAGTACGAGTACCACCTTGATGGGTCTGCGACTATTCCTTCTAGAGGTATTGCCAAAAAACCACAAACATTCCAGAATCCTCTCGGTTTGGGGTCCAAATGTTGTCGCTTATTATATCCCGTAAGAAACGTTGCATCGAATCAATGTAATTGAATTCTACTCGCCTGGACGAGCGGAATTGAATGGTGAAACTGGTTTTGCTGTGCTGTGTTAAATCAGATTTTTGCATGACTGCATGTGTATTATTTTGAGAATAACAAAAAACAGTCATCCCCATATTACATAGTGTTTTATTGGTCGCTCGTCTATTTCACTTCCCACAGCTTAACCACTCATATATTTTGATGCCGCTCGACGAGTCGAGTAGTACGAGTACCACCTTGATGGGTATGCGACTATTCCTTCTAGAGGTATTGCCAAAAAACCACAAACATCACAGAATCCTCTCGGTTTGGGGTCCAAATGTTGTCGCTTATTATATCCCGTAAGAAACGTTGCATCGAATCAATGTAATTGAATTCTACTCGCCTGGACGAGCGGAATTGAATGGTGAAACTGGTTTTGCTGTGCTGTGTTAAATCAGATTTTTGCATGACTGCATGTGTATTATTTTGAGAATAACAAAAAACAGTCATCCCCATATTACATAGTGTTTTATTGGTCGCTCGTCTATTTCACTTCCCACAGCTTAACCACTCATATATTTTGATGCCGCTCGACGAGTCGAGTAGTACGAGTACCACCTTGATGGGTATGCGACTATTCCTTCTAGAGGTATTGCCAAAAAACCACAAACATCCCAGAATCCTCTCGGTTTGGGGTCCAAATGTTGTCGCTTATTATATCCCGTAAGAAACGTTGCATCGAATCAATGTAATTGAATTCTACTCGCCTGGACGAGCGGAATTGAATGGTGAAACTGGTTTTGCTGTGCTGTGTTAAATCAGATTTTTGCATGACTGCATGTGTATTATTTTGAGAATAACAAAAAACAGTCATCCCCATATTACATAGTGTTTTATTGGTCGCTCGTCTATTTCACTTCACACAGCTTAACCACTCATATATTTTGATGCCGCTCGACGAGTCGAGTAGTACGAGTACCACCTTGATGGGTCTGCGACTATTCCTTCTAGAGGTATTGCCAAAAAACCACAAACATCCCAGAATCCTCTCGGTTTGGGGTCCAAATGTTGTCGCTTATTATATCCCGTAAGAAACGTTGCATCGAATCAATGTAATTGAATTCTACTCGCCTGGACGAGCGGAATTGAATGGTGAAACTAGTTTTGCTGTGCTGTGTTAAATCAGATTTTTGCATGACTGCATGTGTATTATTTTGAGAATAACAAAAAACAGTCATCCCCATATTACATAGTGTTTTATTGGTCGCTCGTCTATTTCACTTCCCACAGCTTAACCACTCATATATTTTGATGCCGCTCGACGAGTCGAGTAGTACGAGTACCACCTTGATGGGTATGCGACTATTCCTTCTAGAGGTATTGCCAAAAAACCACAAACATCACAGAATCCTCTCGGTTTGGGGTCCAAATGTTGTCGCTTATTATATCCCGTAAGAAACGTTGCATCGAATCAATGTAATTGAATTCTACTCGCCTGGACGAGCGGAATTGAATGGTGAAACTGGTTTTGCTGTGCTGTGTTAAATCAGATATTTGCATGACTGCATGTGTATTATTTTGAGAATAGCCAAAAACAGTCATCCCCATATTACATAGTGTTTTATTGGTCGCTCGTCTATTTCACTTCCCACAGCTTAACCACTCATATATTTTGATGCCGCTCGACGAGTCGAGTAGTACGAGTACCACCTTGATGGGTCTGTGACTATTCCTTCTAGAGGTATTGCCAAAAAACCACAAACATCCCAGAATCCTCTCGGTTCGGGGTCCAAATGTTGTCGCTTATTATATCCCGTAAGAAACGTTGCATCGAATCAATGTAATTTAATTCTACTTGCCTGGACGAGCGGAATTGAATGGTGAAACTGGTTTTGCTGTGCTGTGTTAAATCAGATATTTGCATGACTGCATGTGTATTATTTTGAGAATATCAAAAAACAGTCATCCCCATATTACATAGTGTTTTATTGGTCGCTCATCTATTTCACTTCCCACAGCTTAACCACTCATATATTTTGGTGTCGCTCGACGAGGCGAGTAGTACGAGTACCACCTTGATGGGTCTGTGACTATTCCTTCTAGAGGTATTGCCAAAAAACCACAAACATTCCAGAATCCTCTCGGTTTGGGGTCCAAATGTTGTCGCTTATTATATCCCGTAAGAAACGTTGCATCGAATCAATGTAATTGAATTCTACTCGCCTGGACGAGCGGAATTGAATGGTGAAACTGGTTTTGCTGTGCTGTGTTAAATCAGATTTTTGCATGACTGCATGTGTATTATTTTGAGAATAACAAAAAACAGTCATCCCCATATTACATAGTTTTTTATTGGTCGCTCGTCTATTTCACTTCCCACAGCTTAACCACTCATATATTTTGATGCCGCTCGACGAGTCGAGTAGTACGAGTACCACCTTGATGGGTCTGCGACTATTCCTTCTAGAGGTATTGCCAAAAAACCACAAACATTCCAGAATCCTCTCGGTTTGGGGTCCAAATGTTGTCGCTTATTATATCCCGTAAGAAACGTTGCATCGAATCAATGTAATTGAATTCTACTCGCCTGGACGAGCGGAATTGAATGGTGAAACTTGTTTTGCTGTGCTGTGTTAAATCAGATTTTTGCATGACTGCATGTGTATTATTTTGAGAATAACAAAAAACAGTCATCCCCATATTACATAGTTTTTTATTGGTCGCTCGTCTATTTCACTTCCCACAGCTTAACCACTCATATATTTTGATGCCGCTCGACGAGTCGAGTAGTACGAGTACCACCTTGATGGGTCTGCGACTATTCCTTCTAGAGGTATTGCCAAAAAACCACAAACATCCCAGAATCCTCTCGGTTTGGGGTCCAAATGTTGTCGCTTATTATATCCCGTAAGAAACGTTGCATCGAATCAATGTAATTGAATTCTACTTGCCTGGACGAGCGGAATTGAATGGTGAAACTGGTTTTGCTGTGCTGTGTTAAATCAGATTTTTGCATGACTGCATGTGTATTATTTTGAGAATATCAAAAAACAGTCATCCCCATATTACATAGTGTTTTATTGGTCGCTCGTCTATTTCACTTCCCACAGCTTAACCACTCATATAT
Source organism: Lampetra fluviatilis (assembly GCF_964198595.1). Lineage (NCBI taxonomy): Eukaryota > Metazoa > Chordata > Hyperoartia > Petromyzontiformes > Petromyzontidae > Lampetra > Lampetra fluviatilis. Next base: position 3,260,214 of record NC_136297.1, read on the forward strand.
TTTGGTGTCGCTCGACGAGGCGAGTAGTACGAGTACCACCTTGATGGGTCTGTGACTATTCCTTCTAGAGGTATTGCCAAAAAACCACAAACATTCCAGAATCCTCTCGGTTTGGGGTCCAAATGTTGTCGCTTATTATATCCCGTAAGAAACGTTGCATCGAATCAATGTAATTGAATTCTACTCGCCTGGACGAGCGGAATTGAATGGTGAAACTTGTTTTGCTGTGCTGTGTTAAATCAGATTTTTGCATGACTGCATGTGTATTATTTTGAGAATAACAAAAAACAGTCATCCCCATATTACATAGTTTTTTATTGGTCGCTCGTCTATTTCACTTCCCACAGCTTAACCACTCATATATTTTGATGCCGCTCGACGAGTCGAGTAGTACGAGTACCACCTTGATGGGTCTGCGACTATTCCTTCTAGAGGTATTGCCAAAAAACCACAAACATCCCAGAATCCTCTCGGTTTGGGGTCCAAATGTTGTCGCTTATTATATCCCGTAAGAAACGTTGCATCGAATCAATGTAATTGAATTCTACTTGCCTGGACGAGCGGAATTGAATGGTGAAACTGGTTTTGCTGTGCTGTGTTAAATCAGATTTTTGCATGACTGCATGTGTATTATTTTGAGAATATCAAAAAACAGTCATCCCCATATTACATAGTGTTTTATTGGTCGCTCGTCTATTTCACTTCCCACAGCTTAACCACTCATATATTTTGGTGTCGCTCGACGAGGCGAGTAGTACGAGTACCACCTTGATGGGTCTGTGACTATTCCTTCTAGAGGTATTGCCAAAAAACCACAAACATTCCAGAATCCTCTCGGTTTGGGGTCCAAATGTTGTCGCTTATTATATCCCGTAAGAAACGTTGCATCGAATCAATGTAATTGAATTCTACTCGCCTGGACGAGCGGAATTGAATGGTGAAACTAGTTTTGCTGTGCTGTGTTAAATCAGATTTTTGCATGACTGCATGTGTATTATTTTGAGAATAACAAAAAACAGTCATCCCCATATTACATAGTGTTTTATTGGTCGCTCGTCTATTTCACTTCCCACAGCTTAACCACTCATATATTTTGATGCCGCTCGACGAGTCGAGTAGTACGAGTACCACCTTGATGGGTATGCGACTATTCCTTCTAGAGGTATTGCCAAAAAACCACAAACATCCCAGAATCCTCTCGGTTTGGGGTCCAAATGTTGTCGCTTATTATATCCCGTAAGAAACGTTGCATCGAATCAATGTAATTGAATTCTACTCGCCTGGACGAGCGGAATTGAATGGTGAAACTGGTTTTGCTGTGCTGTGTTAAATCAGATTTTTGCATGACTGCATGTGTATTATTTTGAGAATAACAAAAAACAGTCATCCCCATATTACATAGTGTTTTATTGGTCGCTCGTCTATTTCACTTCCCACAGCTTAACCACTCATATATTTTGATGCCGCTCGACGAGTCGAGTAGTACGAGTACCACCTTGATGGGTCTGCGACTATTCCTTCTAGAGGTATTGCCAAAAAACCACAAACATTCCAGAATCCTCTCGGTTTGGGGTCCAAATGTTGTCGCTTATTATATCCCGTAAGAAACGTTGCATCGAATCAATGTAATTGAATTCTACTCGCCTGGACGAGCGGAATTGAATGGTGAAACTGGTTTTGCTGTGCTGTGTTAAATCAGATTTTTGCATGACTGCATGTGTATTATTTTGAGAATAACAAAAAACAGTCATCCCCATATTACATAGTGTTTTATTGGTCGCTCGTCTATTTCACTTCCCACAGCTTAACCACTCATATATTGTGATGCCGCTCGACGAGTCGAGTAGTACGAGTACCACCTTGATGGGTATGCGACTATTCCTTCTAGAGGTATTGCCAAAAAACCACAAACATCACAGAATCCTCTCGGTTTGGGGTCCAAATGTTGTCGCTTATTATATCCCGTAAGAAACGTTGCATCGAATCAATGTAATTGAATTCTACTCGCCTGGACGAGCGGAATTGAATGGTGAAACTGGTTTTGCTGTGCTGTGTTAAATCAGATTTTTGCATGACTGCATGTGTATTATTTTGAGAATAACAAAAAACAGTCATCCCCATATTACATAGTGTTTTATTGGTCGCTCGTCTATTTCACTTCCCACAGCTTAACCACTCATATATTTTGATGCCGCTCGACGAGTCGAGTAGTACGAGTACCACCTTGATGGGTATGCGACTATTCCTTCTAGAGGTATTGCCAAAAAACCACAAACATCCCAGAATCCTCTCGGTTTGGGGTCCAAATGTTGTCGCTTATTATATCCCGTAAGAAACGTTGCATCGAATCAATGTAATTGAATTCTACTCGCCTGGACGAGCGGAATTGAATGGTGAAACTGGTTTTGCTGTGCTGTGTTAAATCAGATTTTTGCATGACTGCATGTGTATTATTTTGAGAATAACAAAAAACAGTCATCCCCATATTACATAGTGTTTTATTGGTCGCTCGTCTATTTCACTTCAAACAGCTTAACCACTCATATATTTTGATGCCGCTCGACGAGTCGAGTAGTACGAGTACCACCTTGATGGGTCTGCGACTATTCCTTCTAGAGGTATTGCCAAAAAACCACAAACATCCCAGAATCCTCTCGGTTTGGGGTCCAAATGTTGTCGCTTATTATATCCCGTAAGAAACGTTGCATCGAATCAATGTAATTGAATTCTACTCGCCTGGACGAGCGGAATTGAATGGTGAAACTAGTTTTGCTGTGCTGTGTTAAATCAGATTTTTGCATGACTGCATGTGTATTATTTTGAGAATAACAAAAAACAGTCATCCCCATATTACATAGTGTTTTATTGGTCGCTCGTCTATTTCACTTCCCACAGCTTAACCACTCATATATTTTGATGCCGCTCGACGAGTCGAGTAGTACGAGTACCACCTTGATGGGTATGCGACTATTCCTTCTAGAGGTATTGCCAAAAAACCACAAACATCACAGAATCCTCTCGGTTTGGGGTCCAAATGTTGTCGCTTATTATATCCCGTAAGAAACGTTGCATCGAATCAATGTAATTGAATTCTACTCGCCTGGACGAGCGGAATTGAATGGTGAAACTGGTTTTGCTGTGCTGTGTTAAATCAGATTTTTGCATGACTGCATGTGTATTATTTTGAGAATAACAAAAAACAGTCATCCCCATATTACATAGTGTTTTATTGGTCGCTCGTCTATTTCACTTCCCACAGCTTAACCACTCATATATTTTGATGCCGCTCGACGAGTCGAGTAGTACGAGTACCACCTTGATGGGTCTGCGACTATTCCTTCTAGAGGTATTGCCAAAAAACCACAAACATCCCAGAATCCTCTCGGTTTGGGGTCCAAATGTTGTCGCTTATTATATCCCGTAAGAAACGTTGCATCGAATCAATGTAATTGAATTCTACTCGCCTGGACGAGCGGAATTGAATGGTGAAACTGGTTTTGCTGTGCTGTGTTAATTCAGATTTTTGCATGACTGCATGTGTATTATTTTGAGAATAACAAAAAACAGTCATCCCCATATTACATAGTGTTTTATTGGTCGCTCGTCTATTTCACTTCCCACAGTTTAACCACTCATATATTTTGGTGTCGCTCGACGAGGCGAGTAGTACGAGTACCACCTTGATGGGTCTGTGACTATTCCTTCTAGAGGTATTGCCAAAAAACCACAAACATCCCTGAATCCTCTCGGTTTGGGGTCCAAATGTTGTCGCTTATTATATCCCATAAGAAACGTTGCATCGAATCAATGTAATTGAATTCTACTCGCCTGGACGAGCGGAATTGAATGGTGAAACTGGGTTTGCTGTGCTGTGTTAAATCTGATATTTGCATGACTGCATGTGTATTATTTTGAGAATAGCAAAAAACAGTCATCCCCATATTACATAGTGTTTTATTGGTCGCTCGTCTATTTCACTTCCCACAGCTTAACCACTCATATATTTTGATGCCGCTCGACGAGTCGAGTAGTACGAGTACCACCTTGATGGGTCTGCGACTATTCCTTCTAGAGGTATTGCCAAAAAACCACAAACATCCCAGAATCCTCTCGGTTTGGGGTCCAAATGTTGTCGCTTATTATATCCCATAAGAAACGTTGCATCTAATCAATGTAATTGAATTCTACTCGCCTGGACGAGCGGAATTGAATGGTGAAACTGGGTTTGCTGTGCTGTGTTAAATCAGATATTTGCATGACTGCATGTGTATTATTTTGAGAATAACAAAAAACAGTCATCCCCATATTACATAGTGTTTTATTGGTCGCTCGTCTATTTCACTTCCCACAGCTTAACCACTCATATATTTTGGTGTCGCTCGACGAGGCGAGTAGTACGAGTACCACCTTGATGGGTCTGCGACTATTCCTTCTAGAGGTATTGCCAAAAAACCACAAACATCCCAGAATCCTCTCGGTTTGGGGTCCAAATGTTGTCGCTTATTATATCCCGTAAGAAACGTTGCATCAAATCAATGTAATTGAATTCTACTCGCCTGGACGAGCGGAATTGAATGGTGAAACTGGTTTTGCTGTGCTGTGTTAAATCAGATTTTTGCATGACTGCATGTGTATTATTTTGAGAATAACAAAAAACAGTCATCCCCATATTACATAGTGTTTTATTGGTCGCTCGTCTATTTCACTTCCCACAGCTTAACCACTCATATATTTTGGTGTCGCTCGACGAGGCGAGTAGTACGATTACCACCTTGATGGGTCTGCGACTATTCCTTCTAGAGGTATTGCCAAAAAACCACAAACATCCCAGAATCCTCTCGGTTTGGGGTCCAAATGTTGTCGCTTATTATATCCCATAAGAAACGTTGCATCTAATCAATGTAATTGAATTCTACTCGCCTGGACGAGCGGAATTGAATGGTGAAACTGGGTTTGCTGTGCTGTGTTAAATCAGATATTTGCATGACTGCATGTGTATTATTTTGAGAATAACAAAAAACAGTCATCCCCATATTACATAGTGTTTTATTGGTCGCTCGTCTATTTCACTTCCCACAGCTTAACCACTCATATATTTTGGTGTCGCTCGACGAGGCGAGTAGTACGAGTACCACCTTGATGGGTCTGCGACTATTCCTTCTAGAGGTATTGCCAAAAAACCACAAACATCCCAGAATCCTCTCGGTTTGGGGTCCAAATGTTGTCGCTTATTATATCCCGTAAGAAACGTTGCATCTAATCAATGTAATTGAATTCTACTCGCCTGGACGAGCGGAATTGAATGGTGAAACTGGGTTTGCTGTGCTGTGTTAAATCAGATATTTGCATGACTGCATGTGTATTATTTTGAGAATAACAAAAAACAGTCATCCCCATATTACATAGTGTTTTATTGGTCGCTCGTCTATTTCACTTCCCACAGCTTAACCACTCATATATTTTGGTGTCGCTCGACGAGGCGAGTAGTACGAGTACCACCTTGATGGGTCTGCGACTATTCCTTCTAGAGGTATTGCCAAAAAACCACAAACATCCCAGAATCCTCTCGGTTTGGCGTCCAAATGTTGTCGCTTATTATATCCCGTAAGAAACGTTGCATCAAATCAATGTAATTGAATTCTACTCGCCTGGACGAGCGGAATTGAATGGTGAAACTGGTTTTGCTGTGCTGTGTTAAATCAGATTTTTGCATGACTGCATGTGTATTATTTTGAGAATAACAAAAAACAGTCATCCCCATATTACATAGTGTTTTATTGGTCGCTCGTCTATTTCACTTCCCACAGCTTAACCACTCATATATTTTGGTGTCGCTCGACGAGGCGAGTAGTACGATTACCACCTTGATGGGTCTGCGACTATTCCTTCTAGAGGTATTGCCAAAAAACCACAAACATCCCAGAATCCTCTCGGTTTGGGGTCCAAATGTTGTCGCTTATTATATCCCATGAGAAACGTTGCATCTAATCAATGTAATTGAATTCTACTCGCCTGGACGAGCGGAATTGAATGGTGAAACTGGGTTTGCTGTGCTGTGTTAAATCAGATATTTGCATGACTGCATGTGTATTATTTTGAGAATAACAAAAAACAGTCATCCCCATATTACATAGTGTTTTATTGGTCGCTCGTCTATTTCACTTCCCACAGCTTAACCACTCATATATTTTGGTGTCGCTCGACGAGGCGAGTAGTACGAGTACCACCTTGATGGGTCTGCGACTATTCCTTCTAGAGGTATTGCCAAAAAACCACAAACATCCCAGAATCTTCTCGGTTTGGGGTCCAAATGTTGTCGCTTATTATATCCCGTAAGAAACGTTGCATCGAATCAATGTAATTGAATTCTACTCGCCTGGACGAGCGGAATTGAATGGTGAAACTGGTTTTGCTGTGCTGTGTTAAATCAGATTTTTGCATGACTGCATGTGTATTATTTTGAGAATAACAAAAAACAGTCATCCCCATATTACATAGTGTTTTATTGGTCGCTCGTCTATTTCACTTCCCACAGCTTAACCACTCATATATTTTGATGCCGCTCGACGAGTCAAGTAGTACGAGTACCACCTTGATGGGTCTGCGACTATTCCTTCTAAAGGTATTGCCAAAAAAACACAAACATCCCAGAATCCTCTCGGTTTGGGGTCCAAATGTTGTCGCTTATTATATCCCGTAAGAAACGTTGCATCGAATCAATGTAATCGAATTCTACTCGCCTGGACGAGCGGAATTGAATGGTGAAACTGGTTTTGCTGTGCTGTGTTAAATCAGATTTTTGCATGACTGCATGTGTATTATTTTGAGAATAACAAAAAACAGTCATCCCCATATTACATAGTGTTTTATTGGTCGCTCGTCTATTTCACTTCCCACAGCTTAACCACTCATATATTTTGGTGTCGCTCGACGAGGCGAGTAGTACGAGTACCACCTTGATGGGTCTGTGACTATTCCTTCTAGAGGTATTGCCAAAAAACCACAAACATCCCAGAATCCTCTCGGTTTGGGGTCCAAATGTTGTCGCTTATTATATCCCGTAAGAAACGTTGCATCTAATCAATGTAATTGAATTCTACTCGCCTGGACGAGCGGAATTGAATGGTGAAACTGGGTTTGCTGTGCTGTGTTAAATCAGATATTTGCATGACTGCATGTGTATTATTTTGAGAATAACAAAAAACAGTCATCCCCATATTACATAGTGTTTTATTGGTCGCTCGTCTATTTCACTTCCCACAGCTTAACCACTCATATATTTTGGTGTCGCTCGACGAGGCGAGTAGTACGAGTACCACCTTGATGGGTCTGCGACTATTCCTTCTAGAGGTATTGCCAAAAAACCACAAACATCCCAGAATCCTCTCGGTTTGGCGTCCAAATGTTGTCGCTTATTATATCCCGTAAGAAACGTTGCATCAAATCAATGTAATTGAATTCTACTCGCCTGGACGAGCGGAATTGAATGGTGAAACTGGTTTTGCTGTGCTGTGTTAAATCAGATTTTTGCATGACTGCATGTGTATTATTTTGAGAATAACAAAAAACAGTCATCCCCATATTACATAGTGTTTTATTGGTCGCTCGTCTATTTCACTTCCCACAGCTTAACCACTCATATATTTTGGTGTCGCTCGACGAGGCGAGTAGTACGATTACCACCTTGATGGGTCTGCGACTATTCCTTCTAGAGGTATTGCCAAAAAACCACAAACATCCCAGAATCCTCTCGGTTTGGGGTCCAAATGTTGTCGCTTATTATATCCCATGAGAAACGTTGCATCTAATCAATGTAATTGAATTCTACTCGCCTGGACGAGCGGAATTGAATGGTGAAACTGGGTTTGCTGTGCTGTGTTAAATCAGATATTTGCATGACTGCATGTGTATTATTTTGAGAATAACAAAAAACAGTCATCCCCATATTACATAGTGTTTTATTGGTCGCTCGTCTATTTCACTTCCCACAGCTTAATCACTCATATATTTTGGTGTCGCTCGACGAGGCGAGTAGTACGAGTACCACCTTGATGGGTCTGCGACTATTCCTTCTAGAGGTATTGCCAAAAAACCACAAACATCCCAGAATCTTCTCGGTTTGGGGTCCAAATGTTGTCGCTTATTATATCCCGTAAGAAACGTTGCATCGAATCAATGTAATTGAATTCTACTCGCCTGGACGAGCGGAATTGAATGGTGAAACTGGTTTTGCTGTGCTGTGTTAAATCAGATTTTTGCATGACTGCATGTGTATTATTTTGAGAATAACAAAAAACAGTCATCCCCATATTACATAGTGTTTTATTGGTCGCTCGTCTATTTCACTTCCCACAGCTTAACCACTCATATATTTTGATGCCGCTCGACGAGTCAAGTAGTACGAGTACCACCTTGATGGGTCTGCGACTATTCCTTCTAAAGGTATTGCCAAAAAAACACAAACATCCCAGAATCCTCTCGGTTTGGGGTCCAAATGTTGTCGCTTATTATATCCCGTAAGAAACGTTGCATCGAATCAATGTAATCGAATTCTACTCGCCTGGACGAGCGGAATTGAATGGTGAAACTGGTTTTGCTGTGCTGTGTTAAATCAGATTTTTGCATGACTGCATGTGTATTATTTTGAGAATAACAAAAAACAGTCATCCCCATATTACATAGTGTTTTATTGGTCGCTCGTCTATTTCACTTCCCACAGCTTAACCACTCATATATTTTGGTGTCGCTCGACGAGGCGAGTAGTACGAGTACCACCTTGATGGGTCTGTGACTATTCCTTCTAGAGGTATTGCCAAAAAACCACAAACATCCCAGAATCTTCTCGGTTTGGGGTCCAAATGTTGTCGCTTATTATATCCCATAAGAAACGTTGCATCGAATCAATGTAATTGAATTCTACTCGCCTGGACGAGCGGAATTGAATGGTGAAACTGGTTTTGCTGTGCTGTGTTAAATCAGATATTTGCATGACTGCATGTGTATTATTTTGAGAATAGCAAAAAACAGTCATCCCCATATTACATAGTGTTTTATTGGTCGCTCGTCTATTTCACTTCCCACAGCTTAACCACTCATATATTTTGAAGCTCATCGACGAGTTGAGTAGTACGAGTACCACCTTGATGGGTCTGCGACTATTCCTTCTAGAGGTTTTGCCAAAAAACCACAAACATCCCAGAATCCTCTCGGTTTGGGGTCCGAATGTTGTCGCTTATTATATCCCATAAGAAACGTTGCATCGAATCAATGTAATTGAATTCTACTCGCCTGGACGAGCGGAATTGAATGGTGAAACTGGGTTTGCTGTGCTGTGTTAAATCAGATATTTGCATGACTGCATGTGTATTATTTTGAGAATAACAAAAAACAGTCATCCCCATATTACATAGTGTTTTATTGGTCGCTCGTCTATTTCACTTCCCACAGCTTAACCACTCATATATTTTGATGCCGCTCGACGAGTCGAGTAGTACGAGTACCACCTTGATGGGTCTGCGACTATTCCTTCTAGAGGTATTGCCAAAAAACCACAAACATCCCAGAATCCTCTCGGTTTGGGGTCCAAATGTTGTCGCTTATTATATCCCATAAGAAACGTTGCATCGAATCAATGTAATTGAATTCTACTCGCCTGGACGAGCGGAATTGAATAGTGAAACTGGGTTTGCTGTGCTGTGTTAAATCAGATATTTGCATGACTGCATGTGTATTATTTTGAGAATAACAAAAAACAGTCATCCCCATATTACATAGTGTTTTATTGGTCGCTCGTCTATTTCACTTCCCACAGCTTAGCCACTCATATATTTTGGTGTCGCTCGACGAGGCGAGTAGTACGAGTACCACTTTCATGGGTATGCGACTATTCCTTCTAGAGGTATTGCCAAAAAAACCACAAACATCCCAGAATCCTCTCGTTTTGGGGTCCAAATGTTGTCGCTTATTATATCCCATTAGAAACGTTGCATCGAATCAATGTAATTGAATTCTACTCGCCTGGACGAGCGGAATTGAATGGTGAAACTGGGTTTGCTGTGCTGTGTTAAATCAGATATTTGCATGACTGCATGTGTATTATTTTGAGAATAGCCAAAAACAGTCATCCCCATATTACATAGTGGTTTATTGGTCACTCGTCTATTTCACTTCCCACAGCTTAACCACTCATATATTTTGGTGTCGCTCGACGAGGCGAGTAGTACGATTACCACCTTGATGGGTCTGCGACTATTCCTTCTAGAGGTATTGCCAAAAAACCACAAACATCCCAGAATCCTCTCGGTTTGGGGTCCAAATGTTGTCGCTTATTATATCCCATAAGAAACGTTGCATCTAATCAATGTAATTGAATTCTACTCGCCTGGACGAGCGGAATTGAATGGTGAAACTGGGTTTGCTGTGCTGTGTTAAATCAGATATTTGCATGACTGCATGTGTATTATTTTGAGAATAACAAAAAACAGTCATCCCCATATTACATAGTGTTTTATTGGTCGCTCGTCTATTTCACTTCCCACAGCTTAACCACTCATATATTTTGGTGTCGCTCGACGAGGCGAGTAGTACGAGTACCACCTTGATGGGTCTGCGACTATTCCTTTTAGAGGTATTGCCAAAAAACCACAAACATCCCAGAATCCTCTCGGTTTGGGGTCCAAATGTTGTCGCTTATTATATCCCGTAAGAAACGTTGCATCTAATCAATGTAATTGAATTCTACTCGCCTGGACGAGCGGAATTGAATGGTGAAACTGGGTTTGCTGTGCTGTGTTAAATCAGATATTTGCATGACTGCATGTGTATTATTTTGAGAATAACAAAAAACAGTCATCCCCATATTACATAGTGTTTTATTGGTCGCTCGTCTATTTCACTTCCCACAGCTTAACCACTCATATATTTTGGTGTCGCTCGACGAGGCGAGTAGTACGAGTACCACCTTGATGGGTCTGCGACTATTCCTTCTAGAGGTATTGCCAAAAAACCACAAACATCCCAGAATCCTCTCGGTTTGGCGTCCAAATGTTGTCGCTTATTATATCCCGTAAGAAACGTTGCATCAAATCAATGTAATTGAATTCTACTCGCCTGGACGAGCGGAATTGAATGGTGAAACTGGTTTTGCTGTGCTGTGTTAAATCAGATTTTTGCATGACTGCATGTGTATTATTTTGAGAATAACAAAAAACAGTCATCCCCATATTACATAGTGTTTTATTGGTCGCTCGTCTATTTCACTTCCCACAGCTTAACCACTCATATATTTTGGTGTCGCTCGACGAGGCGAGTAGTACGATTACCACCTTGATGGGTCTGCGACTATTCCTTCTAGAGGTATTGCCTAAAAACCACAAACATCCCAGAATCCTCTCGGTTTGGGGTCCAAATGTTGTCGCTTATTATATCCCATAAGAAACGTTGCATCTAATCAATGTAATTGAATTCTACTCGCCTGGACGAGCGGAATTGAATGGTGAAACTGGGTTTGCTGTGCTGTGTTAAATCAGATATTTGCATGACTGCATGTGTATTATTTTGAGAATAACAAAAAACAGTCATCCCCATATTACATAGTGTTTTATTGGTCGCTCGTCTATTTCACTTCCCACAGCTTAACCACTCATATATTTTGGTGTCGCTCGACGAGGCGAGTAGTACGAGTACCACCTTGATGGGTCTGCGACTATTCCTTCTAGAGGTATTGCCAAAAAACCACAAACATCCCAGAATCCTCTCGGTTTGGGGTCCAAATGTTGTCGCTTATTATATCCCGTAAGAAACGTTGCATCAAATCAATGTAATTGAATTCTACTCGCCTGGACGAGCGGAATTGAATGGTGAAACTGGTTTTGCTGTGCTGTGTTAAATCAGATTTTTGCATGACTGCATGTGTATTATTTTGAGAATAACAAAAAACAGTCATCCCCATATTACATAGTGTTTTATTGGTCGCTCGTCTATTTCACTTCCCACAGCTTAACCACTCATATATTTTGGTGTCGCTCGACGAGGCGAGTAGTACGATTACCACCTTGATGGGTCTGCGACTATTCCTTCTAGAGGTATTGCCAAAAAACCACAAACATCCCAGAATCCTCTCGGTTTGGGGTCCAAATGTTGTCGCTTATTATATCCCATAAGAAACGTTGCATCTAATCAATGTAATTGAATTCTACTCGCCTGGACGAGCGGAATTGAATGGTGAAACTGGGTTTGCTGTGCTGTGTTAAATCAGATATTTGCATGACTGCATGTGTATTATTTTGAGAATAACAAAAAACAGTCATCCCCATATTACATAGTGTTTTATTGGTCGCTCGTCTATTTCACTTCCCACAGCTTAACCACTCATATATTTTGGTGTCGCTCGACGAGGCGAGTAGTACGAGTACCACCTTGATGGGTCTGCGACTATTCCTTCTAGAGGTATTGCCAAAAAACCACAAACATCCCAGAATCCTCTCGGTTTGGGGTCCAAATGTTGTCGCTTATTATATCCCGTAAGAAACGTTGCATCTAATCAATGTAATTGAATTCTACTCGCCTGGACGAGCGGAATTGAATGGTGAAACTGGGTTTGCTGTGCTGTGTTAAATCAGATATTTGCATGACTGCATGTGTATTATTTTGAGAATAACAAAAAACAGTCATCCCCATATTACATAGTGTTTTATTGGTCGCTCGTCTATTTCACTTCCCACAGCTTAACCACTCATATATTTTGGTGTCGCTCGACGAGGCGAGTAGTACGAGTACCACCTTGATGGGTCTGCGACTATTCCTTCTAGAGGTATTGCCAAAAAACCACAAACATCCCAGAATCCTCTCGGTTTGGCGTCCAAATGTTGTCGCTTATTATATCCCGTAAGAAACGTTGCATCAAATCAATGTAATTGAATTCTACTCGCCTGGACGAGCGGAATTGAATGGTGAAACTGGTTTTGCTGTGCTGTGTTAAATCAGATATTTGCATGACTGCATGTGTATTATTTTGAGAATAACAAAAAACAGTCATCCCCATATTACATAGTGTTTTATTGGTCGCTCGTCTATTTCACTTCCCACAGCTTAACCACTCATATATTTTGGTGTCGCTCGACGAGGCGAGTAGTACGAGTACCACCTTGATGGGTCTGCGACTATTCCTTCTAGAGGTATTGCCAAAAAACCACAAACATCCCAGAATCCTCTCGGTTTGGGGTCCAAATGTTGTCGCTTATTATATCCCGTAAGAAACGTTGCATCAAATCAATGTAATTGAATTCTACTCGCCTGGACGAGCGGAATTGAATGGTGAAACTGGTTTTGCTGTGCTGTGTTAAATCAGATTTTTGCATGACTGCATGTGTATTTTTTTGAGAATAACAAAAAACAGTCATCCCCATATTACATAGTGTTTTATTGGTCGCTCGTCTATTTCACTTCCCACAGCTTAACCACTCATATATTTTGGTGTCGCTCGACGAGGCGAGTAGTACGATTACCAACTTGATGGGTCTGTGACTATTCCTTCTAGAGGTATTGCCAAAAAACCACAAACATCCCAGAATCCTCTCGGTTTGGGGTCCAAATGTTGTCGCTTATTATATCCCGTAAGAAACGTTGCATCGAATCAATGTAATTGAATTCTACTCGCCTGGACGAGCGGAATTGAATGGTGAAACTGGTTTTGCTGTGCTGTGTTAAATCAGATTTTTGCATGACTGCATGTGTATTATTTTGAGAATAACAAAAAACAGTCATCCCCATATTACATAGTGTTTTATTGGTCGCTCGTCTATTTCACTTCCCACAGCTTAACCACTCATATATTTTGATGCCGCTCGACGAGTCAAGTAGTACGAGTACCACCTTGATGGGTCTGCGACTATTCCTTCTAGAGGTATTGCCAAAAAAACACAAACATCCCAGAATCCTCTCGGTTTGGGGTCCAAATGTTGTCGCTTATTATATCCCGTAAGAAACGTTGCATCGAATCAATGTAATCGAATTCTACTCGCCTGGACGAGCGGAATTGAATGGTGAAACTGGTTTTGCTGTGCTGTGTTAAATCAGATATTTGCATGACTGCATGTGTATTATTTTGAGAATAACAAAAAACAGTCATCCCCATATTACATAGTGTTTTATTGGTCGCTCGTCTATTTCACTTCCCACAGCTTAACCACTCATATATTTTGGTGTCGCTCGACGAGGCGAGTAGTACGAGTACCACCTTGATGGGTCTGCGACTATTCCTTCTAGAGGTATTGCCAAAAAACCACAAACATCCCAGAATCCTCTCGGTTTGGCGTCCAAATGTTGTCGCTTATTATATCCCGTAAGAAACGTTGCATCAAATCAATGTAATTGAATTCTACTCGCCTGGACGAGCGGAATTGAATGGTGAAACTGGTTTTGCTGTGCTGTGTTAAATCAGATATTTGCATGACTGCATGTGTATTATTTTGAGAATAACAAAAAACAGTCATCCCCATATTACATAGTGTTTTATTGGTCGCTCGTCTATTTCACTTCCCACAGCTTAACCACTCATATATTTTGGTGTCGCTCGACGAGGCGAGTAGTACGAGTACCACCTTGATGGGTCTGCGACTATTCCTTCTAGAGGTATTGCCAAAAAACCACAAACATCCCAGAATCCTCTCGGTTTGGGGTCCAAATGTTGTCGCTTATTATATCCCGTAAGAAACGTTGCATCAAATCAATGTAATTGAATTCTACTCGCCTGGACGAGCGGAATTGAATGGTGAAACTGGTTTTGCTGTGCTGTGTTAAATCAGATTTTTGCATGACTGCATGTGTATTTTTTTGAGAATAACAAAAAACAGTCATCCCCATATTACATAGTGTTTTATTGGTCGCTCGTCTATTTCACTTCCCACAGCTTAACCACTCATATATTTTGGTGTCGCTCGACGAGGCGAGTAGTACGATTACCAACTTGATGGGTCTGTGACTATTCCTTCTAGAGGTATTGCCAAAAAACCACAAACATCCCAGAATCCTCTCGGTTTGGGGTCCAAATGTTGTCGCTTATTATATCCCGTAAGAAACGTTGCATCGAATCAATGTAATTGAATTCTACTCGCCTGGACGAGCGGAATTGAATGGTGAAACTGGTTTTGCTGTGCTGTGTTAAATCAGATTTTTGCATGACTGCATGTGTATTATTTTGAGAATAACAAAAAACAGTCATCCCCATATTACATAGTGTTTTATTGGTCGCTCGTCTATTTCACTTCCCACAGCTTAACCACTCATATATTTTGATGCCGCTCGACGAGTCAAGTAGTACGAGTACCACCTTGATGGGTCTGCGACTATTCCTTCTAGAGGTATTGCCAAAAAAACACAAACATCCCAGAATCCTCTCGGTTTGGGGTCCAAATGTTGTCGCTTATTATATCCCGTAAGAAACGTTGCATCGAATCAATGTAATCGAATTCTACTCGCCTGGACGAGCGGAATTGAATGGTGAAACTGGTTTTGCTGTGCTGTGTTAAATCAGATTTTTGCATGACTGCATGTGTATTATTTTGAGAATAACAAAAAACAGTCATCCCCATATTACATAGTGTTTTATTGGTCGCTCGTCTATTTCACTTCCCACAGCTTAACCACTCATATATTTTGGTGTCGCTCGACGAGGCGAGTAGTACGAGTACCACCTTGATGGGTCTGTGACTATTCCTTCTAGAGGTATTGCCAAAAAACCACAAACATCCCAGAATCTTCTCGGTTTGGGGTCCAAATGTTGTCGCTTATTATATCCCATAAGAAACGTTGCATCGAATCAATGTAATTGAATTCTACTCGCCTGGACGAGCGGAATTGAATGGTGAAACTGGTTTTGCTGTGCTGTGTTAAATCAGATATTTGCATGACTGCATGTGTATTATTTTGAGAATAGCAAAAAACAGTCATCCCCATATTACATAGTGTTTTATTGGTCGCTCGTCTATTTCACTTCCCACAGCTTAACCACTCATATATTTTGAAGCTCATCGACGAGTTGAGTAGTACGAGTACCACCTTGATGGGTCTGCGACTATTCCTTCTAGAGGTTTTGCCAAAAAACCACAAACATCCCAGAATCCTCTCGGTTTGGGGTCCGAATGTTGTCGCTTATTATATCCCATAAGAAACGTTGCATCGAATCAATGTAATTGAATTCTACTCGCCTGGACGAGCGGAATTGAATGGTGAAACTGGGTTTGCTGTGCTGTGTTAAATCAGATATTTGCATGACTGCATGTGTATTATTTTGAGAATAACAAAAAACAGTCATCCCCATATTACATAGTGTTTTATTGGTCGCTCGTCTATTTCACTTCCCACAGCTTAACCACTCATATATTTTGATGCCGCTCGACGAGTCGAGTAGTACGAGTACCACCTTGATGGGTCTGCGACTATTCCTTCTAGAGGTATTGCCAAAAAACCACAAACATCCCAGAATCCTCTCGGTTTGGGGTCCAAATGTTGTCGCTTATTATATCCCATAAGAAACGTTGCATCGAATCAATGTAATTGAATTCTACTCGCCTGGACGAGCGGAATTGAATAGTGAAACTGGGTTTGCTGTGCTGTGTTAAATCAGATATTTGCATGACTGCATGTGTATTATTTTGAGAATAACAAAAAACAGTCATCCCCATATTACATAGTGTTTTATTGGTCGCTCGTCTATTTCACTTCCCACAGCTTAGCCACTCATATATTTTGGTGTCGCTCGACGAGGCGAGTAGTACGAGTACCACTTTCATGGGTATGCGACTATTCCTTCTAGAGGTATTGCCAAAAAAACCACAAACATCCCAGAATCCTCCCGTTTTGGGGTCCAAATGTTGTCGCTTATTATATCCCATAAGAAACGTTGCATCGAATCAATGTAATTGAATTCTACTCGCCTGGACGAGCGGAATTGAATGGTGAAACTGGGTTTGCTGTGCTGTGTTAAATCAGATTTTTGCATGACTGCATGTGTATTATTTTGAGAATAACAAAAAACAGTCATCCCCATATTACATAGTGTTTTATTGGTCGCTCGTCTATTTCACTTCCCACAGCTTAACCACTCATATATTTTGATGCCGCTCGACGAGTCGAGTAGTACGAGTACCACCTTGATGGGTCTGCGACTATTCCTTCTAGAGGTATTGCCAAAAAACCACAAACATCCCAGAATCCTCTCGGTTTGGGGTTCAAATGTTGTCGCTTATTATATCCCGTAAGAAACGTTGCATCGAATCAATGTAATTGAATTCTACTCGCCTGGACGAGCGGAATTGAATGGTGAAACTGGGTTTGCTGTGCTGTGTTAAATCAGATATTTGCATGACTGCATGTGTATTATTTTGAGAATAGCAAAAAACAGTCATCCCCATATTACATAGTGTTTTATTGGTCGCTCGTCTATTTCACTTCCCACAGCTTAGCCACTCATATATTTTGGTGTCGCTCGACGAGGCGAGTAGTACGAGTACCACTTTCATGGGTATGCGACTATTCCTTCTAGAGGTATTGCCAAAAAAACCACAAACATCCCAGAATCCTCTCGTTTTGGGGTCCAAATGTTGTCGCTTATTATATCCCATAAGAAACGTTGCATCGAATCAATGTAATTGAATTCTACTCGCCTGGACGAGCGGAATTGAATGGTGAAACTGGGTTTGCTGTGCTGTGTTAAATCAGATATTTGCATGACTGCATGTGTATTATTTTGAGAATAGCCAAAAACAGTCATCCCCATATTACATAGTGGTTTATTGGTCACTCGTCTATTTCACTTCCCACAGCTTAACCACTCATATATTTTGATGCCGCTCGACGAGGCATGTAGTACGAGTACCACTTTCATGGGTATGCGACTATTCCTTCTAGAGGTATTGCCAAAAAACCACAAACATCCCAGAATCCTCTCGGTTTGGGGTCCAAATGTTGTCGCTTATTATATCCCATAAGAAACGTTGCATCGAATCAATGTAATTGAATTCTACTCGCCTGGACGAGCGGAATTGAATGGTGAAACTGGGTTTGCTGTGCTGTGTTAAATCAGATTTTTGCATGACTGCATGTGTATTATTTTGAGAATAACAAAAAACAGTCATCCCCATATTACATAGTGTTTTATTGGTCGCTCGTCTATTTCACTTCCCACAGCTTAACCACTCACATATTTTGATGCCGCTCGACGAGGCGAGTAGTACGAGTACCACTTTCATGGGTTTGCGACTATTCCTTCTAGAGGTATTGCCAAAAAACCACAAACATCCCAGAATCCTCTCGGTTTGGGGTCCAAATGTTGTCGCTTATTATATCCCATAAGAAACGTTGCATCGAATCAATGTAATTGAATTCTACTCGCCTGGACGAGCGGAATTGAATGGTGAAACTGGGTTTGCTGTGCTGTGTTAAATCAGATATTTGCATGACTGCATGTGTATTATTTTGAGAATAACAAAAAACAGTCATCCCCATATTACATAGTGTTTTATTGGTCGCTCGTCTATTTCACTTCCCACAGCTTAGCCACTCATATATTTTGGTGTCGCTCGACGAGGCGAGTAGTACTAGTACCACTTTCATGGGTATGCAACTTTTCCTTCTAGAGGTATTGCCAAAAAAACCACAAACATCCCAGAATCCTCTCGGTTTGGGGTCCAAATGTTGTCGCTTATTATATCCCATAAGAAACGTTGCATCAAATCAATATAATTGAATTCTACTCGCCTGGACGAGCGGAATTGGATGGTGAAACTGGGTTTGCTGTGCTGTGTTAAATCAGATATTTGCATGACTGCATGTGTATTATTTTGAGAATAGCCAAAAACAGTCATCCCCATATTACATAGTGTTTTATTGGTCGCTCGTCTATTTCACTTCCCACAGCTTAACCACTCACATATTTTGATGCCGCTCGACGAGGCGAGTAGTACGAGTACCACTTTCATGGGTTTGCGACTATTCCTTCTAGAGGTATTGCCAAAAAACCACAAACATCCCAGAATCCTCTCGGTTTGGGGTCCAAATGTTGTCGCTTATTATATCCCATAAGAAACGTTGCATCAAATCAATGTAATTGAATTCTACTCGCCTGGACGAGCGGAATTGAATGGTGAAACTGGGTTTGCTGTGCTGTGTTAAATCAGATATTTGCATGACTGCATGTGTATTATTTTGAGAATAACAAAAAACAGTCATCCCCATATTACATAGTGTTTTATTGGTCGCTCGTCTATTTCACTTCCCACAGCTTAGCCACTCATATATTTTGGTGTCGCTCGACGAGGCGAGTAGTACTAGTATCACTTTCATGGGTATGCAACTTTTCCTTCTAGAGGTATTGCCAAAAAAACCACAAACATCCCAGAATCCTCTCGGTTTGGGGTCCAAATGTTGTCGCTTATTATATCCCATAAGAAACGTTGCATCAAATCAATATAATTGAATTCTACTCGCCTGGACGAGCGGAATTGGATGGTGAAACTGGGTTTGCTGTGCTGTGTTAAATCAGATATTTGCATGACTGCATGTGTATTATTTTGAGAATAGCCAAAAACAGTCATCCCCATATTACATAGTGTTTTATTGGTCGCTCGTCTATTTCACTTCCCACAGCTT
Source organism: Lampetra fluviatilis (assembly GCF_964198595.1). Taxonomy (NCBI): domain Eukaryota; kingdom Metazoa; phylum Chordata; class Hyperoartia; order Petromyzontiformes; family Petromyzontidae; genus Lampetra; species Lampetra fluviatilis. Next base: position 3,279,861 of record NC_136297.1, read on the forward strand.
AACCACTCATATATTTTGATGCCGCTCGACGAGGCATGTAGTACGAGTACCACTTTCATGGGTTTGCGACTATTCCTTCTAGAGGTATTGCCAAAAAACCACAAACATCCCAGAATCCTCTCGGTTTGGGGTCTAAATGTTGTCGCTTATTATATCCCATAAGAAACGTTGCATCGAATCAATGTAATTGAATTCTACTCGCCTGGACGAGCGGAATTGAATGGTGAAACTGGGTTTGCTGTGCTGTGTTAAATCAGATTTTTGCATGACTGCATGTGTATTATTTTGAGAATAGCCAAAAACAGTCATCCCCATATTACATAGTGTTTTATTGGTCGCTCGTCTATTTCACTTCCCACAGCTTAGCCACTCATATATTTTGGTGTCGCTCGACGAGGCGAGTAGTACTAGTACCACTTTCATGGGTATGCAACTTTTCCTTCTAGAGGTATTGCCAAAAAAACCACAAACATCCCAGAATCCTCTCGGTTTGGGGTCCAAATGTTGTCGCTTATTATATCCCATAAGAAACGTTGCATCAAATCAATATAATTGAATTCTACTCGCCTGGACGAGCGGAATTGGATGGTGAAACTGGGTTTGCTGTGCTGTGTTAAATCAGATATTTGCATGACTGCATGTGTATTATTTTGAGAATAGCCAAAAACAGTCATCCCCATATTACATAGTGTTTTATTGGTCGCTCGTCTATTTCACTTCCCACAGCTTAACCACTCACATATTTTGATGCCGCTCGACGAGGCGAGTAGTACGAGTACCACTTTCATGGGTTTGCGACTATTCCTTCTAGAGGTATTGCCAAAAAACCACAAACATCCCAGAATCCTCTCGGTTTGGGGTCCAAATGTTGTCGCTTATTATATCCCATAAGAAACGTTGCATCGAATCAATGTAATTGAATTCTACTCGCCTGGACGAGCGGAATTGAATGGTGAAACTGGGTTTGCTGTGCTGTGTTAAATCAGATATTTGCATGACTGCATGTGTATTATTTTGAGAATAACAAAAAACAGTCATCCCCATATTACATAGTGTTTTATTGGTCGCTCGTCTATTTCACTTCCCACAGCTTAGCCACTCATATATTTTGGTGTCGCTCGACGAGGCGAGTAGTACTAGTACCACTTTCATGGGTATGCAACTTTTCCTTCTAGAGGTATTGCCAAAAAAACCACAAACATCCCAGAATCCTCTCGGTTTGGGGTCCAAATGTTGTCGCTTATTATATCCCATAAGAAACGTTGCATCAAATCAATATAATTTAATTCTACTCGCCTGGACGAGCGGAATTGGATGGTGAAACTGGGTTTGCTGTGCTGTGTTAAATCAGATATTTGCATGACTGCATGTGTATTATTTTGAGAATAGCCAAAAACAGTCATCCCCATATTACATAGTGTTTTATTGGTCGCTCGTCTATTTCACTTCCCACAGCTTAACCACTCACATATTTTGATGCCGCTCGACGAGGCGAGTAGTACGAGTACCACTTTCATGGGTTTGCGACTATTCCTTCTAGAGGTATTGCCAAAAAACCACAAACATCCCAGAATCCTCTCGGTTTGGGGTCCAAATGTTGTCGCTTATTATATCCCATAAGAAACGTTGCATCGAATCAATGTAATTGAATTCTACTCGCCTGGACGAGCGGAATTGAATGGTGAAACTGGGTTTGCTGTGCTGTGTTAAATCAGATATTTGCATGACTGCATGTGTATTATTTTGAGAATAGCCAAAAACAGTCATCCCCATATTACATAGTGTTTTATTGGTCGCTCGTCTATTTCACTTCCCACAGCTTAACCACTCATATATTTTGATGCCGCTCGACGAGGCATGTAGTACGAGTACCACTTTCATGGGTTTGCGACTATTCCTTCTAGAGGTATTGCCAAAAAACCACAAACATCCCAGAATCCTCTCGGTTTGGGGTCTAAATGTTGTCGCTTATTATATCCCATAAGAAACGTTGCATCGAATCAATGTAATTGAATTCTACTCGCCTGGACGAGCGGAATTGAATGGTGAAACTGGGTTTGCTGTGCTGTGTTAAATCAGATTTTTGCATGACTGCATGTGTATTATTTTGAGAATAGCCAAAAACAGTCATCCCCATATTACATAGTGTTTTATTGGTCGCTCGTCTATTTCACTTCCCACAGCTTAACCACCCATATATTTTGATGCCGCTCGACGAGGCATGTAGTACGAGTACCACTTTCATGGGTATGCGACTATTTCTTCTAGAGGTATTGCCAAAAAACCACAAACATCCCAGAATCTTCTCGGTTTGGGGTCCAAATGTTGTCGCTTATTATATCCCATAAGAAACGTTGCATCGAATCAATGTAATTGAATTCTACTCGCCTGGACGAGCGGAATTGAATGGTGAAACTGGGTTTGCTGTGCTGTGTTAAATCAGATATTTGCATGACTGCATGTGTATTATTTTGAGAATAGCCAAAAACAGTCATCCCCATATTACATAGTGTTTTATTGGTCGCTCGTCTATTTCACTTCCCACAGCTTAGCCACTCATATATTTTGGTGTCGCTCGACGAGGCGAGTAGTACGAGTACCACTTTCATGGGTATGCGACTATTCCTTCTAGAGGTATTGCCAAAAAAACCACAAACATCCCAGAATCCTCTCGTTTTGGGGTCCAAATGTTGTCGCTTATTATATCCCATAAGAAACGTTGCATCGAATCAATGTAATTGAATTCTACTCGCCTGGACGAGCGGAATTGAATGGTGAAACTGGGTTTGCTGTGCTGTGTTAAATCAGATATTTGCATGACTGCATGTGTATTATTTTGAGAATAGCCAAAAACAGTCATCCCCATATTACATAGTGTTTTATTGGTCGCTCGTCTATTTCACTTCCCACAGCTTAACCACTCATATATTTTGATGCCGCTCGACGAGGCATGTAGTACGAGTACCACTTTCATGGGTTTGCGACTATTCCTTCTAGAGGTATTGCCAAAAAACCACAAACATCCCAGAATCCTCTCGGTTTGGGGTCTAAATGTTGTCGCTTATTATATCCCATAAGAAACGTTGCATCGAATCAATGTAATTGAATTCTACTCGCCTGGACGAGCGGAATTGAATGGTGAAACTGGGTTTGCTGTGCTGTGTTAAATCAGATTTTTGCATGACTGCATGTGTATTATTTTGAGAATAGCCAAAAACAGTCATCCCCATATTACATAGTGTTTTATTGGTCGCTCGTCTATTTCACTTCCCACAGCTTAACCACCCATATATTTTGATGCCGCTCGACGAGGCATGTAGTACGAGTACCACTTTCATGGGTATGCGACTATTTCTTCTAGAGGTATTGCCAAAAAACCACAAACATCCCAGAATCTTCTCGGTTTGGGGTCCAAATGTTGTCGCTTATTATATCCCATAAGAAACGTTGCATCGAATCAATGTAATTGAATTCTACTCGCCTGGACGAGCGGAATTGAATGGTGAAACTGGGTTTGCTGTGCTGTGTTAAATCAGATATTTGCATGACTGCATGTGTATTATTTTGAGAATAGCCAAAAACAGTCATCCCCATATTACATAGTGTTTTATTGGTCGCTCGTCTATTTCACTTCCCACAGCTTAGCCACTCATATATTTTGGTGTCGCTCGACGAGGCGAGTAGTACTAGTACCACTTTCATGGGTATGCAACTTTTCCTTCTAGAGGTATTGCCAAAAAAACCACAAACATCCCAGAATCCTCTCGGTTTGGGGTCCAAATGTTGTCGCTTATTATATCCCATAAGAAACGTTGCATCAAATCAATATAATTGAATTCTACTCGCCTGGACGAGCGGAATTGGATTGTGAAACTGGGTTTGCTGTGCTGTGTTAAATCAGATATTTGCATGACTGCATGTGTATTATTTTGAGAATAGCCAAAAACAGTCATCCCCATATTACATAGTGTTTTATTGGTCGCTCGTCTATTTCACTTCCCACAGCTTAACCACTCATATATTTTGATGCCGCTCGACGAGGCATGTAGTACGAGTACCACTTTCATGGGTTTGCGACTATTCCTTCTAGAGGTATTGCCAAAAAACCACAAACATCCCAGAATCCTCTCGGTTTGGGGTCTAAATGTTGTCGCTTATTATATCCCATAAGAAACGTTGCATCGAATCAATGTAATTGAATTCTACTCGCCTGGACGAGCGGAATTGAATGGTGAAACTGGGTTTGCTGTGCTGTGTTAAATCAGATTTTTGCATGACTGCATGTGTATTATTTTGAGAATAGCCAAAAACAGTCATCCCCATATTACATAGTGTTTTATTGGTCGCTCGTCTATTTCACTTCCCACAGCTTAGCCACTCATATATTTTGGTGTCGCTCGACGAGGCGAGTAGTACTAGTACCACTTTCATGGGTATGCAACTTTTCCTTCTAGAGGTATTGCCAAAAAAACCACAAACATCCCAGAATCCTCTCGGTTTGGGGTCCAAATGTTGTCGCTTATTATATCCCATAAGAAACGTTGCATCAAATCAATATAATTGAATTCTACTCGCCTGGACGAGCGGAATTGGATGGTGAAACTGGGTTTGCTGTGCTGTGTTAAATCAGATATTTGCATGACTGCATGTGTATTATTTTGAGAATAGCCAAAAACAGTCATCCCCATATTACATAGTGTTTTATTGGTCGCTCGTCTATTTCACTTCCCACAGCTTAACCACTCACATATTTTGATGCCGCTCGACGAGGCGAGTAGTACGAGTACCACTTTCATGGGTTTGCGACTATTCCTTCTAGAGGTATTGCCAAAAAACCACAAACATCCCAGAATCCTCTCGGTTTGGGGTCCAAATGTTGTCGCTTATTATATCCCATAAGAAACGTTGCATCGAATCAATGTAATTGAATTCTACTCGCCTGGACGAGCGGAATTGAATGTTGAAACTGGGTTTGCTGTGCTGTGTTAAATCAGATATTTGCATGACTGCATGTGTATTATTTTGAGAATAACAAAAAACAGTCATCCCCATATTACATAGTGTTTTATTGGTCGCTCGTCTATTTCACTTCCCACAGCTTAGCCACTCATATATTTTGGTGTCGCTCGACGAGGCGAGTAGTACTAGTACCACTTTCATGGGTATGCAACTTTTCCTTCTAGAGGTATTGCCAAAAAAACCACAAACATCCCAGAATCCTCTCGGTTTGGGGTCCAAATGTTGTCGCTTATTATATCCCATAAGAAACGTTGCATCAAATCAATATAATTTAATTCTACTCGCCTGGATGAGCGGAATTGGATGGTGAAACTGGGTTTGCTGTGCTGTGTTAAATCAGATATTTGCATGACTGCATGTGTATTATTTTGAGAATAGCCAAAAACAGTCATCCCCATATTACATAGTGTTTTATTGGTCGCTCGTCTATTTCACTTCCCACAGCTTAACCACTCACATATTTTGATGCCGCTCGACGAGGCGAGTAGTACGAGTACCACTTTCATGGGTTTGCGACTATTCCTTCTAGAGGTATTGCCAAAAAACCACAAACATCCCAGAATCCTCTCGGTTTGGGGTCCAAATGTTGTCGCTTATTATATCCCATAAGAAACGTTGCATCGAATCAATGTAATTGAATTCTACTCGCCTGGACGAGCGGAATTGAATGGTGAAACTGGGTTTGCTGTGCTGTGTTAAATCAGATATTTGCATGACTGCATGTGTATTATTTTGAGAATAACAAAAAACAGTCATCCCCATATTACATAGTGTTTTATTGGTCGCTCGTCTATTTCACTTCCCACAGCTTAGCCACTCATATATTTTGGTGTCGCTCGACGAGGCGAGTAGTACTAGTACCACTTTCATGGGTATGCAACTTTTCCTTCTAGAGGTATTGCCAAAAAACCACAAACATCCCAGAATCCTCTCGGTTTGGGGTCTAAATGTTGTCGCTTATTATATCCCATAAGAAACGTTGCATCGAATCAATGTAATTGAATTCTACTCGCCTGGACGAGCGGAATTGAATGGTGAAACTGGGTTTGCTGTGCTGTGTTAAATCAGATATTTGCATGACTGCATGTGTATTATTTTGAGAATAGCCAAAAACAGTCATCCCCATATTACATAGTGTTTTATTGGTCGCTCGTCTATTTCACTTCCCACAGCTTAACCACTCATATATTTTGATGCCGCTCGACGAGGCATGTAGTACGAGTACCACTTTCATGGGTTTGCGACTATTCCTTCTAGAGGTATTGCCAAAAAACCACAAACATCCCAGAATCCTCTCGGTTTGGGGTCTAAATGTTGTCGCTTATTATATCCCATAAGAAACGTTGCATCGAATCAATGTAATTGAATTCTACTCGCCTGGACGAGCGGAATTGAATGGTGAAACTGGGTTTGCTGTGCTGTGTTAAATCAGATTTTTGCATGACTGCATGTGTATTATTTTGAGAATAGCCAAAAACAGTCATCCCCATATTACATAGTGTTTTATTGGTCGCTCGTCTATTTCACTTCCCACAGCTTAACCACCCATATATTTTGATGCCGCTCGACGAGGCATGTAGTACGAGTACCACTTTCATGGGTATGCGACTATTTCTTCTAGAGGTATTGCCAAAAAACCACAAACATCCCAGAATCTTCTCGGTTTGGGGTCCAAATGTTGTCGCTTATTATATCCCATAAGAAACGTTGCATCGAATCAATGTAATTGAATTCTACTCGCCTGGACGAGCGGAATTGAATGGTGAAACTGGGTTTGCTGTGCTGTGTTAAATCAGATATTTGCATGACTGCATGTGTATTATTTTGAGAATAGCCAAAAACAGTCATCCCCATATTACATAGTGTTTTATTGGTCGCTCGTCTATTTCACTTCCCACAGCTTAGCCACTCATATATTTTGGTGTCGCTCGACGAGGCGAGTAGTACGAGTACCACTTTCATGGGTATGCGACTATTCCTTCTAGAGGTATTGCCAAAAAAACCACAAACATCCCAGAATCCTCTCGTTTTGGGGTCCAAATGTTGTCGCTTATTATATCCCATAAGAAACGTTGCATCGAATCAATGTAATTGAATTCTACTCGCCTGGACGAGCGGAATTGAATGGTGAAACTGGGTTTGCTGTGCTGTGTTAAATCAGATATTTGCATGACTGCATGTGTATTATTTTGAGAATAGCCAAAAACAGTCATCCCCATATTACATAGTGTTTTATTGGTCGCTCGTCTATTTCACTTCCCACAGCTTAACCACTCATATATTTTGATGCCGCTCGACGAGGCATGTAGTACGAGTACCACTTTCATGGGTTTGCGACTATTCCTTCTAGAGGTATTGCCAAAAAACCACAAACATCCCAGAATCCTCTCGGTTTGGGGTCTAAATGTTGTCGCTTATTATATCCCATAAGAAACGTTGCATCGAATCAATGTAATTGAATTCTACTCGCCTGGACGAGCGGAATTGAATGGTGAAACTGGGTTTGCTGTGCTGTGTTAAATCAGATTTTTGCATGACTGCATGTGTATTATTTTGAGAATAGCCAAAAACAGTCATCCCCATATTACATAGTGTTTTATTGGTCGCTCGTCTATTTCACTTCCCACAGCTTAACCACCCATATATTTTGATGCCGCTCGACGAGGCATGTAGTACGAGTACCACTTTCATGGGTATGCGACTATTTCTTCTAGAGGTATTGCCAAAAAACCACAAACATCCCAGAATCTTCTCGGTTTGGGGTCCAAATGTTGTCGCTTATTATATCCCATAAGAAACGTTGCATCGAATCAATGTAATTGAATTCTACTCGCCTGGACGAGCGGAATTGAATGGTGAAACTGGGTTTGCTGTGCTGTGTTAAATCAGATATTTGCATGACTGCATGTGTATTATTTTGAGAATAGCCAAAAACAGTCATCCCCATATTACATAGTGTTTTATTGGTCGCTCGTCTATTTCACTTCCCACAGCTTAGCCACTCATATATTTTGGTGTCGCTCGACGAGGCGAGTAGTACGAGTACCACTTTCATGGGTATGCGACTATTCCTTCTAGAGGTATTGCCAAAAAAACCACAAACATCCCAGAATCCTCTCGTTTTGGGGTCCAAATGTTGTCGCTTATTATATCCCATAAGAAACGTTGCATCGAATCAATGTAATTGAATTCTACTCGCCTGGACGAGCGGAATTGAATGGTGAAACTGGGTTTGCTGTGCTGTGTTAAATCAGATATTTGCATGACTGCATGTGTATTATTTTGAGAATAGCCAAAAACAGTCATCCCCATATTACATAGTGTTTTATTGGTCGCTCGTCTATTTCACTTCCCACAGCTTAACCACTCATATATTTTGATGCCGCTCGACGAGGCAAGTAGTACGAGTACCACTTTCATGGGTATGCGACTATTCCTTCTAGAGGTATTGCCAAGAAACCACAAACATCCCAGAATCCTCTCGGTTTGGGGTCCAAATGTTGTCGCTTATTATATCCCATAAGAAACGTTGCATCGAATCAATGTAATTGAATTCTACTCGCCTGGACGAGCGGAATTGAATGGTGAAACTGGGTTTGCTGTGCTGTGTTAAATCAGATATTTGCATGACTGCATGTGTATTATTTTGAGAATAACAAAAAACAGTCATCCCCATATTACATAGTGTTTTATTGGTCGCTCGTCTATTTCACTTCCTACAGCTTAACCACTCACATATTTTGATGCCGCTCGACGAGGCGAGTAGTACGAGTACCACTTTCATGGGTTTGCGACTATTCCTTCTAGAGGTATTGCCAAAAAACCACAAACATCCCAGAATCCTCTCGGTTTGGGGTCTAAATGTTGTCGCTTATTATATCCCATAAGAAACGTTGCATCGAATCAATGTAATTGAATTCTACTCGCCTGGACGAGCGGAATTGAATGGTGAAACTGGGTTTGCTGTGCTGTGTTAAATCAGATATTTGCATGACTGCATGTGTATTATTTTGAGAATAGCCAAAAACAGTCATCCCCATATTACATAGTGTTTTATTGGTCGCTCGTCTATTTCACTTCCCACAGCTTAACCACTCATATATTTTGATGCCGCTCGACGAGGCATGTAGTACGAGTACCACTTTCATGGGTTTGCGACTATTCCTTCTAGAGGTATTGCCAAAAAAACACAAACATCCCAGAATCCTCTCGGTTTGGGGTCTAAATGTTGTCGCTTATTATATCCCATAAAAAACGTTGCATCGAATCAATGTAATTGAATTCTACTCGCCTGGACGAGCGGAATTGAATGGTGAAACTGGGTTTGCTGTGCTGTGTTAAATCAGATATTTGCATGACTGCATGTGTATTATTTTGAGAATAGCCAAAAACAGTCATCCCCATATTACATAGTGTTTTATTGGTCGCTCGTCTATTTCACTTCCCACAGCTTAACCACTCATATATTTTGATGCCGCTCGACGAGTCATGTAGTACGAGTACCACTTTCATGGGTATGCGACTATTTCTTCTAGAGGTATTGCCAAAAAACCACAAACATCCCAGAATCCTCTCGTTTTGGGGTCCAAATGTTGTCGCTTATTATATCCCATAAGAAACGTTGCATCGAATCAATGTAATTGAATTCTACTCGCCTGGAGGAGCGGAATTGAATGGTGAAACTGGGTTTGCTGTGCTGTGTTAAATCAGATATTTGCATGACTGCATGTGTATTATTTTGAGAATAGCCAAAAACAGTCATCCCCATATTACATAGTGTTTTATTGGTCGCTCGTCTATTTCACTTCCCACAGCTTAACCACTCATATATTTTGATGCCGCTCGACGAGGCAAGTAGTACGAGTACCACTTTCATGGGTATGCGACTATTCCTTCTAGAGGTATTGCCAAAAAACCACAAACATCCCAGAATCCTCTCGGTTTGGGGTCCAAATGTTGTCGCTTATTATATCCCATAAGAAACGTTGCATCGAATCAATGTAATTGAATTCTACTCGCCTGGACGAGCGGAATTGAATGGTGAATCTGGGTTTGCTGTGCTGTGTTAAATCAGATATTTGCATGACTGCATGTGTATTATTTTGAGAATAACAAAAAACAGTCATCCCCATATTACATAGTGTTTTATTGGTCGCTCGTCTATTTCACTTCCCACAGCTTAACCACTCATATATTTTGGTGTCGCTCGACGAGGCGAGTAGTACTAGTACCACTTTCATGGGTATGCGACTATTCCTTCTAGAGGTATTGCCAAAAAAACCACAAACATCCCAGAATCCTCTCGGTTTGTGGTCCAAATGTTGTCGCTTATTATATCCCATAAGAAACGTTGCATCGAATCAATGTAATTGAATTCTACTCGCCTGGACGAGCGGAATTGAATGGTGAAACTGGGTTTGCTGTGCTGTGTTAAATCAGATATTTGCATGACTGCATGTGTATTATTTTGAGAATAACAAAAAACAGTCATCCCCATATTACATAGTGTTTTATTGGTCGCTCGTCTATTTCACTTCCCACAGCTTAACCACTCATATATTTTGGTGTCGCTCGACGAGGCGAGTAGTACTAGTACCACTTTCATGGGTATGCGACTATTCCTTCTAGAGGTATTGCCAAAAAAACCACAAACATCCCAGAATCCTCTCGGTTTGGGGTCCAAATGTTGTCGCTTATTATATCCCATAAGAAACGTTGCATCAAATCAATATAATTGAATTCTACTCGCCTGGACGAGCGGAATTGAATGGTGAAACTGGGTTTGCTGTGCTGTGTTAAATCAGATATTTGCATGACTGCATGTTTATTATTTTGAGAATAGCCAAAAACAGTCATCCCCATATTACATAGTGTTTTATTGGTCGCTCGTCTATTTCACTTCCCACAGCTTAACCACTCACATATTTTGATGCCGCTCGACGAGGCGAGTAGTACGAGTACCACTTTCATGGGTTTGCGACTATTCCTTCTAGAGGTATTGCCAAAAAACCACAAACATCCCAGAATCCTCTCGGTTTGGGGTCCAAATGTTGTCGCTTATTATATCCCATAAGAAACGTTGCATCGAATCAATGTAATTGAATTCTACTCGCCTGGACGAGCGGAATTGAATGGTGAAACTGGGTTTGCTGTGCTGTGTTAAATCAGATATTTGCATGACTGCATGTGTATTATTTTGAGAATAGCCAAAAACAGTCATCCCCATATTACATAGTGTTTTATTGGTCGCTCGTCTATTTCACTTCCCACAGCTTAACCACCCATATATTTTGATGCCGCTCGACGAGGCATGTAGTACGAGTACCACTTTCATGGGTATGCGACTATTTCTTCTAGAGGTATTGCCAAAAAAACCACAAACATCCCAGAATCCTCTCGGTTTGGGGTCCAAATGTTGTCGCTTATTATATCCCATAAGAAACGTTGCATCGAATCAATGTAATTGAATTCTACTCGCCTGGACGAGCGGAATTGAATGGTGAAACTGGGTTTGCTGTGCTGTGTTAAATCAGATATTTGCATGACTGCATGTGTATTATTTTGAGAATAGCCAAAAACAGTCATCCCCATATTACATAGTGTTTTATTGGTCGCTCGTCTATTTCACTTCCCACAGCTTTACCACTCATATATTTTGATGCCGCTCGACGAGGCAAGTAGTACGAGTACCACTTTCATGGGTATGCGACTATTCCTTCTAGAGGTATTGCCAAGAAACCACAAACATCCCAGAATCCTCTCGGTTTGGGGTCCAAATGTTGTCGCTTATTATATCCCATAAGAAACGTTGCATCGAATCAATGTAATTGAATTCTACTCGCCTGGACGAGCGGAATTGAATGGTGAAACTGGGTTTGCTGTGCTGTGTTAAATCAGATATTTGCATGACTGCATGTGTATTATTTTGAGAATAACAAAAAACAGTCATCCCCATATTACATAGTGTTTTATTGGTCGCTCGTCTATTTCACTTCCCACAGCTTAACCACTCACATATTTTGATGCCGCTCGACGAGGCGAGTAGTACGAGTACCACTTTCATGGGTTTGCGACTATTCCTTCTAGAGGTATTGCCAAAAAACCACAAACATCCCAGAATCCTCTCGGTTTGGGGTCTAAATGTTGTCGCTTATTATATCCCATAAGAAACGTTGCATCGAATCAATGTAATTGAATTCTACTCGCCTGGACGAGCGGAATTGAATGGTGAAACTGGGTTTGCTGTGCTGTGTTAAATCAGATATTTGCATGACTGCATGTGTATTATTTTGAGAATAGCCAAAAACAGTCATCCCCATATTACATAGTGTTTTATTGGTCGCTCGTCTATTTCACTTCCCACAGCTTAACCACTCATATATTTTGATGCCGCTCGACGAGGCATGTAGTACGAGTACCACTTTCATGGGTTTGCGACTATTCCTTCTAGAGGTATTGCCAAAAAACCACAAACATCCCAGAATCCTCTCGGTTTGGGGTCTAAATGTTGTCGCTTATTATATCCCATAAAAAACGTTGCATCGAATCAATGTAATTGAATTCTACTCGCCTGGACGAGCGGAATTGAATGGTGAAACTGGGTTTGCTGTGCTGTGTTAAATCAGATATTTGCATGACTGCATGTGTATTATTTTGAGAATAGCCAAAAACAGTCATCCCCATATTACATAGTGTTTTATTGGTCGCTCGTCTATTTCACTTCCCACAGTTTAACCACTCATATATTTTGATGCCGCTCGACGAGGCAAGTAGTACGAGTACCACTTTCATGGGTATGCGACTATTCCTTCTAGAGGTATTGCCAAAAAACCACAAACATCCCAGAATCCTCTCGGTTTGGGGTCCAAATGTTGTCGCTTATTATATCCCATAAGAAACGTTGCATCGAATCAATGTAATTGAATTCTACTCGCCTGGACGAGCGGAATTGAATGGTGAAACTGGGTTTGCTGTGCTGTGTTAAATCAGATATTTGCATGACTGCATGTGTATTATTTTGAGAATAGCCAAAAACAGTCATCCCCATATTACATAGTGTTTTATTGGTCGCTCGTCTATTTCACTTCCCACAGCTTAGCCACTCATATATTTTGGTGTCGCTCGACGAGGCGAGTAGTACGAGTACCACTTTCATGGGTATGCGACTATTCCTTCTAGAGGTATTGCCAAAAAAACCACAAACATCCCAGAATCCTCTCGTTTTGGGGTCCAAATGTTGTCGCTTATTATATCCCATAAGAAACGTTGCATCGAATCAATGTAATTGAATTCTACTCGCCTGGACGAGCGGAATTGAATGGTGAAACTGGGTTTGCTGTGCTGTGTTAAATCAGATATTTGCATGACTGCATGTGTATTATTTTGAGAATAGCCAAAAACAGTCATCCCCATATTACATAGTGTTTTATTGGTCGCTCGTCTATTTCACTTCCCACAGCTTAACCACTCATATATTTTGATGCCGCTCGACGAGGCAAGTAGTACGAGTACCACTTTCATGGGTATGCGACTATTCCTTCTAGAGGTATTGCCAAGAAACCACAAACATCCCAGAATCCTCTCGGTTTGGGGTCCAAATGTTGTCGCTTATTATATCCCATAAGAAACGTTGCATCGAATCAATGTAATTGAATTCTACTCGCCTGGACGAGCGGAATTGAATGGTGAAACTGGGTTTGCTGTGCTGTGTTAAATCAGATATTTGCATGACTGCATGTGTATTATTTTGAGAATAACAAAAAACAGTCATCCCCATATTACATAGTGTTTTATTGGTCGCTCGTCTATTTCACTTCCCACAGCTTAACCACTCACATATTTTGATGCCGCTCGACGAGGCGAGTAGTACGAGTACCACTTTCATGGGTTTGCGACTATTCCTTCTAGAGGTATTGCCAAAAAACCACAAACATCCCAGAATCCTCTCGGTTTGGGGTCTAAATGTTGTCGCTTATTATATCCCATAAGAAACGTTGCATCGAATCAATGTAATTGAATTCTACTCGCCTGGACGAGCGGAATTGAATGGTGAAACTGGGTTTGCTGTGCTGTGTTAAATCAGATATTTGCATGACTGCATGTGTATTATTTTGAGAATAGCCAAAAACAGTCATCCCCATATTACATAGTGTTTTATTGGTCGCTCGTCTATTTCACTTCCCACAGCTTAACCACTCATATATTTTGATGCCGCTCGACGAGGCATGTAGTACGAGTACCACTTTCATGGGTTTGCGACTATTCCTTCTAGAGGTATTGCCAAAAAACCACAAACATCCCAGAATCCTCTCGTTTTGGGGTCCAAATGTTGTCGCTTATTATATCCCATAAGAAACGTTGCATCGAATCAATGTAATTGAATTCTACTCGCCTGGAGGAGCGGAATTGAATGGTGAAACTGGGTTTGCTGTGCTGTGTTAAATCAGATATTTGCATGACTGCATGTGTATTATTTTGAGAATAGCCAAAAACAGTCATCCCCATATTACATAGTGTTTTATTGGTCGCTCGTCTATTTCACTTCCCACAGCTTAACCACTCATATATTTTGATGCCGCTCGACGAGGCAAGTAGTACGAGTACCACTTTCATGGGTATGCGACTATTCCTTCTAGAGGTATTGCCAAAAAACCACAAACATCCCAGAATCCTCTCGGTTTGGGGTCCAAATGTTGTCGCTTATTATATCCCATAAGAAACGTTGCATCGAATCAATGTAATTGAATTCTACTCGCCTGGACGAGCGGAATTGAATGGTGAAACTGGGTTTGCTGTGCTGTGTTAAATCAGATATTTGCATGACTGCATGTGTATTATTTTGAGAATAACAAAAAACAGTCATCCCCATATTACATAGTGTTTTATTGGTCGCTCGTCTATTTCACTTCCCACAGCTTAACCACTCATATATTTTGGTGTCGCTCGACGAGGCGAGTAGTACTAGTACCACTTTCATGGGTATGCGACTATTCCTTCTAGAGGTATTGCCAAAAAAACCACAAACATCCCAGAATCCTCTCGGTTTGGGGTCCAAATGTTGTCGCTTATTATATCCCATAAGAAACGTTGCATCAAATCAATATAATTGAATTCTACTCGCCTGGACGAGCGGAATTGAATGGTGAAACTGGGTTTGCTGTGCTGTGTTAAATCAGATATTTGCATGACTGCATGTTTATTATTTTGAGAATAGCCAAAAACAGTCATCCCCATATTACATAGTGTTTTATTGGTCGCTCGTCTATTTCACTTCCCACAGCTTAACCACTCACATATTTTGATGCCGCTCGACGAGGCGAGTAGTACGAGTACCACTTTCATGGGTTTGCGACTATTCCTTCTAGAGGTATTGCCAAAAAACCACAAACATCCCAGAATCCTCTCGGTTTGGGGTCCAAATGTTGTCGCTTATTATATCCCATAAGAAACGTTGCATCGAATCAATGTAATTGAATTCTACTCGCCTGGACGAGCGGAATTGAATGGTGAAACTGGGTTTGCTGTGCTGTGTTAAATCAGATATTTGCATGACTGCATGTGTATTATTTTGAGAATAGCCAAAAACAGTCATCCCCATATTACATAGTGTTTTATTGGTCGCTCGTCTATTTCACTTCCCACAGCTTAACCACCCATATATTTTGATGCCGCTCGACGAGGCATGTAGTACGAGTACCACTTTCATGGGTATGCGACTATTTCTTCTAGAGGTATTGCCAAAAAACCACAAACATCCCAGAATCTTCTCGGTTTGGGGTCCAAATGTTGTCGCTTATTATATCCCATAAGAAACGTTGCATCGAATCAATGTAATTGAATTCTACTCGCCTGGACGAGCGGAATTGAATGGTGAAACTGGGTTTGCTGTGCTGTGTTAAATCAGATATTTGCATGACTGCATGTGTATTATTTTGAGAATAACAAAAAACAGTCAACCCCATATTACATAGTGTTTTATTGGTCGCTCGTCTTTTTCACTTCCCACAGCTTAGCCACTCATATATTTTGGTGTCGCTCGACGAGGCGAGTAGTACGAGTACCACTTTCATGGGTATGCGACTATTCCTTCTAGAGGTATTGCCAAAAAAACCACAAACATCCCAGAATCCTCTCGTTTTGGGGTCCAAATGTTGTCGCTTATTATATCCCATAAGAAACGTTGCATCGAATCAATGTAATTGAATTCTACTCGCCTGGACGAGCGGAATTGAATGGTGAAACTGGGTTTGCTGTGCTGTGTTAAATCAGATATTTGCATGACTGCATGTGTATTATTTTGAGAATAGCCAAAAACAGTCATCCCCATATTACATAGTGTTTTATTGGTCGCTCGTCTATTTCACTTCCCACAGCTTAACCACTCATATATTTTGATGCCGCTCGACGAGGCAAGTAGTACGAGTACCACTTTCATGGGTATGCGACTATTCCTTCTAGAGGTATTGCCAAGAAACCACAAACATCCCAGAATCCTCTCGGTTTGGGGTCCAAATGTTGTCGCTTATTATATCCCATAAGAAACGTTGCATCGAATCAATGTAATTGAATTCTACTCGCCTGGACGAGCGGAATTGAATGGTGAAACTGGGTTTGCTGTGCTGTGTTAAATCAGATATTTGCATGACTGCATGTGTATTATTTTGAGAATAACAAAAAACAGTCATCCCCATATTACATAGTGTTTTATTGGTCGCTCGTCTATTTCACTTCCCACAGCTTAACCACTCACATATTTTGATGCCGCTCGACGAGGCGAGTAGTACGAGTACCACTTTCATGGGTTTGCGACTATTCCTTCTAGAGGTATTGCCAAAAAACCACAAACATCCCAGAATCCTCTCGGTTTGGGGTCTAAATGTTGTCGCTTATTATATCCCATAAAAAACGTTGCATCGAATCAATGTAATTGAATTCTACTCGCCTGGACGAGCGGAATTGAATGGTGAAACTGGGTTTGCTGTGCTGTGTTAAATCAGATATTTGCATGACTGCATGTGTATTATTTTGAGAATAGCCAAAAACAGTCATCCCCATATTACATAGTGTTTTATTGGTCGCTCGTCTATTTCACTTCCCACAGCTTAGCCACTCATATATTTTGGTGTCGCTCGACGAGGCGAGTAGTACGAGTACCACTTTCATGGGTATGCGACTATTCCTTCTAGAGGTATTGCCAAAAAAACCACAAACATCCCAGAATCCTCTCGTTTTGGGGTCCAAATGTTGTCGCTTATTATATCCCATAAGAAACGTTGCATCGAATCAATGTAATTGAATTCTACTCGCCTGGACGAGCGGAATTGAATGGTGAAACTGGGTTTGCTGTGCTGTGTTAAATCAGATATTTGCATGACTGCATGTGTATTATTTTGAGAATAGCCAAAAACAGTCATCCCCATATTACATAGTGTTTTATTGGTCGCTCGTCTATTTCACTTCCCACAGCTTAACCACTCATATATTTTGATGCCGCTCGACGAGGCAAGTAGTACGAGTACCACTTTCATGGGTATGCGACTATTCCTTCTAGAGGTATTGCCAAGAAACCACAAACATCCCAGAATCCTCTCGGTTTGGGGTCCAAATGTTGTCGCTTATTATATCCCATAAGAAACGTTGCATCGAATCAATGTAATTGAATTCTACTCGCCTGGACGAGCGGAATTGAATGGTGAAACTGGGTTTGCTGTGCTGTGTTAAATCAGATATTTGCATGACTGCATGTGTATTATTTTGAGAATAACAAAAAACAGTCATCCCCATATTACATAGTGTTTTATTGGTCGCTCGTCTATTTCACTTCCCACAGCTTAACCACTCACATATTTTGATGCCGCTCGACGAGGCGAGTAGTACGAGTACCACTTTCATGGGTTTGCGACTATTCCTTCTAGAGGTATTGCCAAAAAACCACAAACATCCCAGAATCCTCTCGGTTTGGGGTCTAAATGTTGTCGCTTATTATATCCCATAAAAAACGTTGCATCGAATCAATGTAATTGAATTCTACTCGCCTGGACGAGCGGAATTGAATGGTGAAACTGGGTTTGCTGTGCTGTGTTAAATCAGATATTTGCATGACTGCATGTGTATTATTTTGAGAATAGCCAAAAACAGTCATCCCCATATTACATAGTGTTTTATTGGTCGCTCGTCTATTTCACTTCCCACAGCTTAACCACTCATATATTTTGATGCCGCTCGACGAGGCATGTAGTACGAGTACCACTTTCATGGGTATGCGACTATTTCTTCTAGAGGTATTGCCAAAAAACCACAAACATCCCAGAATCCTCTCGTTTTGGGGTCCAAATGTTGTCGCTTATTATATCCCATAAGAAACGTTGCATCGAATCAATGTAATTGAATTCTACTCGCCTGGAGGAGCGGAATTGAATGGTGAAACTGGGTTTGCTGTGCTGTGTTAAATCAGATATTTGCATGACTGCATGTGTATTATTTTGAGAATAGCCAAAAACAGTCATCCCCATATTACATAGTGTTTTATTGGTCGCTCGTCTATTTCACTTCCCACAGTTTAACCACTCATATATTTTGATGCCGCTCGACGAGGCAAGTAGTACGAGTACCACTTTCATGGGTATGCGACTATTCCTTCTAGAGGTATTGCCAAAAAACCACAAACATCCCAGAATCCTCTCGGTTTGGGGTCCAAATGTTGTCGCTTATTATATCCCATAAGAAACGTTGCATCGAATCAATGTAATTGAATTCTACTCGCCTGGACGAGCGGAATTGAATGGTGAAACTGGGTTTGCTGTGCTGTGTTAAATCAGATATTTGCATGACTGCATGTGTATTATTTTGAGAATAACAAAAAACAGTCATCCCCATATTACATAGTGTTTTATTGGTCGCTCGTCTATTTCACTTCCCACAGCTTAACCACTCATATATTTTGGTGTCGCTCGACGAGGCGAGTAGTACGAGTACCACTTTCATGGGTATGCGACTATTCCTTCTAGAGGTATTGCCAAAAAAACCACAAACATCCCAGAATCCTCTCGTTTTGGGGTCCAAATGTTGTCGCTTATTATATCCCATAAGAAACGTTGCATCGAATCAATGTAATTGAATTCTACTCGCCTGGAGGAGCGGAATTGAATGGTGAAACTGGGTTTGCTGTGCTGTGTTAAATCAGATATTTGCATGACTGCATGTGTATTATTTTGAGAATAGCCAAAAACAGTCATCCCCATATTACATAGTGTTTTATTGGTCGCTCGTCTATTTCACTTCCCACAGCTTAACCACTCATATATTTTGATGCCGCTCGACGAGGCAAGTAGTACGAGTACCACTTTCATGGGTATGCGACTATTCCTTCTAGAGGTATTGCCAAGAAACCACAAACATCCCAGAATCCTCTCGGTTTGGGGTCCAAATGTTGTCGCTTATTATATCCCATAAGAAACGTTGCATCGAATCAATGTAATTGAATTCTACTCGCCTGGACGAGCGGAATTGAATGGTGAAACTGGGTTTGCTGTGCTGTGTTAAATCAGATATTTGCATGACTGCATGTGTATTATTTTGAGAATAACAAAAAACAGTCATCCCCATATTACATAGTGTTTTATTGGTCGCTCGTCTATTTCACTTCCCACAGCTTAACCACTCACATATTTTGATGCCGCTCGACGAGGCGAGTAGTACGAGTACCACTTTCATGGGTTTGCGACTATTCCTTCTAGAGGTATTGCCAAAAAACCACAAACATCCCAGAATCCTCTCGGTTTGGGGTCTAAATGTTGTCGCTTATTATATCCCATAAAAAACGTTGCATCGAATCAATGTAATTGAATTCTACTCGCCTGGACGAGCGGAATTGAATGGTGAAACTGGGTTTGCTGTGCTGTGTTAAATCAGATATTTGCATGACTGCATGTGTATTATTTTGAGAATAGCCAAAAACAGTCATCCCCATATTACATAGTGTTTTATTGGTCGCTCGTCTATTTCACTTCCCACAGCTTAACCACTCATATATTTTGATGCCGCTCGACGAGGCATGTAGTACGAGTACCACTTTCATGGGTATGCGACTATTTCTTCTAGAGGTATTGCCAAAAAACCACAAACATCCCAGAATCCTCTCGTTTTGGGGTCCAAATGTTGTCGCTTATTATATCCCATAAGAAACGTTGCATCGAATCAATGTAATTGAATTCTACTCGCCTGGAGGAGCGGAATTGAATGGTGAAACTGGGTTTGCTGTGCTGTGTTAAATCAGATATTTGCATGACTGCATGTGTATTATTTTGAGAATAGCCAAAAACAGTCATCCCCATATTACATAGTGTTTTATTGGTCGCTCGTCTATTTCACTTCCCACAGTTTAACCACTCATATATTTTGATGCCGCTCGACGAGGCAAGTAGTACGAGTACCACTTTCATGGGTATGCGACTATTCCTTCTAGAGGTATTGCCAAAAAACCACAAACATCCCAGAATCCTCTCGGTTTGGGGTCCAAATGTTGTCGCTTATTATATCCCATAAGAAACGTTGCATCGAATCAATGTAATTGAATTCTACTCGCCTGGACGAGCGGAATTGAATGGTGAAACTGGGTTTGCTGTGCTGTGTTAAATCAGATATTTGCATGACTGCATGTGTATTATTTTGAGAATAACAAAAAACAGTCATCCCCATATTACATAGTGTTTTATTGGTCGCTCGTCTATTTCACTTCCCACAGCTTAACCACTCATATATTTTGGTGTCGCTCGACGAGGCGAGTAGTACTAGTACCACTTTCATGGGTATGCGACTATTCCTTCTAGAGGTATTGCCAAAAAAACCACAAACATCCCAGAATCCTCTCGGTTTGGGGTCCAAATGTTGTCGCTTATTATATCCCATAAGAAACGTTGCATCAAATCAATATAATTGAATTCTACTCGCCTGGACGAGCGGAATTGAATGGTGAAACTGGGTTTGCTGTGCTGTGTTAAATCAGATATTTGCATGACTGCATGTTTATTATTTTGAGAATAGCCAAAAACAGTCATCCCCATATTACATAGTGTTTTATTGGTCGCTCGTCTATTTCACTTCCCACAGCTTAACCACTCACATATTTTGATGCCGCTCGACGAGGCGAGTAGTACGAGTACCACTTTCATGGGTTTGCGACTATTCCTTCTAGAGGTATTGCCAAAAAACCACAAACATCCCAGAATCCTCTCGGTTTGGGGTCCAAATGTTGTCGCTTATTATATCCCATAAGAAACGTTGCATCGAATCAATGTAATTGAATTCTACTCGCCTGGACGAGCGGAATTGAATGGTGAAACTGGGTTTGCTGTGCTGTGTTAAATCAGATATTTGCATGACTGCATGTGTATTATTTTGAGAATAGCCAAAAACAGTCATCCCCATATTACATAGTGTTTTATTGGTCGCTCGTCTATTTCACTTCCCACAGCTTAACCACTCACATATTTTGATGCCGCTCGACGAGGCGAGTAGTACGAGTACCACTTTCATGGGTTTGCGACTATTCCTTCTAGAGGTATTGCCAAAAAACCACAAACATCCCAGAATCCTCTCGGTTTGGGGTCCAAATGTTGTCGCTTATTATATCCCATAAGAACCGTTGCATCGAATCAATGTAATTGAATTCTACTCGCCTGGACGAGCGGAATTGAATGGTGAAACTGGGTTTGCTGTGCTGTGTTAAATCAGATATTTGCATGACTGCATGTGTATTATTTTGAGAATAACAAAAAACAGTCATCCCCATATTACATAGTGTTTTATTGGTCGCTCGTCTATTTCACTTCCCACAGCTTAACCACTCATATATTTTGGTGTCGCTCGACGAGGCGAGTAGTACTAGTACCACTTTCATGGGTATGCGACTATTCCTTCTAGAGGTATTGCCAAAAAAACCACAAACATCCCAGAATCCTCTCGGTTTGGGGTCCAAATGTTGTCGCTTATTATATCCCATAAGAAACGTTGCATCAAATCAATATAATTGAATTCTACTCGCCTGGACGAGCGGAATTGAATGGTGAAACTGGGTTTGCTGTGCTGTGTTAAATCAGATATTTGCATGACTGCATGTTTATTATTTTGAGAATAGCCAAAAACAGTCATCCCCATATTACATAGTGTTTTATTGGTCGCTCGTCTATTTCACTTCCCACAGCTTAACCACTCACATATTTTGATGCCGCTCGACGAGGCGAGTAGTACGAGTACCACTTTCATGGGTTTGCGACTATTCCTTCTAGAGGTATTGCCAAAAAACCACAAACATCCCAGAATCCTCTCGGTTTGGGGTCCAAATGTTGTCGCTTATTATATCCCATAAGAAACGTTGCATCGAATCAATGTAATTGAATTCTACTCGCCTGGACGAGCGGAATTGAATGGTGAAACTGGGTTTGCTGTGCTGTGTTAAATCAGATATTTGCATGACTGCATGTGTATTATTTTGAGAATAGCCAAAAACAGTCATCCCCATATTACATAGTGTTTTATTGGTCGCTCGTCTATTTCACTTCCCACAGCTTAACCACTCACATATTTTGATGCCGCTCGACGAGGCGAGTAGTACGAGTACCACTTTCATGGGTTTGCGACTATTCCTTCTAGAGGTATTGCCAAAAAACCACAAACATCCCAGAATCCTCTCGGTTTGGGGTCCAAATGTTGTCGCTTATTATATCCCATAAGAACCGTTGCATCGAATCAATGTAATTGAATTCTACTCGCCTGGACGAGCGGAATTGAATGGTGAAACTGGGTTTGCTGTGCTGTGTTAAATCAGATATTTGCATGACTGCATGTGTATTATTTTGAGAATAACAAAAAACAGTCATCCCCATATTACATAGTGTTTTATTGGTCGCTCGTCTATTTCACTTCCCACAGCTTAACCACTCATATATTTTGGTGTCGCTCGACGAGGCGAGTAGTACTAGTACCACTTTCATGGGTATGCGACTATTCCTTCTAGAGGTATTGCCAAAAAAACCACAAACATCCCAGAATCCTCTCGGTTTGGGGTCCAAATGTTGTCGCTTATTATATCCCATAAGAAACGTTGCATCAAATCAATATAATTGAATTCTACTCGCCTGGACGAGCGGAATTGAATGGTGAAACTGGGTTTGCTGTGCTGTGTTAAATCAGATATTTGCATGACTGCATGTTTATTATTTTGAGAATAGCCAAAAACAGTCATCCCCATATTACATAGTGTTTTATTGGTCGCTCGTCTATTTCACTTCCCACAGCTTAACCACTCACATATTTTGATGCCGCTCGACGAGGCGAGTAGTACGAGTACCACTTTCATGGGTTTGCGACTATTCCTTCTAGAGGTATTGCCAAAAAACCACAAACATCCCAGAATCCTCTCGGTTTGGGGTCCAAATGTTGTCGCTTATTATATCCCATAAGAAACGTTGCATCGAATCAATGTAATTGAATTCTACTCGCCTGGACGAGCGGAATTGAATGGTGAAACTGGGTTTGCTGTGCTGTGTTAAATCAGATATTTGCATGACTGCATGTGTATTATTTTGAGAATAGCCAAAAACAGTCATCCCCATATTACATAGTGTTTTATTGGTCGCTCGTCTATTTCACTTCCCACAGCTTAACCACTCACATATTTTGATGCCGCTCGACGAGGCAAGTAGTACGAGTACCACTTTCATGGGTATGCGACTATTCCTTCTAGAGGTATTGCCAAAAAACCACAAACATCCCAGAATCCTCTCGGTTTGGGGTCCAAATGTTGTCGCTTATTATATCCCATAAGAAACGTTGCATCGAATCAATGTAATTGAATTCTACTCGCCTGGACGAGCGGAATTGAATGGTGAAACTGGGTTTGCTGTGCTGTGTTAAATCAGATATTTGCATGACTGCATGTGTATTATTTTGAGAATAACAAAAAACAGTCATCCCCATATTACATAGTGTTTTATTGGTCGCTCGTCTATTTCACTTCCCACAGCTTAACCACTCATATATTTTGGTGTCGCTCGACGAGGCGAGTAGTACTAGTACCACTTTCATGGGTATGCGACTATTCCTTCTAGAGGTATTGCCAAAAAAACCACAAACATCCCAGAATCCTCTCGGTTTGGGGTCCAAATGTTGTCGCTTATTATATCCCATAAGAAACGTTGCATCAAATCAATATAATTGAATTCTACTCGCCTGGACGAGCGGAATTGAATGGTGAAACTGGGTTTGCTGTGCTGTGTTAAATCAGATATTTGCATGACTGCATGTTTATTATTTTGAGAATAGCCAAAAACAGTCATCCCCATATTACATAGTGTTTTATTGGTCGCTCGTCTATTTCACTTCCCACAGCTTAACCACTCACATATTTTGATGCCGCTCGACGAGGCGAGTAGTACGAGTACCACTTTCATGGGTTTGCGACTATTCCTTCTAGAGGTATTGCCAAAAAACCACAAACATCCCAGAATCCTCTCGGTTTGGGGTCCAAATGTTGTCGCTTATTATATCCCATAAGAAACGTTGCATCGAATCAATGTAATTGAATTCTACTCGCCTGGACGAGCGGAATTGAATGGTGAAACTGGGTTTGCTGTGCTGTGTTAAATCAGATATTTGCATGACTGCATGTGTATTATTTTGAGAATAGCCAAAAACAGTCATCCCCATATTACATAGTGTTTTATTGGTCGCTCGTCTATTTCACTTCCCACAGCTTAACCACTCACATATTTTGATGCCGCTCGACGAGGCGAGTAGTACGAGTACCACTTTCATGGGTTTGCGACTATTCCTTCTAGAGGTATTGCCAAAAAACCACAAACATCCCAGAATCCTCTCGGTTTGGGGTCCAAATGTTGTCGCTTATTATATCCCATAAGAACCGTTGCATCGAATCAATGTAATTGAATTCTACTCGCCTGGACGAGCGGAATTGAATGGTGAAACTGGGTTTGCTGTGCTGTGTTAAATCAGATATTTGCATGACTGCATGTGTATTATTTTGAGAATAACAAAAAACAGTCATCCCCATATTACATAGTGTTTTATTGGTCGCTCGTCTATTTCACTTCCCACAGCTTAACCACTCATATATTTTGGTGTCGCTCGACGAGGCGAGTAGTACTAGTACCACTTTCATGGGTATGCGACTATTCCTTCTAGAGGTATTGCCAAAAAAACCACAAACATCCCAGAATCCTCTCGGTTTGGGGTCCAAATGTTGTCGCTTATTATATCCCATAAGAAACGTTGCATCAAATCAATATAATTGAATTCTACTCGCCTGGACGAGCGGAATTGAATGGTGAAACTGGGTTTGCTGTGCTGTGTTAAATCAGATATTTGCATGACTGCATGTTTATTATTTTGAGAATAGCCAAAAACAGTCATCCCCATATTACATAGTGTTTTATTGGTCGCTCGTCTATTTCACTTCCCACAGCTTAACCACTCACATATTTTGATGCCGCTCGACGAGGCGAGTAGTACGAGTACCACTTTCATGGGTTTGCGACTATTCCTTCTAGAGGTATTGCCAAAAAACCACAAACATCCCAGAATCCTCTCGGTTTGGGGTCCAAATGTTGTCGCTTATTATATCCCATAAGAAACGTTGCATCGAATCAATGTAATTGAATTCTACTCGCCTGGACGAGCGGAATTGAATGGTGAAACTGGGTTTGCTGTGCTGTGTTAAATCAGATATTTGCATGACTGCATGTGTATTATTTTGAGAATAGCCAAAAACAGTCATCCCCATATTACATAGTGTTTTATTGGTCGCTCGTCTATTTCACTTCCCACAGCTTAACCACTCACATATTTTGATGCCGCTCGACGAGGCGAGTAGTACGAGTACCACTTTCATGGGTTTGCGACTATTCCTTCTAGAGGTATTGCCAAAAAACCACAAACATCCCAGAATCCTCTCGGTTTGGGGTCCAAATGTTGTCGCTTATTATATCCCATAAGAACCGTTGCATCGAATCAATGTAATTGAATTCTACTCGCCTGGACGAGCGGAATTGAATGGTGAAACTGGGTTTGCTGTGCTGTGTTAAATCAGATATTTGCATGACTGCATGTGTATTATTTTGAGAATAACAAAAAACAGTCATCCCCATATTACATAGTGTTTTATTGGTCGCTCGTCTATTTCACTTCCCACAGCTTAACCACTCATATATTTTGGTGTCGCTCGACGAGGCGAGTAGTACTAGTACCACTTTCATGGGTATGCGACTATTCCTTCTAGAGGTATTGCCAAAAAAACCACAAACATCCCAGAATCCTCTCGGTTTGGGGTCCAAATGTTGTCGCTTATTATATCCCATAAGAAACGTTGCATCAAATCAATATAATTGAATTCTACTCGCCTGGACGAGCGGAATTGAATGGTGAAACTGGGTTTGCTGTGCTGTGTTAAATCAGATATTTGCATGACTGCATGTTTATTATTTTGAGAATAGCCAAAAACAGTCATCCCCATATTACATAGTGTTTTATTGGTCGCTCGTCTATTTCACTTCCCACAGCTTAACCACTCACATATTTTGATGCCGCTCGACGAGGCGAGTAGTACGAGTACCACTTTCATGGGTTTGCGACTATTCCTTCTAGAGGTATTGCCAAAAAACCACAAACATCCCAGAATCCTCTCGGTTTGGGGTCCAAATGTTGTCGCTTATTATATCCCATAAGAAACGTTGCATCGAATCAATGTAATTGAATTCTACTCGCCTGGACGAGCGGAATTGAATGGTGAAACTGGGTTTGCTGTGCTGTGTTAAATCAGATATTTGCATGACTGCATGTGTATTATTTTGAGAATAGCCAAAAACAGTCATCCCCATATTACATAGTGTTTTATTGGTCGCTCGTCTATTTCACTTCCCACAGCTTAACCACTCACATATTTTGATGCCGCTCGACGAGGCGAGTAGTACGAGTACCACTTTCATGGGTTTGCGACTATTCCTTCTAGAGGTATTGCCAAAAAACCACAAACATCCCAGAATCCTCTCGGTTTGGGGTCCAAATGTTGTCGCTTATTATATCCCATAAGAACCGTTGCATCGAATCAATGTAATTGAATTCTACTCGCCTGGACGAGCGGAATTGAATGGTGAAACTGGGTTTGCTGTGCTGTGTTAAATCAGATATTTGCATGACTGCATGTGTATTATTTTGAGAATAGACAAAAACAGTCATCCCCATATTACATAGTGTTTTATTGGTCGCTCGTCTATTTCACTTCCCACAGCTTAACCACTCATATATTTTGGTGTCGCTCTACGAGGCGAGTAGTACTAGTACCACTTTCATGGGTTTGCGACTATTCCTTCTAGAGGTATTGCCAAAAAAACCACAAACATCCCAGAATCCTCTCGGTTTGGGGTCCAAATGTTGTCGCTTATTATATCCCATAAGAAACGTTGCATCAAATCAATATAATTGAATTCTACTCGCCTGGACGAGCGGAATTGAATGGTGAAACTGGGTTTGCTGTGCTGTGTTAAATCAGATATTTGCATGACTGCATGTGTATTATTTGAGAATAGCCAAAAACAGTCATCCCCATATTACATAGTGTTTTATTGGTCGCTCGTCTATTTCACTTCCCACAGCTTAACCACTCACATATTTTGATGCCGCTCGACGAGGCGAGTAGTACGAGTACCACTTTCATGGGTTTGCGACTATTCCTTCTAGAGGTATTGCCAAAAAACCACAAACATCCCAGAATCCTCTCGGTTTGGGGTCCAAATGTTGTCGCTTATTATATCCCATAAGAAACGTTGCATCGAATCAATGTAATTGAATTCTACTCGCCTGGACGAGCGGAATTGAATGGTGAAACTGGGTTTGCTGTGCTGTGTTAAATCAGATATTTGCATGACTGCATGTGTATTATTTTGAGAATAACAAAAAACAGTCATCCCCATATTACATAGTGTTTTATTGGTCGCTCGTCTATTTCACTTCCCAAAGCTTAACCACTCATATATTTTGGTGTCGCTCGACGAGGCGAGTAGTACTAGTACCACTTTCATGGGTATGCGACTATTCCTTCTAGAGGTATTGCCAAAAAAACCACAAACTTCCCAGAATCCTCTCGGTTTGGGGTCCAAATGTTGTCGCTTATTATATCCCATAAGAAACGTTGCATCAAATCAATATAATTGAATTCTACTCGCCTGGACGAGCGGAATTGAATGGTGAAACTGGGTTTGCTGTGCTGTGTTAAATCAGATATTTGCATGACTGCATGTGTATTATTTTGAGAATAGCCAAAAACAGTCATCTCCACATTACATAGTGTTTTATTGGTCGCTCGTCTATTTCACTTCCCACAGCTTAACCACTCACATATTTTGATGCCGCTCGACGAGGCGAGTAGTACGAGTACCACTTTCATGGGTTTGCGACTATTCCTTCTAGAGGTATTGCCAAAAAACCACAAACATCCCAGAATCCTCTCGGTTTGGGGTCCAAATGTTGTCGCTTATTATATCCCATAAGAAACGTTGCATCGAATCAATGTAATTGAATTCTACTCGCCTGGACGAGCGGAATTGAATGGTGAAACTGGGTTTGCTGTGCTGTGTTAAATCAGATATTTGCATGACTGCATGTGTATTATTTTGAGAATAGCAAAAAACAGTCATCCCCATATTACATAGTGTTTTATTGGTCGCTCGTCTATTTCACTTCCCACAGCTTAACCACTCATATATTTTGATGCCGCTCGACGAGTCGAGTAGTACGAGTACCACCTTGATGGGTCTGCGACTATTCCTTCTAGAAGTATTGCCAAAAAACCACAAACATCCCAGAATCCTCTCGGTTTGGGGTCCAAATGTTGTCGCTTATTATATCCCATAAGAAACGTTGCATCGAATCAATGTAATTGAATTCTACTCGCCTGGACGAGCGGAATTGAATGGTGAAACTGGGTTTGCTGTGCTGTGTTAAATCAGATATTTGCATGACTGCATGTGTATTATTTTGAGAATAACAAAAAACAGTCATCCCCATATTACATAGTGTTTTATTGGTCGCTCGTCTATTGCACTTCCCACAGCTTAGCCACTCATATATTTTGGTGTCGCTCGACGAGGCGAGTAGTACGAGTACCACTTTCATGGGTATGCGACTATTCCTTTTAGAGGTATTGCCAAAAAAACCACAAACATCCCAGAATCCTCTCGTTTTGGGGTCCAAATGTTGTCGCTTATTATATCCCATAAGAAACGTTGCATCGAATCAATGTAATTGAATTCTACTCGCCTGGACGAGCGGAATTGAATGGTGAAACTGGATTTGCTGTGCTGTGTTAAATCAGATATTTGCATGACTGCATGTGTATTATTTTGAGAATAGCCAAAAACAGTCATCCCCATATTACATAGTGTTTTATTGGTCGCTCGTCTATTTCACTTCCCACAGCTTAACCACTCATATATTTTGATGCCGCTCGACGAGTCGAGTAGTACGAGTACCACCTTGATGGGTCTGCGACTATTCCTTCTAGAAGTATTGCCAAAAAACCACAAACATCCCAGAATCCTCTCGGTTTGGGGTCCAAATGTTGTCGCTTATTATATCCCATAAGAAACGTTGCATCGAATCAATGTGATTGAATTCTACTCGCCTGGACGAGCGGAATTGAATGGTGAAACTGGGTTTGCTGTGCTGTGTTAAATCAGATATTTGCATGACTGCATGTGTATTATTTTGAGAATAACAAAAAACAGTCATCCCCATATTACATAGTGTTTTATTGGTCGCTCGTCTATTGCACTTCCCACAGCTTAGCCACTCATATATTTTGGTGTCGCTCGACGAGGCGAGTAGTACGAGTACCACTTTCATGGGTATGCGACTATTCCTTCTAGAGGTATTGCCAAAAAAACCACAAACATCCCAGAATCCTCTCGTTTTGGGGTCCAAATGTTGTCGCTTATTATATCCCATAAGAAACGTTGCATCGAATCAATGTAATTGAATTCTACTCGCCTGGACGAGCGGAATTGAATGGTGAAACTGGATTTGCTGTGCTGTGTTAAATCAGATATTTGCATGACTTCATGTGTATTATTTTGAGAATAGCCAAAAACAGTCATCCCCATATTACATAGTGTTTTATTGGTCGCTCGTCTATTTCACTTCCCACAGCTTAACCACTCATATATTTTGGTGTCGCTCGACGAGGCGAGTAGTACTAGTACCACTTTCATGGGTATGCGACTATTCCTTCTAGAGGTATTGCCAAAAAAACCACAAACATCCCAGAATCCTCTCGGTTTGGGGTCCAAATGTTGTCGCTTATTATATTCCATAAGAAACGTTGCATCAAATCAATATAATTGAATTCTACTCGCCTGGACGAGCGGAATTGAATGGTGAAACTGGGTTTGCTGTGCTGTGTTAAATCAGATATTTGCATGACTGCATGTGTATTATTTTGAGAATAGCCAAAAACAGTCATCCCCATATTACATAGTGTTTTATTGGTCGCTCGTCTATTTCACTTCCCACAGCTTAACCACTCATATATTTTGATGCCGCTCGACGAGTCGAGTAGTACGAGTACCACCTTGATGGGTCTGCGACTATTCCTTCTAGAAGTATTGCCAAAAAACCACAAACATCCCAGAATCCTCTCGGTTTGGGGTCCAAATGTTGTCGCTTATTATATCCCATAAGAAACGTTGCATCGAATCAATGTAATTGAATTCTACTCGCCTGGACGAGCGGAATTGAATGGTGAAACTGGGTTTGCTGTGCTGTGTTAAATCAGATATTTGCATGACTGCATGTGTATTATTTTGAGAATAACAAAAAACAGTCATCCCCATATTACATAGTGTTTTATTGGTCGCTCGTCTATTGCACTTCCCACAGCTTAGCCACTCATATATTTTGGTGTCGCTCGACGAGGCGAGTAGTACGAGTACCACTTTCATGGGTATGCGACTATTCCTTCTAGAGGTATTGCCAAAAAAAACCACAAACATCCCAGAATCCTCTCGTTTTGGGGTCCAAATGTTGTCGCTTATTATATCCCATAAGAAACGTTGCATCGAATCAATGTAATTGAATTCTACTCGCCTGGACGAGCGGAATTGAATGGTGAAACTGGATTTGCTGTGCTGTGTTAAATCAGATATTTGCATGACTGCATGTGTATTATTTTGAGAATAGCCAAAAACAGTCATCCCCATATTACATAGTGTTTTATTGGTCGCTCGTCTATTTCACTTCCCACAGCTTAACCACTCATATATTTTGGTGTCGCTCGACGAGGCGAGTAGTACTAGTACCACTTTCATGGGTATGCGACTATTCCTTCTAGAGGTATTGCCAAAAAAACCACAAACATCCCAGAATCCTCTCGGTTTGGGGTCCAAATGTTGTCGCTTATTATATTCCATAAGAAACGTTGCATCAAATCAATATAATTGAATTCTACTCGCCTGGACGAGCGGAATTGAATGGTGAAACTGGGTTTGCTGTGCTGTGTTAAATCAGATATTTGCATGACTGCATGTGTATTATTTTGAGAATAGCCAAAAACAGTCATCCCCATATTACATAGTGTTTTATTGGTCGCTCGTCTATTTCACTTCCCACAGCTTAACCACTCATATATTTTGGTGTCGCTCGACGAGGCGAGTAGTACTAGTACCACTTTCATGGGTATGCGACTATTCCTTCTAGAGGTATTGCCAAAAAAACCACAAACATCCCAGAATCCTCTCGGTTTGGGGTCCAAATGTTGTCGCTTATTATATCCCATAAGAAACGTTGCATCGAATCAATGTAATTGAATTCTACTCGCCTGGACGAGCGGAATTGAATGGTGAAACTGGGTTTGCTGTGCTGTGTTAAATCAGATATTTGCATGACTGCATGTGTATTATTTTGAGAATAACAAAAAACAGTCATCCCCATATTACATAGTGTTTTTATTGGTCGCTCGTCTATTTCACTTCCCACAGCTTAACCACTCATATATTTTGGTGTCGCTCGACTAGGCGAGTAGTACGAGTACCACTTTCATGGGTATGCGACTATTCCTTCTAGAGGTATTGCCAAAAAAAACACAAACATCCCAGAATCCTCTCGGTTTGGGGTCCAAATGTTGTCGCTTATTATATCCCATAAGAAACGTTGCATCGAATCAATGTAATTGAATTCTACTCGCCTGGACGAGCGGAATTGAATTGTGAAACTGGGTTTGCTGTGCTGTGTTAAATCAGATATTTGCATGACTGCATGTGTATTATTTTGAGAATAGCAAAAAACAGTCACCCCCATATTACATAGTGTTTTATTGGTCGCTCGTCTATTTCACTTCCCACAGCTTAACCACTCATATATTTTGATGCCGCTCGACGAGTCGAGTAGTACGAGTACCACTTTCATGGGTTTGCGACTATTCCTTCTAGAGGTATTGCCAAAAAACCACAAACATCCCAGAATCCTCTCGGTTTGGGGTCCAAATGTTGTCGCTTATTATATCCCATAAGAAACGTTGCATCGAATCAATGTAATTGAATTCTACTCGCCTGGACGAGCAGAATTGAATGGTGAAACTGGGTTTGCTGTGCTGTGTTAAATCAGATATTTGCATGACTGCATGTGTATTATTTTGAGAATAACAAAAAACAGTCATCCCCATATTACATAGTGTTTTTATTGGTCGCTCGTCTATTTCACTTCCCACAGCTTAACCACTCATATATTTTGGTGTCGCTCGACGAGGCGAGTAGTACGAGTACCACTTTCATGGGTATGCGACTATTCCTTCTAGAGGTATTGCCAAAAAAACCACAAACATCCCAGAATCCTCTCGGTTTGGGGTCCAAATGTTGTCGCTTATTATATCCCATAAGAAACGTTGCATCGAATCAATGTAATTGAATTCTACTCGCCTGGACGAGCGGAATTGAATGATGAAACTGGGTTTGCTGTGCTGTGTTAAATCAGATATTTGCATGACTGCATGTGTATTATTTTGAGAATAGCCAATAACAGTCATCCCCATATTACATGGTATTTTATTGGTCGCTCGTCTATTTCACTTCCCACAGCTTAACCACTAATATATTTTGATGCCGCTCGACGAGGCGAGTAGTACGAGTACCACTTTCATGGGTATGCGACTATTCCTTCTAGAGGTATTGCCAAAAAAACCACAAACATCCCAGAATCCTCTCGGTTTGGGGTCCAAATGTTGTCGCTTATTATATCCCATAAGAAACGTTGCATCGAATCAATGTAATTGAATTCTACTCGCCTGGACGAGCAGAATTGAATGGTGAAACTGGGTTTGCTGTGCTGTGTTAAATCAGTTATTTGCATGACTGCATGTGTATTATTTTGAGAATAACAAAAAAACAGTCATCCCCATATTACATAGTGTTTTTATTGGTCGCTCGTCTATTTCACTTCCCACAGCTTAACCACTCATATATTTTGGTGTCGCTCGACGAGGCGAGTAGTACGAGTACCACTTTCATGGGTATGCGACTATTCCTTCTAGAGGTATTGCCAAAAAAACCACAAACATCCCAGAATCCTCTCGGTTTGGGGTCCAAATGTTGTCGCTTATTATATCCCATAAGAAACGTTGCATCGAATCAATGTAATTGAATTCTACTCGCCTGGACGAGCGGAATTGAATGGTGAAACTGGGTTTGCTGTGCTGTGTTAAATCAGATATTTGCATGACTGCATGTGTATTATTTTGAGAATAGTGTAATGCGGGCGAAAGCGACCTTCCGGATGTGACGTCACGAGGAGGCGGAGCCAGGTGACGTGGGTGAAAGGTAGGGGGTCCTTAAGCGGGTAAACCGGAAGGAGAAGGCAGTCGGGGTGTGAATGGAAAGGTGTGGGGCCACGCGGGCGTACGAGCCGAGGGGGCACCGTGAGAAGCGGGAGCCAACCCTGGGAACAGTAGGGAGCTACTGGGAGGTGTAAAGCTGCAGATAGAGATAGGCAGTAAGGCTGTGTATGAGGAGCAGCGGGGTGGCTGCCAAGAGTCGCAGGAGCGACGAGAAGGCGAGACAGCACGAGGCTGTCAGAGCTGCAGCAGGAACAGCCAAGGGAGCTGTGTGAGAGTACAGCAGCGGAGCTGCTGTGGGGCTGCAAGAGCGACAAGAACAGCAGCGGGGCTGCTGATGTGGACTGGAGTGACATCGGAACCAGCACAGAGAGAATAAGAGAGACAGCCGTGTGGGAACGCAGTACGGACCGAATAAAGGACACTGAGCCAGAGATCGTGGTCAAGTCTTTTATTACACTGGGGTCAGAAGTGAAACGGCATGTCTAAGCAAGTAAGGAAGAAAATTCCCCCGGCGCCAGCATCGGCTTCTTCGTCCGACGACGACGAATTCCCTCCGACCACGGATTCTGCTGGGGTGGTGGAGGAGAGCCCTGCTGAGGCGAGCACGGGGACGGGCGTGGAAGATGTCGGCGCGATGGCGGGTCCGTCAACAACATCGGACGCTCACCAAAGATGGCAACAGGTGGCAGAACAACTGGAGACACTCAAGGACGTCCTGGCGCATCTATGTCACCTCGTTACGCCAAGGACGACGATGGAACGAGAAGGTGCTCCACGGGCCGCCACGTTGCCTGCCCTGCCGCCGCCATTGGCCACGCGGCAAGAAGACGCCATCTTGCGCGCTCCGCGGCGCCAAACCGCCATCTTGGCCACGCCGCGGGCCGACGCCATTTTGAATTTGCCTCCAGAACAACCATCATTGGATGACGGCGTAAAGAGGAGTCGGAGTCGCCACCTTACTACAGTTAAGGAATTCTCTATCGGGGGCGATTGGAGCGCTTTTGCCTGCCGATTTTTGGCGGCGGTTCGTTCAGCAAGATGGACCGATGCGGAGGCCTTGGAAGTGTTGCCGACTCTACTGGACGACGAATCTGTTCGATTTTTCCGTTCCATAACGGCCGATAAGAAGAAGACTTTATGTGGAGTTTTTGAGGAAATGGCCGACGCCTATGAGCCACCTGACGACGCGCATCGGCGATTCGCTCAACGACAACGAGCACCCGAAGAATCGCCCGTGGCGTTCAGGGGTGCGGTGTTGGAGCTGGCCATGGCAGCATATCCTGACACGCCACAGGATCTGCTCGAGCCTCTCATATTGGGAAAAATGCTGGAGCTGTCTCGGGATCTGGGGATCCCCATGCCTGTGTGTGGGCATGAGAAGCTCACGTCCCGGGCGGCAGCAAAGTGTCTGGATGCGCAGTTTAATCTCCGTCGCTGGAAGCAAGTGGCGGCATGGACGGGTGGGCCCGTCAAGGAAGGAGGCGCGATGGGGTGGGACCCCACAAGGGCGATCTATGTGCCGGATGAGCGGGGTCCACAGGAGCTGACGGCTGCCTCCTCTCCATGGTCGGGACGCGGAAGGCCGGGGCCGCGCGCTACGCCATCGGGACGGGGCCGCCGGGATGCAAGACCTGCGCTTCGGCGCAACGAGGCCGATTGCTTCCGCTGCGGCCGTAGGGGCCATTACGCCAAAGATTGCTGGGCCCGCTTCCCGGGTCCGCCGCAGCAGGAGCCCACACCACCGGACAAGCCGACCAAGGAACCTCCGAAACAGGCATGTCGGCACGCACCAGACACTCGGCAAGGCTTTACACCTCACCCACCACCCTTGTTGCGCGATCCTATTGTTGTTGTTAAAGAAAGGCCATCGACGGGGCCTTGTCATTCAGTTACGCAGTGGCGCAAATTGGCACGGAGAGTTGTCGCGGCCGCTACGGGTTCGTCCACTGTGCCGGGGTCCATACAAGGTGTGGACGTGCGCATTTTGGTCGACTCGGGAGCGTCTGCGACTATTATATCGGATGTCATTTTCCATCTGTTGGGCATTCCGCCGGGGGCTGTGCGTCCGGTTTATGGGTCTTGCGTCGCTGCGAACGGGGGTAGTATGGGTATCGTGGGCCAGGTGGATGCTAAGATATCTATAGGGGATGTGTCGGCTTCGGGCGTTGTGTTAATATCGAGATCTTTGGCGGTTCCTTGCTTACTAGGCACGGATTTTTTGGCTAAGATGCCCATTTTGATTAAAATCAATGAGAATTGTATTGAATTGCCGGGGGGCCGTCGAATCTCGTTTCTGCCGTCGCCCTGGGGGCGACCTGCTTCAGCCGTACAGGTGCAGGCGCTGTCCGTCGCATCTGTGGACATCCCACCTGGTTCACAGATGCTTATACCCTTGCGGTATCGGAAGCCCCTGCCCAATCGGCTAGGAGCACAAGGGGTCTTGTTGTCACCATCCGCCACGATAACAACGGGATTGGCGTTAGTTGGGGCACAGACCATCGTCCGGCCGGATCAATTACCGGTTTTACAGGTGCTTAATGCGGGGGTGGAAAACATCCGTGTTCCGGCCGGTACGGTTGTGGCACATGCCACTACGGCGTTTGCGACGCGCGATTGTCCGCATCGCCGAGGAGTGGTCGCTGGTGTTTCCGAGCCAAGGGGTTCGGATAATCGTTGGATCGCTACCTTATGTGATGAAAATTCTTCCCTGTCCGTGGGGCAACGTGATGCGCTGCGTAAATTGTTGCTGACGTATTCGGATGTGTTCAGCTCCGACGATTTGGATTTGGGACGCACATCGTTACTTTCCCATCACATTGAGACGGGCGACGCTGCCCCTATTCGGTTAAATTCGCATCGGATGAGTCCAGCGGAGCGAGAACACGTTCGGGGGGCGGTGGAAGACATGTTGGCTGCGGACATTATATCGCCATCTAAAAGCCCATGGGGCGCTCCTGTGGTCTTGGTTAAGAAAAAGTATGGCAACTTGCGATTTTGTGTCGATTTCCGGAAATTGAATAAGATATCGGTGGCAGATGCGTACCCCCTGCCGCGTATGGACGACTCCCTTGACGCATTGTCGGGGGCTAAGTTCTTTTCCACACTGGACCTCTCTTCGGGATTTTGGCAGCTTCCCCTTGACGAGTCCTCACGGGAGAAAACCGCATTCCGTACGCCGCAGGGGTTATTTCAATTCAACTGCCTCCCGATGGGATTGAATGCGGCCCCTGCTACATTTCAAAGATTGATGGAGCTCGTTTTGACGGGGTTGCAGTGGGAGACGTGTCTTATATATTTGGACGATATTATTGTGTTCAGCCGCACATTTGAGGAACATTTAACGCGGCTGGAGACAGTGTTCACGAGGATGCGCTCTGCCAATTTGAAATTCAAACCAAAGAAATGCCACCTACTGCAACGGTCCGTCCGTTATTTGGGGCACATTGTGAGTGCAGAGGGGGTGTCCACGGATCCGGAAAAGACGGCGTGTGTCCGGGATTGGCCGACTCCGGCCTCTGTGGGGGATGTTCGGCGCTTTTTGGGATTTGCCTCGTATTACCGAAGATTTGTGCCGGGGTTTGCGACGATTGCGAGGCCCTTGCATCTCCTTACGGGTAAAGGACGGAAATTTGTTTGGGGAGAGCCGGAAGAGGCGGCCTTTCGGAGTCTGCGTGATCTATTGGCTACGGCCCCGACATTGGATTATCCCGATTTTGATCGCCCTTTCATTCTTGATACGGACGCGAGTGACACAGGTATTGGGGCGGTATTATCACAGTCTAAAGGGGGCGTAGAGCGCGTCGTGGCGTATGGTAGCCGAGTCTTGTCGCCTGCGGAAACACGCTACTGTGTCACTCGTAGAGAACTTTTGGCGGTTGTTTTTTTCCTACGGCAATTTCGACCGTACCTTTACGGTCGTTCTTTTATTGTGCGTACGGATCATGCGGCCTTGCAATATGCACGTAAAATGGACCAGCCATCGGGACAGTGGGCACGTTGGTTGGACACGCTGCAGGAATTTTCCTTCCAAATTCAACATCGGAAGGGAGTGCGCCATGCGAACGCTGACGCACTTTCCAGATTACCAGGGCGCGACCCTTGTAAATGTGCGTCGGGGACGCATAGGTGTTCGCCGATTCTGAACCCCCCTCAGCCGCTTACGTTGGCCGTCGGGAAGTCGGATACTCCGATGGAACCGGGACCGACTGATGGGGTTTTGAATCTGCCGCGGTCTGTCTGGATTCGGGAACAGATGATGGACGAGTCGTTGTTGTCCATGCGGAAGCGGTCTATGAGGGACAATGGGAGTCCGAGTTCGGCTGTGGGGCCGCGAACCGCTCTCCGAGATGGTCTGCTTATGTGGCAAGAAAGGTTCCAGGAAAGCTGGCGTGTGGTGGTACCAACGTCCTTGCGATTTGAGTTGATTAGAACTCTCCATTGTGACACACTATTGCATTTAGGGGTGCAGAAGACCTTGTTGACGTTACAACGTCATTATTTTTGGCACGGCATGGCGACAGATGTCGTAGGGCACGTGCGCGCGTGCCCTGAATGCGCCCGGCGTAAGCCGCCTAAACATCCTTACGTGCCGCCTCTCCAGTCGATTCAGGTGTCTCGAGTCAATGAATTGGTGGCACTGGACATATTGGGACCCTTCCCACCATCGGCGAGGGGAAATAAATATTTGCTGGTAGGGGTTGAGTATCTCTCCCGTTGGCCGATGGCCTGGCCGTTGCCCGATCAGTCGGCCGCGGCCATCACCGACGCCTTTTTGTTTGGGTACATTATGGACAAGGGGGCGCCGGAGAGACTCCTCACGGACCAGGGCCGAAATTTCTCTTCTAAATTATTGGCTGAAGTGTGCGCAGGCCTTGGGACTAAGAAGATACGGACATCTCCATACCATCCGCAGACGGATGGTATGGTTGAGCGGCTGAACAGGACATTGTCTGCCATGCTTTGCCATACTGTGAGTGAACAGCAATCGGATTGGGATCTGCACATCCCCGGAGTGCTTTCGGCGTACAGGATGACGCCCCATGCGGCTACAGGGTATTCGCCGTTTTACCTTATGTATGGTCGGGAAAACGTGCCTCCGGTGGATGTGCAATTGGGTACTGGGGTGAAGGGACCTCGTAAACCACTCCCTGAATACATTCAGGACACGGTTCGCCGGGTTACGGAGGCGCGGGAAAACGCCCGCGTGGCTACGGCCAAAGCCCAGGCCCGGAACGAGCGGTATGCTCGGCGGTCTGAGGGGGAGTGCCCCTGGAAGGTGGGAGACCTGGCCTGGCTCCATTGCCCGCAGGTGCGGCCGGGGACCTCTCCTAAATTGCACAAACCTTGGCATGGTCCTGTGCGCCTCGTTGAGGTTCCCAATCCACAGTCGGCGCGCGTTCAGTTTGGTTCTCGCCGTTGGTTTGTTCATACGTCGCGGTTGAAACCATATGTTGCTCCCCTACGTGATGCGTCATCTCCCAATGTTGCCTTGCCGGGGTCTGTTGCTGCTGACTCTGACTCTTCCCCGCCTGCGTCCATTGATCTTGCTGGAGCGCCTGTCGTACCTGTTCCAGACAGGCCGACCGTGACACCGCGGGGGAGGAGTGGGCCTGTTCGGAGGGCGCCTGCCAGGGCTGCGGGACCTTCAAGCCCGGCGACCCTTCCGACCCCGCTGCAGGCGCATTCGCGGAATACGACCAAGACTGATTCGTCAGGGACACGAGATGTCGGTGGACTTCCAATGGCAGCAGGGGAATTACCCCCTGTCATTTCTCGTGTTCCATCGCGTC
This sequence comes from Lampetra fluviatilis, assembly GCF_964198595.1. Classification (NCBI taxonomy): domain Eukaryota; kingdom Metazoa; phylum Chordata; class Hyperoartia; order Petromyzontiformes; family Petromyzontidae; genus Lampetra; species Lampetra fluviatilis. The sequence goes on from NC_136297.1 coordinate 3,319,560, forward strand.
CCCGTTCTACAAGTGGGCCGCCGACCGTCCGGGACGGGCCGGCGACCCGCACTCGTTCCAAATCGCTTACGTTTCGTTGATTGTATGTTGTTATTGTTCTTGTTCTTGCCGTCGTATTTATCGCATGCTTTCGTACGTTCGTCGATGTTACTTGTGTGTTGTTCTTGTTGTTATATTGCATGCTTAGTGTCCTTTAAGGGGGAAGGTCGGTTCACCGCATTACGCTTTGGTGTTGTTCAGCCGAGGTCGGCTGGGTTTTTTCTATGGGGGAGGGTGGTGTAATGCGGGCGAAAGCGACCTTCCGGATGTGACGTCACGAGGAGGCGGAGCCAGGTGACGTGGGTGAAAGGTAGGGGGTCCTTAAGCGGGTAAACCGGAAGGAGAAGGCAGTCGGGGTGTGAATGGAAAGGTGTGGGGCCACGCGGGCGTACGAGCCGAGGGGGCACCGTGAGAAGCGGGAGCCAACCCTGGGAACAGTAGGGAGCTACTGGGAGGTGTAAAGCTGCAGATAGAGATAGGCAGTAAGGCTGTGTGTGAGGAGCAGCGGGGTGGCTGCCAAGAGTCGCAGGAGCGACGAGAAGGCGAGACAGCACGAGGCTGTCAGAGCTGCAGCAGGAACAGCCAAGGGAGCTGTGTGAGAGTACAGCAGCGGAGCTGCTGTGGGGCTGCAAGAGCGACAAGAACAGCAGCGGGGCTGCTGATGTGGACTGGAGTGACATCGGAACCAGCACAGAGAGAATAAGAGAGACAGCCGTGTGGGAACGCAGTACGGACCGAATAAAGGACACTGAGCCAGAGATCGTGGTCAAGTCTTTTATTACAATAGCAAAAAACAGTCACCCCCATATTACATAGTGTTTTTATTGGTCGCTCGTCTATTTCACTTCCCACAGCTTAACCACTCATATATTTTGGTGTCGCTCGACGAGGCGAGTAGTACGAGTACCACTTTCATGGGTATGCGACTATTCCTTCTAGAGGTATTGCCAAAAAAACCACAAACATCCCAGAATCCTCTCGGTTTGGGGTCCAAATGTTGTCGCTTATTATATCCCATAAGAAACGTTGCATCAAATCAATGTAATTGAATTCTACTCGCCTGGACGAGCGGAATTGAATGGTGAAACTGGGTTTGCTGTGCTGTGTTAAATCAGATATTTGCATGACTGCATGTGTATTATTTTGAGAATAGCCAATAACAGTCATCCCCATATTACATGGTATTTTATTGGTCGCTCGTCTATTTCACTTCCCACAGCTTAACCACTAATATATTTTGATGCCGCTCGACGAGGCGAGTAGTACGAGTACCACTTTCATGGGTTTGCGACTATTCCTTCTAGAGGTATTGCCAAAAAACCACAAACATCCCAGAATCCTCTCGGTTTGGGGTCCAAATGTTGTCGCTTATTATATCCCATAAGAAACGTTGCATCGAATCAATGTAATTGAATTCTACTCGCCTGGACGAGCGGAATTGAATGGTGAAACTGGGTTTGCTGTGCTGTGTTAAATCAGATATTTGCATGACTGCATGTGTATTATTTTGAGAATAGCAAAAAACAGTCACCCCCATATTACATAGTGTTTTATTGGTCGCTCGTCTATTTCACTTCCCACAGCTTAACCACTAATATATTTTGATGCCGCTCGACGAGTCGAGTAGTACGAGTACCACGTTCATGGGTTTGCGACTATTCCTTCTAGAGGTATTGCCAAAAAACCACAAACATCCCAGAATCCTCTCGGTTTGGGGTCCAAATGTTGTCGCTTATTATATCCCATAAGAAACGTTGCATCGAATCAATGTAATTGAATTCTACTCGCCTGGACGAGCGGAATTGAATGGTGAAACTGGGTTTGCTGTGCTGTGTTAAATCAGATATTTGCATGACTACATGTGTATTTAGAATCGACGTGTTTCGAATATTTGGCTGCTCTAAATGTCCACACGATAAGCCACTTTGTTGAGCTATCATCTTTGGCTAGGTCGCTTCTTTTAAAAGCGCTATGTAGCTCAGTGGGACTTACGTGGTTTAAATAAAATAACAGTATAAATAACAACACCACCACTCCGCATACACAGAACATCTACCGTGATCCTGACTGCAGTGCTCATTTCGATATGGTCGATGAAAGTGAATTACGTGACGGCCGCTAGGTTAAAACGTTTCGTCACCTTTGGGTGGCATCAGTTGCTGCACTGGCCCATCGGGAAATACAACAATGCCTTGATGGAGGCTCCATTGAAGATACGTGCGACCCTCTCAACTGGCCGTCTGACCCGAATGTTCGGTCCAACCCGAGCTGAATATCGAGTGTAACTGTGTGACCCTGGGGCTGTTTACTACAACGTAACACTTTATTTTTACATCCCACGGTCAATCCACTGCTGGATGAAGGCCTCCCCACCATTGTTGTTCTTTGACCATATCCCACCACGGGTGGTCGATGCTGGTCGGTGAAGGTAGCGGGCAACCAGCCCTGACATCGCTCCCCAGTGGTGTCGTTGTTAGCCCTGGACAGGAATTGAACTCGGGTGGAGCCGGTTCTCGTCACCCTTTGGCTGTTTACTCAACGACCTCAAAATTCGTCAATGGTGACCGATTCCATTCATAAAGTGCGCTCTTGCCGCCGTGTGCGCTGAGATGTGCTCAGTATTAAACACGCGTTGACTGCTCTATACAGGGTGGGATAGAGATCTCTACTCAACCCTGCAGGGTGACCCCTCTCATAGTGAAGGCGTTCACACTTGAGCTGCGGTTGCCCTGTGCCAGTAGTTGCATCATTAACTGTGCGAAATCCTTTTCCAACCATTATTATGAAAATGCAGAATTTGCCATTAAGTTACTTTTCTTGGATTTAACAGAATTCCACAATAGCTCTCTCAATAGCTGTAGCGTTTGAGTTACGATCTTTCACATTTTTGCGTTGTTAAATCGAATGACTCATAAAACGATAATTAAATGACCACTTAGTGTAGGACAATCATTGAATGTTGAACTAAACTTTGTAGTTTCTTTTAATGCTGAGGGTATTGACAAGAAAAGTAGTGGATGTGTGGGGTTGAAATTGTCAACTGGTGCCCGCACTGCATCGTGTGGCGGGTTTCTGACAGCAGCAGCATCGCCACGAAGCTCTCATTGGCGCTTGGTGAATATTCGTGGCGGGTTCCATTTCGTTTTTTGTTCATTGAATGAGACGTCACCCTCCCTGCACCTGGCCACCCACTTGTGTGTTTGTGTGCCTTCAGGTGTCACAGCAGAGCTATTGCAGAGGGATGCTGCGATTATCCTGGCATGGGCTAAGCATCGACGGCGGCCCTCTGTCAATCCACAGCGGAGGTAAGAGCCCCCCACTCTGTGTCAGTAAATGGGGGGGGGGTGTTTGGTCATACTTCACCACGCTGGTCAATGCGAGTTAGTGTGAAGGTGAGGCAGCCCAAAGATCTGTTCAGATGTCACTCAGCACCGACGTTAGCTGTGGCCGGGAATCTAACTTTGATGGCAGCTAACGGCCGGGCCACCGCTTCAAGGGTGAACGGGTTGATTAGATGAGACGATGGCGTTGCGTTTCATAGCAGTGGCTACTCCTCCACCTGGCTGGGCGATTGAGAAACCACACCCACAGCAGTGTCCCAGTGTACCGGCACCCCCCCAGTGCTGGAGTCAACATTCTCTGGGCCCCATTTTTCTTCAAACGCCGCTCTGGATTTGGGCCCGGCAAGAAGCGCGTCGCCACCGAACACGTTACGGTCAAATGTTGTAAGCGGCAGGTTTATCTAATTCATATTTGACGACTTCCTCTTCCAAGACGTCCTGCCCCGTGTGGAGGAGTAGGCCAATTACCCTCACAGGGGCTCTCTGGAGCTCCCGCTCGTGGAGGCCCCATTTGCCGGCAGCGGCGTGAACAACCGCAGGGGCTGTACCTTTTCCTTTTATCCACTTTTCATATTCAACATTTAATTAGGTCAGCAACGTGGTCTTGACCTCTTACCCACAAACATTTCTGACAAGTACAGCAAGTGCACGTGTACACAAGTGTACTCCTGTGCTAGTTGCACGCCACTTCTGCTTTTTGTGTTTAGTTTGTTGTCGTTTCCCCATACCTCAGATTAGCACGGTTGGCTGTGTGCGGTGCTAAAGAAGTTCAACATACACACACACGCATCCACACACACAAACACGTACACATCCATCAACACACAGAGATACAAAGACAAAGACTCCCCATATAGACACACAGTCTGTTGGGGCAAGTGCTGTTAGCGAGCACACGCACATACATACACACATAAACACATACACACATAAACAAACACATACAGACACATCCACACCCATACACACACATACACCCACACACAAAGACACATACACACTGCGATGGCAAAGTAAAAAATGGAAGCGAGACCAGTGTTTGTCACGACAAGTATATATTGATGTCAAGTGCAAATACAAAACGAGGTCGACAAAATCTCTGGAAAACATTAATCTCGCTTTCCCTTCCCACACTTTGAGCTGCTTTTGTACAAACGATAAAAACCCCGAGGAGACCGAAGTGTCACCGATCTACATTCACGAGTTCAGAAACCGCTGTTTCTTGAGTCATCATGGTCCATGGAAATAAAGTGCTTGACAAAGTTAATCATTTATCCGTACATTTCACGTGTTAACGTTTTGGCGCTACGGTTTAACGTGTCCATTGAAATGTGCACGCCCCGTACATTAAAAAACAAAGTAAGAGATATGTCTTCTTTGAGTCTTTCGGTAAAGCCACCTAGATAGAAACAATTATAAAAATAATAACAATATCACGTTTCGATCGCAACACAAGCAATCGTCTTGAGGTGAAAAAAGAGGGGGAAATCTGCCGAGGCAGGCTGTATATAAAGGTATCGAGATATTGTTATTATTTTGATTAATTTTTTCTATCTACGTGGCTTTACCGAAAGACCCAAAGAATATGAATTACTGCAGTTACGAAAGCTTTAAGTCAAGATTTAACAGATATGTAGTTAAAAAAATGCCGACATATTCACAGTTCAATAAATAAATACTTTGCAACAGCGGTGACTTTTTAAATCCCCGACACAACGCAAAATAAAGTCCCGCATTTTAAATAAACAGAGACAAAAACCGTAGGGAATACCTTGCACGACCTCACTGAGACCGCACTCCGGCCTCGCGTTGCGGAGGACACAACCTCTGTCTTCATTTGTTATGGGACAGTTCATTTTGCGGTCACCATCACAATAACGTTCCTGGTGCCAACTCTCTTGACGATTGACCTCGTAATAAACAGAAACTCCAAACCGTAATGGGTTCGTGTCGGCTGCATGGATCTTGGCTCTTGTTTCCCAGAATGCTGGCATGATTTTAAGCGCTTTCATGCTGGGTTTTTCAAGTCGTTGTGGATTGTGAGTTTAGAGTTGCTTTAAATGTTTTCCATGTCAGCATTGGACAGGTGTGCCATAAGGCCCTGAGCTAGTGATTGCAGCTCTTTATTGTTTAGAGAATGTGGTCGTTGAGTGAGAATGTAGAGTCCAAGGTGATTCCAATGATGTTCAAGTGATTTCAGGCGCTGATGGTGGAGCTGGCGATGAGTACATTTTGGGGCGCCGGCGACGCCATGGTGAGCCGCTTCCTGGTGCCTTCCTAAAATGTCTCTCAAAATTAGTTTGAATTTGAGAGGAAGCGAAGGGTGAGCCACTTGATCATGTGGAATTCAGGCACCAACCACTATCGGTGGGGCGAGTGCCAGTTGTTACACCGGTGGTGGCTGCTGTGAGACCAGAGTGGCGGTGGCTGCTGTTGGACTGGCGTTGGAAGTGGCTGCTGTGGGGCAGGCGGTGGCGGCAGCTGCTGTGGTACTGACTGCGGCTTCTTCCAGACAGGCGGGGGCTGTTGTAGATTTGGCGATGGTAGTGGTTTCTGTTGGACCGGCGACAACTGCTATGAGATTGGGGGGTGGTGGCGGCTGTTGTTAGCATGGCAGCGGCTGCTAGGAGACGGCTTCTTCAAAACAAGCTGTAGTGGTGGTGGCTGCTGCAGGACTGGCGGTGGCAGTAGCTGCTGTGGTGCTGATGGCAGCTTCTCCAAGACTGGCGACGGCTGCTGTGAGATCAGGGTGGTGGCGACTGCTGCGGGACTGGCGATGGCTGCTGTGGCGCTGACTTCTTCGAGACATGTGGTGGTGGTGGTATTGGCTGCTGCGGAACTGGCGGTGGCGGTGGTTGCTGTTGGACTGGCAGTGGCTGCTTGGAGATCGGGGTGGTGGATGCTCTGGGACTAGCGGCGGCGGCCGCGGCTGTTGCGTGCCTGGCGTTGCCGGTAGCAGCTGCTGCTGCCGCTGTTTCTGCCGTCGCCCTTGCAGTTGCTCCGGCAGTTGTTCCCGTTGGGGTGGTTCGCCATCTTGAGTTTCTGCAGATTAACAAGATGAGGGCGCTCAAGTCCAAACCGCTCGACATTGAGTGAATGAAACAAAACTGGTCTAAAGTAGACACAAGAACTTTGCTGTACTTCACCATTCCTGTAATGTAAAATTATGCACTGCCAGGGTGTACATTCTCCCCGGGCAGTTCCACGCACGCGGGGTAACGTTTCAAAACCAGCATTTACCTTGCGCGCCGGTGAAGAGAGCTGCTGTTCAGTGACGAGGTCCTGGGTCTCCATCGCCAAGTGGGAACGTTTGATGCACAACCTAGACGTCGCCTTGACGTGCTCTAGCGGGCGGTAGCTGTCCGCTAGTGGCGTATTCAGTTCTGGCGACCTGAATGTCCGCACCACACATCACAAACTGCGGTTTACACCACCGCTCGCTCCACCGCTGAGCTGTCTGGCCGAACACCCATGGAGCCGCTAAGCTCCAAATTAGTCGGAACAACTCAACTGCCTAGAAAGCAGACACTGCTGCTGATGTTCGCGCAAGACAATATTTGTGCAGTGAGCTGGTCTGGGGGACGGGTGTAAGTGGAGGTCAAAGTGGATGGGAGAGAAGGGCGACTTGCCGAATATAGAAGAGCATGTAGGCCTGCTCACTCATCGCAGCCTTGGTGTCGACGAGCCGCACGATGGAGTCGTTCATACAGCACCATTTTCCATCGCTGATCTGTGCACAGTTAATACACAGCTACACTTGGTTACAATGTTTACAAAACCGCACCCAGTATTCTCCGTTCATGTAATAACAACACACGATACCCTCTAGGCAACAAGTTCCTCAAGAGCATCACCCCAACGTCAGAGCTGCAGAGCGTGCTACGGTTGCTATGATGGTTTTGAATTTACGGTACGGTCTGCCTGAACATATCACTGCATCAATAACCTTGGACCAATTTAATCAAAATCTAAATTTTTATTTAGACTGGAAGAATCTGATGAGCCACGAAGCTCTTTTTCACAAATGTCCAGTAGGGGCGGGTCAGAAAGTTACAACAAACAATACATAAACCGATAGGAGTTAAAAGTGTAGGAAAGCTAAGCAAGTCACTAAATACAAATAAATAAACTAAATACTGTAAGTAGAAATTGCATAAATACATCAAAACGCAAGAACAGTTGCAGGACTGTTTTTATTATTTATTTTTTATAATTTTTCTACCTACGTGACTTTACCAGTAGCTGCTGTGGTGCTGATGGCAGCTTCTCCAAGACAAGCGGTGGCTGCTGTGGGACTGGCGATGGCTGCTGCGGAACTGGCGGTGGCGGTGGTTGCTGTAGGACTGGCACTGGCTGCTTGGAGATCGGGGTGGTGGTGGTGGTGGCGGATGCTCTGGGACTAGCGGCGGCGGCCGCGGCTGTTGCGTGCCTGGCGTTGCCGGTAGCAGCTGCTGCTGCCGCTGTTTTTGCCGTCGCCCTTGCAGTTGCTCCGGCAGTTGTTCCCGTTGGGGTGGCTCGCCATCTTGAGTTTCTGGAGATAAACAAGATGAGGGCGCTCAAGTCCAAACCGCTCGACATTGAGTGAATGAAACAAAACTGGTCTAAAGTAGACACAAGAACATTGCTGTACTTCACCATTCCTGTAATGTAAAATTATGCACTGCCAGGGTGTACATTCTCCCTGGGCAGTTCCACGCACGCGGGGTAACGTTTCAAAACCAGCATTTACCTTGCGCGCCGGTGAAGAGAGCTGCTGTTCAGTGACGAGGTCCTGGGTCTCCATCGCCAAGTGGGAACGTTTGATGCACAACCTAGACGTCGCCTTGACGTGCTCTAGCGGGCGGTAGCTGTCCGCTGGTGGCGTATTCAGTTCTGGCGACCTGAATGTCTGCACCACACATCACAAACTGCGGTTAACACCACCGCTCGCTCCACCGCTGAGCTGTCTGGCCGGACACCCATGGAGCCGCTAAGCTCCAAATTAGTCGGAACAACTCAACTGCCTAGAAAGCAGACACTGCTGCTGATGTTCGCGCAAGACAATATTTGTGCAGTGAGCTGGTCTGGGGGACGGGTGTAAGTGGAGGTCAAAGTGGATGGGAGAGAAGGGCGACTTGCCGAATATAGAAGAGCATGTAGGCCTGCTCACTCATCACAGCCTTGGTGTCGACGAGCCGCACGATGGAGTCGTTCATACAGCACCATTTTCCATCGCTGATCTGTGCACAGTTAATACACAGCTACACTTGGTTACAATGTTTACAAAACCGCACCCAGTATTCTCCGTTCATGTAATAACAACACACGATACCCTCTAGGCAACAAGTTCCTCAAGAGCATCACCCCAACGTCAGAGCTGCAGAGCGTGCTACGGTTGCTATGATGGTTTTGAATTTACGGTACGGTCTGCCTGAACATATCACTGCATCAATAACCTTGGACCAATTTAATCAAAATCTAAATTTTTATTTAGACTGGAAGAATCTGATGAGCCACGAAGCTCTTTTTCACAAATGTCCAGTAGGGGCGGGTCAGAAAGTTACAACAAACAATACATAAACCGATAGGAGTTAAAAGTGTAGGAAAGCTAAGCAAGTCACTAAATACAAATAAATAAACTAAATACTGTAAGTAGAAATTGCATAAATACATCAAAACGCAAGAACAGTTGCAGGACTGTTTTTATTATTTATTTTTTATAATTTTTCTACCTACGTGACTTTACCAGTAGCTGCTGTGGTGCTGATGGCAGCTTCTCCAAGACAAGCGGTGGCTGCTGTGGGACTGGCGATGGCTGCTGCGGAACTGGCGGTGGCGGTGGTTGCTGTAGGACTGGCACTGGCTGCTTGGAGATCGGGGTGGTGGTGGTGGTGGCGGATGCTCTGGGACTAGCGGCGGCGGCCGCGGCTGTTGCGTGCCTGGCGTTGCCGGTAGCAGCTGCTGCTGCCGCTGTTTTTGCCGTCGCCCTTGCAGTTGCTCCGGCAGTTGTTCCCGTTGGGGTGGCTCGCCATCTTGAGTTTCTGGAGATAAACAAGATGAGGGCGCTCAAGTCCAAACCGCTCGACATTGAGTGAATGAAACAAAACTGGTCTAAAGTAGACACAAGAACATTGCTGTACTTCACCATTCCTGTAATGTAAAATTATGCACTGCCAGGGTGTACATTCTCCCTGGGCAGTTCCACGCACGCGGGGTAACGTTTCAAAACCAGCATTTACCTTGCGCGCCGGTGAAGAGAGCTGCTGTTCAGTGACGAGGTCCTGGGTCTCCATCGCCAAGTGGGAACGTTTGATGCACAACCTAGACGTCGCCTTGACGTGCTCTAGCGGGCGGTAGCTGTCCGCTGGTGGCGTATTCAGTTCTGGCGACCTTAATGTCCGCACCACACATCACAAACTGCGGTTAACACCACCGCTCGCTCCACCGCTGAGCTGTCTGGCCGGACACCCATGGAGCCGCTAAGCTCCAAATTAGTCGGAACAACTCAACTGCCTAGAAAGCAGACACTGCTGCTGATGTTCGCGCAAGACAATATTTGTGCAGTGAGCTGGTCTGGGGGACGGGTGTAAGTGGAGGTCAAAGTGGATGGGAGAGAAGGGCGACTTGCCGAATATAGAAGAGCATGTAGGCCTGCTCACTCATCGCAGCCTTGGTGTCGACGAGCCGCACGATGGAGTCGTTCATACGGCACCATTTTCCATCGCTGATCTGTGCACAGTTAATACACAGCTACACTTGGTTACAATGTTTACAAAACCGCACCCAGTATTCTCCGTTCATGTAATAACAACACACGATACCCTCTAGGCAACAAGTTCCTCAAGAGCATCACCCCAACGTCAGAGCTGCAGAGCGTGCTACGGTTGCTATGATGGTTTTGAATTTACGGTACGGTCTGCCTGAACATATCACTGCATCAATAACCTTGGACCAATTTAATCTAAATCTAAATTTTTATTTAGACTGGAAGAATCTGATGAGCTACGAAGTTCTTTTTCACAAACGTCCAGTAGGGGCGGGTCAGAAAGTTACAACAAACAATACATAAACCGATAGGAGTTAAAAGTGTAGGAAAGCTAAGCAAGTCACTAAATACAAATAAATAAACTAAATACTGTAAGTAGAAATTGCATAAATACATCAAAACGCAAGAACAGTTGCAGGACTGTTTTTATTATTATTTATTTTTTATAAATTTTCTATCTACGTGAATTTACCAGTAGCTGCTGTGGTGCTGATGGCAGCTTCTCCAAGACAAGCGGTGGCTGCTGTGGGACTGGCGATGGCTGCTGCGGAACTGGCGGTGGCGGTGGTTGCTGTAGGACTGGCACTGGCTGCTTGGAGATCGGGGTGGTGGTGGTGGTGGCGGATGCTCTGGGACTAGCGGCGGCGGCCGCGGCTGTTGCGTGCCTGGCGTTGCCGGTAGCAGCTGCTGCTGCCGCTGTTTTTGCCGTCGCCCTTGCAGTTGCTCCCGTTGGGGTGGTTCGCCATCTTGAGTTTCTGGAGATAAACAAGATGAGGGCGCTCAAGTCCAAACTGCTCGACATTGAGTGAATGAAACAAAACTGGTCTAAAGTAGACACAAGAACATTGCTGTACTTCACCATTCCTGTAATGTAAAATTATGCACTGCCAGGGTGTACATTCTCCCCGGGCAGTTCCACGCACGCGAGGTAACGTTTCAAAACCATCCTTTACCTTGCGCGCCGGTGAAGAGAGCTGCTGTTCAGTGACGAGGTCCTGGGTCTCCATCGACGAGTGGGAACGTTTCATGCACAACTTAGACGTCGCCTTGACGTGCTCCAGCGGGCGGTAGCTGTCCGCTGGTGGCGCATTCAATTCTGGGGACCTGAATGCCCGCACCACACATCGCAAACTGCGGTTAACACCACCGCTCGCTCCACCGCTTAGCTGTCTGGCCGGACACTCATCGAGCCGCTAAGCTCTAAATTAGCCGGAACAACTCAACTGCCTAGAAAGGAGACACTGCTGCTGATGCCCGCGTAAGACAATATCTGTGCAGTGAGCTTGTCTGGGGGACGGTTGTAAGTGGAGGTCAAAGTGGAGGGGAGAGAAGGCGACTTACCGAATATAGAAGAGCATGTAGGCCTGCTCACTCATCGCAGCCTTGGTGTCGACGAGCCGCATGATGGAGTCGTTCATACGGCACCATTTTCCATCGCTGATCTGTGCACAGTTAAAACAAAGCTACACTTGATTACAATGTTTACAAAACCAAAGAATATAAATTACTGCAGTCACGAAAGTTTTAAGTAAAAATGTAGTTGCAAGACTGTTTTATTTATTCCTCCCTATTTGACATTTGTAACATTATGGGCGCATTGCAGTTGTGCGTTGTTATTGTTTGATGGTAACAAATGGAATTACCTTATTGTAGCAATAATAATGGCCGCTGTTTGAGTCGGCTCCCTTGTGCACCAGCACCGAGTACAGGGAGTAGATCGCGGGCTCTCCCTGAGACGTTGAGGTGAAGGGTTGCATGTCCAGGTGCTCCGGGTAGGTGATGTTCTACAGGCAGCGCACAGGAGGGGGAGGCAGCGCGGCAGAGACGAACGTTAGGAGAGGAAACGGAAGGGGTTGTGGGGTGGGCAGCAGAGATGGGCACCATCTCAGTTACACGTCAAAGTGATGACGTGATGTCTCGCTAATTTGAGCGTTCAAGACGGTGCTCATCTCCTGTTTATAGCCCTGAGCAAGTGGTGGAAATTCTACATTCATATGACGGGGGTGAGTCTATCTGTTGGACCTATTTCAGCATGGAGAGGCATTTTCTCCAGCGGTGAACTGACAAAGGGCTGTCATTAAATAAATGAATGAGAACGATGTGGAGGGGCAGAATCGTTACCTGGTTGATCTTGACGCCGTAGAGGTTGTACCGCTTGATGGAGACTGTGAGGACGTTGGGCAGGCGGTGGAGAGCCATCGTCTTTGTCGCTTTCCCCTTGTGACAGCACCTGCACGACCACAACAACGCCAGACATTGCACGCGTTCCCCAACCGATGAGGGCAACTTTTGAACGACATTGCTTCTCATTTTTTCTTTACTATTATTTTAGTAATTTTTATTATTATTTTTTAAAATCCTTTTTAGTAAAACTAATATTATGTTCTAAAATATTTATCATAATTAATATTCTTCTGTTTATATTATCATGAGATATATATTTAATCTGCAGACTTTTGAAGCGACAAATGTTTGCAGGGTGTCGAAACACGACGGCCCGCTCACCTTGCACAGGTGTATTCATCCAGAATCTCCTCGTTGAAAAACTCCCCAAACGCCTCCACCAGATGCGATGAGTTCTGTTACCCAACAGAGTGAAAGGCAAATTAAGACTCTTAAGAAGCATTCCATAAACATTGTATCGTGACGGAAACTCCGAAAACCCGCATCTTGTATTAAATCGTACGACCGCAATAAACGAGGTGACGCACGCTACTGGCAGTGTGTTTGGATGTTAAGTGGCTGATCGATGTGTCTGCGTGATGTATTTTAGGCACAGAAGGGGGCACAGGTGGTACATCAGCCAGTCATCTCATTCAGTCAATCCATGGCACCTGGGTCTGTCCCGTGACCTGCCAGCAGGCGTTCGACACTTCACGTGGCCTTAAAGTGCACTCAGCCTAGCACAAGTGCCATGGTGACATCACCGCCATTTAGTGGCGAATGGCGGTTGTTGTTGATGTGTGCATGTTGAACCTCCTTCGCACCGTATGTACATGTATAACTGTTAAGAAATGTTTTTTTCATTGCTTACATTAATATAGAGTGCGATGTCCAGGCATGTGTCGTAGGTGTTGGAGTCATTGCAGCACTGCATGCACTCCACTGCAAAGCAAACACACATTAGGGAGGGACGTCACATGTGTCTTAGTCAAACTAAATGCACGCTCCCCACTGACATAAGTAATTGCTACTTTTCACCAACTGGTAAAAGGTTATTCCGTGTAGCACGTGTGTGAGTGTAAATGCTGCAACGCGGGCAGGTCTACACTGTGATGGTGCACTTACTGTTCTCGGTTAACAAGTTTCTAGAGGAGTGCGCAAAACTTACCACGTGAACGAAGGTAACCCCCGAAGATCTGGTAAATGAGGGTGGTAGCCTCCGTGTATCTGTCCAGCCTGCCAGTCACAGAGAACGACACCACACGGTGGTTACAGCAGCAGTAGCACCTTTACCGGATGCACACGCATGTGTGAAAGTTACACCATTGCCCGAGCTGTTGATTCACTCTTTCCCTTCAGCACTGCAACGCGTGCTCTGTAGCAACGAAACGTGGTCGCGTCTGCACAAGGCAGCCACCTTCACGGCACAGCCAGAGCTGGGGACAAGCTGGCAGCCATCACGCGGTGCTGCTGCCCGGCAGTTTTGTTGTGCTCGGCGTGCCACGTGCTACCCGTCAACACGAGGAATGATGTGAAGGGGCCACCGACCTCGAGACATTTATCCCCCGGTATTTATCGGCAACGTGAAATGCGCAAACAAAAGATGGCCCACGTCAGGGCCAAGGTCAAAGAACCGTGGTGCCAGCAGGGCCGGTCCTCTGCATCTCCCAGGTTTTCACACAAAAGTGTGAGTAGCTTTTCACAGACGTTGAAGTACAATCGTGCAGAAAACCGAGAGGAAGCCGTGAGGTACCGAACTGCAGAACGACTGCCGCATGTTGACTGGCGCGCAGTACTCACTCGCTGTGGCCATAGAGGCATGAGGCTTGCATGGCATCTACCACGTATCGCAGAAACTCGTGGGCATCTTCCTGTCTCCCAATGCGCAGGTGTTTGGCGATGCCTGCAGAGAAATGGACATGGGGACAAAGTGACAGGTACAGGATCTGATGACATCTTTCAAGAGCTCCCCAACAGTCGTTTCAAAAGGAGCGGTGCAAAGGATTTGGAACACAGACGGCGAAAGATCGCGGCGATAACTTAGTATTGGGACTCACGCGTGATGTTGTTAGTGATGACGCTGGGTGTCAGAACTGTCTGCGAGTTGTTGAATGTGCTGACGACGTGACGCTCCATGACGCACATCAGGCAAAAGTCGCTCCGTTGGCCTGCGAACGAGGGCACAGGTGGCACAATCCGTCAGCGCACGCCACTCGCACTCAGCCCAGTTGGGGAGTAACAACAAACGCGATGAAACCTGGCACCAGCAACAATCGCAATTAATATTGCGTCTAAGTACCAATTGCATCACAAGATGCTTTATAAGCCCAAGTTGAATCTGTGCAGCCTATTAAACACATGTTCGCCACGTGTGCACGTGTTTATCAAAAACACAATACTGATTTATACTGGAGGAATCCGATGAGCTATGGAGCTCTTTTTTTGCAGATGTCCAATAATGGTACGGGGTGAGAAGGTTACAACAACAAAAATACAAAAACACGATAGGAGTGCAAAATATAGGAAAGGCAAACAAACCACTTAAAAACATACACAAATTAAACTATGTTTTTATTTTACCAGGTAAAGCCGACTGAGCTATTAGCTTCTTCAAAATTATCTGACCACGAATGATAGCTCAACGAAGTAGCTTATCAAGTGTGAAATTCATATCAGCCAAAATAACCGTGATAATAACGTAGCCGATGGGTAAACGAGAGTGCCAGGGGGGAAGGTACTTACAGGTGCTGCAGTGCTCTTGCAGCAGCAGGTAGTTGGCGAGCGGCGGCGTGTAGGCAAGGCACTGCAGCGTGGCGTTGAGGAAGCAGGTGTTCCCCAGGTTGCGCAGGCCGGCACCCTTGCCCACGTCGCTCTCCCACCTGAGGTTCAGGTGCTCCGGCGCAAACAGCGAGAGCCGTGCCGCCGGAATGCCGTCGTCGTCCTCTGCACAAAGGGTAGGGTGGTGGCGAAAGCTGGCGTCATCGCAGAGCGCTGCACTGCCGATGGGGCTGGCGTGGATATCCAGTGGCCCCAGCCAGCACCCGTGCTGCTACTCTTAACCAGAAATATTTTTATCCACATTTACGCGTCAGGCTAAAGTTCGCGAAAAATGTGATGCGCCTGTCACGTTGACTGATAGGTGTTTTGAGCTCCTCGTGTTACTCTTGAATGGCAAAAGTTGTGGTTGCAAAGCGGCCTTGCTTTGGTGGCTACCACCCTAACAAGATGCCACGAGGTTGTGTAATCGCACGCTCACCTTGGGGTGCAGGCAGCACAGACACGCTGATGTTTTGGCGTTTTGTGACTGGCACCGGGGAGGGTTCCAGCCGGCCATGGGGAAGACAGCTGGGATCTGTGCCGAGCCTCTCGTCGGCCGCCGCCAGCACCTCGTTGGACGAGGTGGGGGCCAAGACCGTGAGGTCGTTGCCGGACGAGGTGCCCTCTGCTCCGCACGCCACAGTCGTGGTTGGGTCCTGCCACAGCAACGCAGTCAACACATCCACAATTACTCCTCCCATCCGGACTGGGATCCCAACACACGTGGGACTGTTTTATCACCAAAAGAAATCCAATTTTAGTCCATGAACTGATGGGCAATCTGCATCAAATGTCTCAGAAATATATACATACACAATCTATTTTTAAAGGAACCCCAAACTCACTTATGAAGAAGGGGCCATTGACTAAAGACGAACGAGTTCAGTTCGTTGTTATGTATGCTAAAGAAGGCAATAGAAGAAGTCAGTAAAACAAGGTCCTAAATATATTTCAAAATGGTAATGGGAGTAAGTTTTAACATTTGTTAAAATTAAACGAAATATCTCTCCGTTATCTGTTAAGATAAATATAATAATTGCGTGTCCTGACTTGTGGGCCACCCTCTGTAGGCCACGCTATCAAAGGGACCAACAACTGTTGATGTGCTCTGCAGATGGGCCATGGCCTGAAACGGTGCCTGTTATATATTTAATCATGCATTCTATATTTATTTCACTTTATTATACACGGTGGCCCAAATGTTAGGACAGAGGGATATTTCCTGTATCGTGCAACTGACATTACAACGTTTTAATTTTGTATTCTTGAAGTAAAAAGTGTATCTATTATCATTATTACTATCTATAACAAAATAATCCTGTTATTTGTTCAAATGAACATAATAACTCCATGTGTCCTAACTTGTCGGCCAGCCTCTATAGGCGACGTTATGAAAGGGAAAACAGCTATTAATGTGCTCTACAAAATGGCAATTGCCTGAAACGTCGCCTATCATTATTCTGTAAGAATCCCCCCCCCCCCGTGCATTCCCAGCGTTGTGATTGGCTGAGTGGCGCCAGCGGGCCCCGCCCCGCCCGCCACCCGGGGCTCCTCCCCCTCACCTGAGGCTCCGCCCTCAGACGCGGCCCCGCCGCCTGCGCGGCTCCCGTCAGCTCCGGCACGGCGACCCGCGCCGTGCCTCGGGCTTCATCCGGGGAGGGGGTCCCGGGCACAGCCCCGCGGGATCCCTCGCGGGGGTCGTCAACTGCAAGAAGAAGAAGGAGAAGCACAGCGATCACATTTCGTACTTCGGACAAACACACGGCTCTACATTTCCCACGAAAGTTTAACATGGCACTGTGTTCAGTAGCCCCAGCCAGCAGCACCCATGCTGCTACTCTTAACCAGAAAGATGTTGCTCCACATTTAAGTTTAAATCTCAAGGTAGCGAAAAATGTGATGCGCCTGTCACGTTGACTGATAGGTGTTTTGAGCTCCTCGTGTTACTCGTGAACGGCAACAGCAGTGGCTCAAAAGCGGCCCTTCTGTTGGTGGCCGCCACCCTAACGAGAGGTCACGAGGTCGCGTGGTCGCACGCTCACCTTGGGGTGCAGGCAGCACAGACACTCTGATGTTTTCTCGTGCTGTGGCTGGCACCGGGGAGGGTTCCGGCAGGCTATGGGGAAGGCAGCTGGGTTGGGAGCAGAGCCTCTCGTCGGCCGCCGCCAGCACCTCGTTGGACGAGGTGGGGGCCAAGACCGTGAGGTCGTTGCCGGACGAGGTGCCCTCTGCTCCACACGCCGCAGTCGTGGTTGGGTCCTGCCACACAACGTAGTCAACACATCGACAATTGCTCCTCCCATCTTGACTTGGATCCCAACACACGTGGGACTATTTTATCACCAAAAGAAATACTATTTTAGTCCACGACCCGATGGGCAACCTGCATCAAATGTCTCAAATATATAAACATAATCTATTTTTAAAGGAACCCCAAACTCACTTTAACTCGCCAAATAGTCTATGAAGAAAAGGCCATTGACTAAAGACGAACGAGTTCAGTTCGTCGTTACGTATGCAAAAGAAGGCAGCTGTAAACTTTTTAAAGATATTAACTTAATTTCAAAAGAGAATTCGTGCATTAATCTTGAACTAAATAACAATCTGTTATTTGTTAACACAATTATAACCCGATGTGTCCTGATTTTTGGGCCAGCCTCTTATTAGCGACGTCATGAAGGACTAACTGTGACGTGCTCTGAAGCAGGGTCAGTGCCTGAAACGTCACCTGTTATATATTTAATCATACAGTATACATTAATTACACATTATTATACAGGTTGGCCCAAAAGTTAAGACACGGAGTTATTTAATTTATCTTGGCACTTACATTACAACGTTTTCATTATTTATTTTAAAAGTTAACTTTATTCTCAAAGTTTTGGTGATATGTGCCTAACGCCTGACACTCTGCATGCTGCGTGTAACACTGACTAGGCTAGTTGGAGTTCCATGCAATTCTCAAGATTCTTTTTTGTTTTTCTTCGAAGGCTTAGATTAAAATTGTGACTAATCATTCGTTTGTTGTGAGAAGAAAAATCAATGTTCTCCCAAAATATCCCCTGTGTTTGTACTTTATCTTTACGTTTTGACACCAATATTACTGAATAATAAATCAACTATTCAGTTAATTTGTGCGTGATAATAGTTTTTTTTTACTTTGAATAAAAATTGAAATAAAGGAGCAAAATCTGCTTTGAATTTGAACTCAGTGCAGTTTCACTTTGATGACTTTTTCTCGCACTTACGGTGAACATTTGTTAAAATGAGTGAACACCGACCTTTCCCCTTGCGATTAATAATGAATATTCACTTTTTTAAAATTCACATCCATTCAGAATCCAGTAAGTTATTGTAACTGAACAGGGGCGTCCACCCGTCCATGAAGGCGAACGAGGCGGCCGCCTGGGGCCCCAAGTTAAGTGAGGCGCCAAAAATTCGAGCAAAACACATCCCTGCGGAGGGAGCTGGTAGTAACGTTGGGTTGCTCGGTTAATGGCCAGGGTCAACGGCGGCGTGGTGTATTTCGCAAATATGCCCGACTGTGAGGGCAGGCACAAGCTGGCGTAAGTAGGTTAAACGTTGATACAGGTTGGAACAACAGGTTCCACACTGCCCACCAGGGATTATTTGTCTGTCGTGCATCAAAATGCAGCCCACCCATGCACCCCCCCCACCGACCGCCGAGCAAGGCCACGATTGGTTGAGGATGTCGGGGAGGGTGGGGGGAAGGGTAAACACGCCCAATCATCCAACTTCCCCCCCCCCCCGAACGCCGCGCTGAGTGTGTGAGTCTGAGAGTGTGAGAGTGTGTGTGTGTGAGTCTGAGAGTGTGAGAGTGTGTGTGTGAGTCTGAAAGTGTGAAAGTGAGTGTATGTGTGTGTGAGTCTGAGAGTGTGAAAGTAAGTGTGTGTTTGAGTCTTGAGAGTGTGAGAGTGAGTGTGTGTGTGTTAGTCTGATGTGAGAGTGAGTGTATGTGTGTGTGAGTCTGAGAGTGTGAGAGTGAGTCTGAGAGTGTAAGGGTGAGTGTGTGTGTGTGAGTCTGAGAGTGTGAGAGTCTGAGAGTGTGATATGTCAGTGTCTGTGTGCGTCTGAGCGTGAGTGTATGTGTGTGTGAGTCTGAGACTGTGAGAGTGAGTGTGTGTGAGTCTGAGAGTGTGAGAGTGTGTGTGTGAGTCTGAGAGTGAGTGTGTGTGAGTCTGAGAGTGTGAGAGTGAGTGTATGTGTGTGTGAGTCTTAGTTACCTAGAGTGTTATACAGGTAGGAACAACAGGTTCCACACTGCCCACCAGGGATTATTTGTCTGTCTGTCGTGCATATCCGGAATTCTGCCCACCCATGCACCTCCCCTAGGCCTCGGCAAGGTAAGGTAAAAGTTAAAAAGTAAAAACAACGAGCCTACCTTTACCCTACCTTTTACCTTACCACAATACCATCACTTTACCCTTACCTTTTACCCTTTAGCAGGTAAGGTAAAAAGCAACGAGCCTACCTTTTACCCTTACCCCATACAAATTACCCGATTACAGGGTAATTACTAGGGTACTACACATGAAAAAGGTTTATAACGGTAAATGCTAGATAGCGCGCTTTATTCATATAGAGTACTCTCGATGATTCCAATTTTACACGCTTGTCATTGTTGTCGTTGTCGTCGTTGTCATCGCTGTCGTATCCTCAAATCTTGTAACTCAATTTTAACCCACTTCCTAATGTGGTATCAACTGCACACTTGGTATACTTATGGCATACTGATGACAATACTATATTCTATCATAAAAAAATGTTTTACATGATTTTTTATATGTTATGTTTCGGCTTGGGTCTAATTGTCCACGCTCAACTGACGTTGGCTGTAAATCACCACGGTCCCTTACGTTATGGCAAGCTTCGGGGCCACTTCCTGGAGTCTGGAGTCGTGGAGTTCTGTTATTACTCGTACATTTAATGAAAGCGTGTTTAAAAAAATATTTTTAATATTACTTATTAAATGGAGGCCATGGACTGCGCCACTGAGCTTTTAGCGGTAAACAAGGTACCGTATTTACCGGGTAATACTTCGCGCTACCTTTACCCTACCGGGTAATTCTTCCGAGCTACCTTTACCCTACCCTTGACCTTACCCCTTGGCATGTTGACACCTTTACCCTTTTACCCGGTAAAAAGGGTAAATTACCTTACCTTGCTGAGGCCTACTCCCCACGGAACACCGAGCTACGCCGCGATTGGTTGGCGATGTCGGGGAGGGTGGGGGGGAAGGGTAAACATGCCCACTCATCCAACTGCCCCCCCCCCCTGAACGGCGCGCTGTCCAACCAAGTTCCTACCTGCCCACTCCGAAGGAACGTGTTAAGGGCACCATGGGGTGAGCAGCCCCTCCCCACCCAGCCCCACCCCTCCCACCCCCCGCCCTCCCTACCCAGCCCCACCCTCCCCACCCAGCTCCTCCCTGCACGACAGACGGACAAAATAATCCCCTGTGGGCTGGTATAACCAGGAGGTTACTACCAGTAAAAATACAAATAAAATAACGACGATGTCATTATTTCAATTCCTGTGCGCATACAGCGGGAATATGAATTATAATTCACTTCTCAACATTCCTGAGAATGTATTGGTTGGACAGACGGGCGAACGGACAGACCGAATCATTATTCCTCTGTTTTAAAAAAATCCGCTTAAAACATTAAGTTATCATCATACCTAAAATTGGGGCAAAATGTTTCCCAGTTTACCAGAAACCTCAGCCTGGATCTGCCCTTGGGGTTTGTGGGTGGGGGCGCCCATTGGGTGGTTGGCCGAGGGCGTTGCCAGTTGCTGGCAGCAGCTGCTCTAGGGCCGCTCCTCTCACTGAGTGCAAATTAATTTTGGTAAAAGCGATTTTCTGCTCACGTTTTGAGCGAAAATTGGTGAACACATCGACGCGTCCTTCCGGGTTATAAACAGCTTTTTTTTAGTATTCACATCAATAGGGAATCCAGTAAGTCAATACTTTTTTTACCACAACAATTGCGCATTTGCAACAAACATAAGTCAAGAACCGCGTGTTTACATTGTTTCATTCACTCTCACAGGTGAGCAAAAAATAAAAGTTTGCAAAACTAATTTTCGATTGAAATTTTTCGTTTACTTTCTGCCCGACAGAAAGGAAACTCCAACAGCTATTAGAATGATGAAGGTGATTTACAATTTTTCATTCTTTATTTGCAGGTTTGTTATACATTACTCTCAGAGAAGAGAAAATTACATTCGGTACGTCACATTCCGTAATTTTGAGTTCAGTCAGATGAATCCAGAAGAGTCGCAGACGAAAGAAGACGTCGATTAAACGGAGGAAGACGGCAGAGATGGCATCATCGACAAAGTCACAACACAGTGGATCGTTTACGACGTGAAAATACCCGTCACGTGACGGGCAATTACGCGATGCTCCTCACCAGAACTAAAGCGGGAAGTTATTTTTCCCCAATTACATTCCTTAAATAATGATCAAATAGAGCAAGTCAAGATCTATAAGTATCTTGGGTTCATCCTTGATTCAAAACTGAATTTTGAAGATCACATTGATTATATTGGTAAAAAGACAAAAATAGGTTTTCTGTATCGACACAAGCACTGCTTCCCCCCTATGTTCTGTTTGGAATTGATAAAAGCTACCATACTGTCACTACTTGATTACTGTGACATCGTGTATAAATCAGCCCCAAGTACTGCACTGAAGAAGCTTGACTCAATGTATCACCCGGCCTTAAGATTTGCACTGAACTGCCCATATAGGACTCACCACTGTGATCTCTACATTGGGTCAAACTTAACATCTCTTAATGTTCGACGGCTTGTGCACCAGATCTTTTTTATTCATAATGTACTTACAAAAAAATCCGCAGATTATCTGCGGGATCTCCTCTCAGTTTCAAAGAACAAATTTGACCTAATATCTTCGCTCATTTACCAACTTCAGATTCCCTATTGCCGTACAAATACTGGAGGAAGGGCCTTTTCTATTGATGCCCCCAGGGTCTGGAATGCTATTGCCAATAAACTGCAACTTGAATCACTACCTATGATATCTTCACTCAAAACTGCTCTAGAGGAGATGTACACCCCTAGCTGCCACTGCTATTTAGTGGCCTAAAATAAAATGTTTCGCTCCGGATGATCGCTGCAAAGTATGACCTGTGGTTTGATTTAGTGTGCTGATCTTAAAGGTGCACTGAAAATTTTTGATACTCCGACTGATGCTCCTGCTGTTATGGAGTGACTCATGCAGCCAGCTATGGCTGCAGGGTTTGGAAGTACATGTTGTTTGTCGTTTATTGTGAAAATTCAGTCACAGTTCCTATGATCACTGTTTCATTGCTTTTATGGCTTTGTTTTGGTAATTTCGAAACGTTTTTTGGTTTGACCTTGTTTGTTTGTTGTAGTACGGAATTAGACTGATGGCCTTAATCTAAGTTGTCTTGTGGTTGTTGTTGTTGTTTGACTTGCATCCCACTGGGATTTTTGCACACAGCGTTGGTGTACGGTGCTTTTTCTGCAATGTTTTGCCGTCTTTTCTTGGATTTTCTGTTTGAAAATAGTCACATAGTCACTTTAAGATGTTTTCTTGTTCATGTTTTTTTGTTTGTTGTGGTTGCACCCGATTCAAGAGCCGAATGGCTCACAGGGCTATACCTAATAAATGAACTTGAACTTGATGTTATTATTAATATCTATTTTTCTTCTTCATTTTCAGATGACATTGAAAAAATGGACAGGAAATTGACCAGAGACGAACGAGTTTGATTGTCATTCGTATGCAAAAGAAGGCAGCTGTGATTGCTCATTCGTGCATCGTGCATCAATGTAAACAGAAGTCAGTTTTAACATTTGTTAAAACAAACAAAATAATGCTTTGTTACCTGTTAAAATAAAAATTATGACACTATGTGGCATGACTTTTGGGCTACCCTCTTTAGGTGACGTTATGAAGGGCCAATTGTGATGTGCTTTGCAGAAAGGCCATTGCCTGAAACGTCGCTTTTTATATCTAACCACACATTATATATTTATTACGCATTATTATCGGAATCAGAATAGATATTTAGACTGGAGGAATCCGATGAGTTATAAAGCTCTTTCGTATAGGTGTCCAGTTGGGGCAGGTAAGAATGTTACAACAACGAACAATATCAACACATGATAGGAGTGCAAAATACAGGTTGGCCCAAAAGTTTCATTCATCGTGCCACTGAAATTTCGACGTTTTAATTATTTAGTCTAAAAGTTAACTTTTTTGTTTGTTATTATTATTAATACCATAACAAAACAATCCTCTGTGATTTGTTTAAATAAATCATTAAGATCTGTGTGTCCTAACTTGTGGGCCACCCTCTATCGGCGACGGTATGAAAGGGCAAACAACTGTGATGTGCTCTGCAGACGGACCATTGCCTGAAACGTCACCTATCATTATCCAATACCCACCCCAGTGTACTCCCAGCGTTGTGGTTGGTTTAGCGGCCCCGCCGCCGCCTGCGCGGCTCCCGTCAGCTCCGGCACGGCGACCCGCGCCGTGCCTCGGGCTTCATCCGGGGAGGGGGTCCCGGGCACAGCCCCGCGGGATCCCTCGGGGGTGTCGCCATCTGCAAGAAGGAGAAGAAGCACGGCGATCACATTTTGTACTTCTGGGTCTACATTTCCCATTATAGATAAAACATGGCCCCAGCCAGCACCCGTGGTGCCACCATTAACCAGAAAGATTTTGCTCCACATTGAAGTATGAAGATCAAATTCGAGAATAATGTGATGTGCCTGTCACGTTGTCTGATAGGTGTTTTAAGCTCTCCGTGTTACTCATGATGGGCAACAGCAGTGGCTCCAAAGTGGCCCTTCTGTTGGTGGCTGCCACCCTAACGAGAGGTCACGAGGTCGCGTGGTCGCACACTCACCTTGGGGTGCAGGCAGCACAGACACGCTGATGTTCTCGCGTGCTGTGGCTGGCACCAGGGAGGGTTCAGGCCGGCCATGGGGAAGGCAGCTGGGTTGCATGTAGGGCCTCTCGTCGGCCGCCACCAGCACCTCGTTGGACGAGGTGGGGGCCAAGACCGTGAGGTCTTTACCGGACGAGGTGCCCTCTGCTCCAGCTGACAAAGTCATGGTTGGGCCCTGCCACAGCAACACAGTCAACACATCCGCAATTAATCCTCCCCTCCGGGCTGGCATCCCAACACACGTGGGAATGAATTATCTCCAAAATGTATCAAATGTAGTCCATGAACCGATAAGTGATCTGCATTAAATGTCTCAGAAATATATATATACGATTGATTTTTGGAGGAACCCCAAACTGACAAAATATTCAAAGAAAAGGCCATTGACTAAAGTAGAACGCGTTCAGTTCGTTGTTATACTGGTAGGAACTAAGTGAACCAGCCTACAATAGATTATATCGTCCGTCCGTCCGTCCGATGTCCGATTAGGTGTAGCAACATTGCCCCCTACTGAAAACACTTGGCAGGACCCTACAAAAACCTTTAGACTCAGTGACGCTTTCCTGGCTAAACAAGTGTAACATTCCCTTAGAATTCCCTGAGATAGCTTTTAATTAAAACATTTAAATTAAAAATTAACTCACAGCGGCCTAAAGCCTACAGCTAGGCCTAAAGCCTAGAACTAGGCCTCAAACTCTCCCTTAGTATCGTCCGATTAGGTGTAGCAACATCGCCCCCTACTGCTAACACTTGACAGGACCCTACAAAACCTTTACACTCAGTGAGGCTTTCCTGGCTAAACAAGTGTAATAATACTTTATGTTTATATTCTTTGGTTATTCGTTCCTAACAGCCAACCCCGCAGGGACCTGTTGTATGCAAAAAAGGTAGCTGTAATTTGAAAAAGGTGCTAAATGCATTTCAAAATGGTAATGGATATCAGTTTTAACATTTGTTAAAATTAAACTCAATGACCCTTTGTGATTTGTTAAGATAAATACAATAACTTTGCGTGTCCTGACTTTTGGGCCACCCTCTACAGGCCACGTTATGAAAGGGTCTAACAACTGTTGACGAGCTCTGCACAAGGACCATTGCCCGAAACGGCGACAATCATGATCATATTATAACAATTTCCAGCCACTCGTGCATTCCCAGCGTTGTGATTGGCTGAGTGGCGCCAACGGGCCCCGCCCCACCCGCCACCCGGGGATCCTCCCCCTCACCTGAGGCTCCGCCCTCAGACGCGGCCCCGCCGCCGCCTGCGCGGCTCCCGTCAGCTCCGGCACGGCGACCCGCGCCGTGCCTCGGGCTTCATCCGGGGAGGGGGTCCCGGGCACAGCCCCGCGGGATCCCTCGCGGGGGTCGTCAACTGCAAGAAGGAGAAGCACAGCGATCACATTTCACACTGCGGACAAACACACGGCTCTACATTTCCCACTGTAGACAGACATGGGCCTGCCGCTCGACGTTTCGGGCCTTTTGAGTGACTATTTATCGCGAGATTGGTTATTTAAAGCGACCAATCACGCAATTAAACCGTACGGGTGGTGGTGCTGCTGCTGCGTCGGCAGTGGTGAACAGGTTGGACCAGAACACAACCACTCAGCACGATCCGTGTCGATAGCGACACTGCGGCCTCCATAGGTGCAGGTGGACGTGGGTCATGGCCCGACTTCAACAGCCCCATCTAATGTATCTGTTTCCCTTCCCAGCAGTGCTGTTGACGTGGTGTCGATTTATTTTCACGTCGTCTTCTGACCAAATATGGACGAATAAATACTTTAACGATCGTTTTACCTCAAAGGGACATTTGTGAATGTGTGTCTGTTCGAAATGTTTAACATACTTACCGGCATGCAGCAAACTTGAAATTTGGCATGTGGGTAAGTTCCAGACAGTACGCAATGGAAAAAATATGAAAATAGACTTTTGTATTTGGGGGGGGGGGCACAATAATGGATACATTTTGCACGGCCAGTGAGCGGTGATGTCACGCAGTGTGCCTAGTGACGTCACGCAGTGTGCATACTGACGTCACGCACCCCCCCCACCCTCCGTGTATTAATCGAAGATAATAATCCAAGTCCCGGGCGAAGCCGGGTAGTAAAGCTAGTACAATATTAATTCTAGATCTAGTACAATATAATTAAAGTCACGTAGGTATACATTTTAATAAATTAAATCACGACGTTTCGGGCGCAACACAAGTGTCCGTCATCAGGTGGGACAACCACAGCAAGAAACAATTGCTGAAGTCCGTGACTTTACCGAAAGAACCAAAGAGTGTGGATCCCTGCAGTCACGAAAATTTCAAATCTAGAATATAATTAAGCATTGAGCTTATTCTACTGTGCTGCCTGTCTCGTATGTGTCGTGCGTGTGAGCGTGTGCAGGGGAGAAATTGACATTTTTGGGGTAAAAATGTTGATAATTTCCCTTTAAAAGTCCGATGCTCACCTTGGGAAAGCTCTCGTGGCATTATCGGTCGATGGAATTCTCAGGTTGTTGAAAGTGTCGCCGCTGTTCACGTTCAAGAGAGCAGGGACGACGCAGAATCACACAAACACGTCTGGTCTTCTCGCCGTGCTGGAGTTCTGTGACCGTTACGGGCCTCACGTGACCGTCGTGTCCCTTGGCAACGACCACGATCATCAACATGGCGACATTCAAACTCGGCACGTGGTCCCTCGTCATCGTTACAACGTTGGAGACGCGAGAGGCACGTGGGGGGCACGGGGAGGGGAGGGGCTCGTGGGGAGCACGAGGCGGGGGGGGCTCGTGCCATCTCCCCCCCCCCCCCCCGTGAGTGACCAACCGTCACTCACGGGGGGTCCACTACCCCGTGAGTGACGGTGGTCAACGCGACCGCTTCACCCCGACACGAATCACGGCCTACAACGACCACTTGGCAGAACAAAACCACACGCACGCAGAGGGATCTTGAGCAGTGCTCTGAGTTGTTGGCCGCTCGGCGTTTTGGGCCTCTCCACTCAGCAGCTGCGACCCAAATCGACGTGGATCGGGGGCTCGGGGGACGCGTGGCGAGGGTGGAACGAGAGGCCTCGAGAGTGAAGAAGAAGCGAGGGGGAGAGCGAGGCGAGCTTGGGGAGAGACTCTGAGCGGCAGTAGGCGAAGAAGACGTGGAGTGGGGAACACGCTCAGGGTGAGGACATCATCATCATCCACATGATCATCATCCACATCATCATCCACATAATCTTCGTCCACATCATCATCCACATCAACTTCATCCACATCATCATCACCATCCACATTATCATCTGCATGATCGACATCATCATCCACATCATGATGGTCCACATCATCAACATTATTTTCCACATCTTCATGTTCGTGGTTCTTACGGTAATGTCACGTTGATAAAAAAAAAATAAGAAAAAAAATATGAATAAAAATGTAATTAAACATTTCATAATAAAATTATACATTGAAAATAATAGCGAAAAATCCAAAATAAAAATTTAAAATAGTAAAATAAAAAATGAATGGAAAATAATAAAAGCAAAAAACCCACGACGGTTCCATCGAAACACAAGTGGTCTTCATCGCTTGATGAAGACGGCTTGTGTTGCGATCGAAACGTCGTGGGTTTTTTGCTTTTATTATTTTAAATTAAATTACATTATATAAAATAAAAAAAATATTTTACTCTTTTTTTCCATTTTTATTGTGAGTGAGCGCCGACGGTTTAGGGGTAGGCCCTCATCCAGCAGTTGATTCATCCACGCGTGGCCGGCGTGACGAGGTTTGGTCACAGCCACACCCACACGGTGCGTGAGAGGCGTTCATCCAGCAGTGGATTGAACAAGCCGCATAGATGTCAATGTATGGGGTGCGTAATGCAGGTGTCCGTGTGTGCATCTGAGTGTGTGCGTTGGAGTTTGATTGACGTTTCTCTCACAGCTGATATTGCAACAATCTTCCTGATGAAAATTTGACCATGTGGTCATACGGGATTCGGATTATCCCGATCGTACGGTGTTGTCTGTACGATACCTGTTGAATCAAAGTAAAGTACAAAGTATTTGGCTGCTATAAATGTCCACACGATGATAAGCCACTTGGTTGAGCTATCATTTGTGATGGCCAAAGTCGCTTCCGATAAACGAGCTCCACAGCTCAGTGCGCCTTACCTGGCGGAATAAAAATAGTTGACTAAGTTGAGTGCGATGACGCAGCAACTGCAGGCGCAGCCCTGCAATTGCTTGCTCGCTCCACTGTTGACGGACCGGCCTCCACCTACAGCGAGCTCTCGAGAGTCTCTCCTCTAGAGGGATGTCTCTGTCCGGCTCTCCCACCACGGCCAGAGCGACTCGAAGAGGCGGGGGTGCCCACACGTTACCCCACCGCGCCTTGGCGCGCTGCTGGGTGGGCAGAGGTGGCCGGGGGCGGGAGGGAGAGTGAATACACGTGGCCCCATCGTCTCGACTGTCAGCGAGTACCTCTGATTATTATTCTTATTACTATTCTATCCGTGGTCAATAGTAGCTCTGTATCCTATAATGCTGCTTTCTATTGTGTGTAACGTGCAAGGTTTGCAGAAGTGTGTAACTCTGTGCAGTGTTCTCAAATGTGCATTCACGTGTTCATTGGAGAAACTTCGCCCCTTGTTAATGTGTCAGTGTTTATGTCTCCTGGAAGTGATATTTTGGATGTCATAGACGGTCCCTTTTATTTTAAACCAATGTTTACTTCAACGGCTTCAATATAATGTAATGATTATCATGATGATGATTAAAATATAAAAGTCTTCATACCCTTTCCGGCAATAACGTAGGAGGTGTTACAATGCGCAAACACCAAATAGACACCCCGACTGCAGGGCATCGAGTCTGCATTGACCACACGTCGCGCTTGTGGTCAAGCATCCAAAGCGACGTGCTCTGATGATGCACGCCTTGTCCCTGACACGACAATGGCCTCCAGCAGAGACGTCTTCCTACATGGCCTTGACCCACCCACCAGTTGTCAGGACAGAGAACAACGACACGAGGAGGCGAACGGCAGCACAGAGGCGATGCAAACACCAATCCGTGAATGTGCGGCTAATGCAGACTCGACGCCTTGCAATCGGTGAGTCCATTTGGTGTTTGGGCGTCTTGACACCTCCTGCGTTGTTGCCGAAAAAGGGTAAAACTCCTCTCTTCTGCCGACATCGCCATGTCGATACCGGCAACACAACTGGTCCCGTAGATGTGTAGCTCGTGATGTATGTAGTGTATGCGGAGAGACAGATATGAAAGAGACTACGCCACTTGATCTGTTTCTATTCGATAAGCTCCTACCACTGTGAGGCAGTCGAGGCGTTCACTTCTGTGGGGTGCCACGGTGGCGAGATGTTAACTTCCTCGCCTGGTATACAGGAGGTCGTGGGTTCGCTTCCGATTCTGACGCCTGCTGCTGTATATTTGGAGTTTACGGTGTCTTTCTCCCCGTGGTCGCGTGGATTTGTCTCCAGGTCCTCCGCGTTTTCCCTCTACATTTAACAAACACAAGTGATAAGCCACTTCGTTGAACTATCACTTGTGATAGCCAGGTCGCTGCTGAAAAAAAAATCTACATAGCTCAGTGGGGCCTTACCTGGTAATTTTAAATATTTTAGTTTAGTTTGTAATCTCAACCAGCACTGCTTCGCATTGAGCTGCATGCGACTGCACAGGCAGTGGTCTGTCTACAGACACAGGACTCACGAGGTGGCCTTGTAGTCACGTCAGCTCATTTTCCCTCGAGCAAGAGACGACGGTGGTTGACTGTACGGTCCACAGCTTGAGTTGCACTGTGGCTGGTCTTTAATGTACCTCTCTCTCTGCGAGTCTCGTATGGGTCTCTACGAGTCTCCATGTATCACAACGTGTGTGTGGGTTTGCTCTACGGTCCACAGCTTGAGTCGCACTGTGGCTGGTCTTTAATGTACCTCTCTCTCTGCGAGTCTCTTATGGGTGTCTACGAGTCTCCATGTATCACAATGTGTGTGTCGGTTTGCTCTACGGTCCACAGCTTGAGTTGCATGACCACAGTCGCATTACTGCTGCTGCGTGTTGTGTCTCGTTTCTAATGTTCCATTCGTTAAAACGTGCGCATCGTTCCGTTGATGTTCTGGTGCGGTTCATGGTGACAGCGGTGTATTTGCAGAGGATTGTCCATGCCAGGAGGTGTGCGGTGGTTGATGCTTGGGTCTCGAACGAGGTGTTCATTCCGGACGTCCGCACTGTTCCACCGTTCGCTGGCGATCTTCCAGATCTGTGCGAGAGCCACAGCCCCGATCGATCCGAGGTTTATCCACGTACTCGATAGCAGCGATTACTCAACCCCTTTCGTTCGAACGGGACACTTTCGAGCTCGCTCGATCTTCACGGCGCACCGAACCAAAGAGTCGGTCCTGCTAATTAGCACAACTTTGCGGCGGCACACCGCTCGAGATGCCACGAGGAGGTTGGGGCAGCTCAGAGGTCCTAGCGCCGAGTCGGCGCCACTGACACCCTGGGTTGGAGTGATGGCTGCAGCCACTGCCTGTGATTGAACCGGGTTCTCGAGTTTAACGAGTGGATGGCTTTGGCCCAGCTAACAATGACTGCACCCATCAAATGTGTGTATACATATTAGAATCAGGATTTTTACTTCATTTGGATACATTTCACCGAAACATGCGATAAACGCCAATGTCGCAGCAGTGCGTTTGAAGGGAGGGAATGGGAGAGGAGGCCATGGGGATTACGAGGGCACATTGCCGCATAGAGCTGTGGATGAAGAAGAGAACTGTGGATGAAAAGGAGAGAGTTGTGTGTGAAGGAGGGAGCTGTGTGTGACGGTGAAGGTGGAAACAATTGACTGGAACCCTTCCCTGTCTCCGCATGTTGGCGAGGGGAGCGTTGACTACACCGTGCAGAAGTCTCCGATGTTGCCCCCCTGTAATGGGGGATTAGCCGTCAACATTCGTGTGTCCCCCTCTTGAAAGCCTTTTTGGGAACGTGTATTTCTCGTTTTATTCCATGCAAGGGAGTTGTGAGGTCATATTCGTCTACGTCAGGGATCGGGCAAACCTGCGGCTCTGGAGCCGCATGCGGCTCTTTAAGCGACCGCTTCGTGCCGTTATTTATTAAGGACCCACTGTCTTGTATTAACGTGGCATGGTGGCTCTTGAAATTTAGATAGATATTTCTTACTATAATTTACCAAATTAGAAAAAAATAACGGCCCGCCCGTGCGGAAAGCGGCGTCCTGTCGCGTGTTAAAATAAATTGCCCGTGAATTCAGAATTGGTTCCACGACTCGTGACGGCCAGACAGCAGCGTGCTGCCACGCCTGGGAATGACCATCAAGGAGGATTGAGCAACAGGAACCTTGCGATGCGACTGTGTCAGCCACCACCACGACGACAGACTCTGCGGGACGCGTGTGTACTTTTTATTCTAAACAGAATATGTACAAAACACAGACGAGAGAACACGCTATATTTGGAAGCGCCGTCTTTAAAAATGAACTATACACCCCATTTCTGGTGCTGAGCGCACGCAGACTTCGTGTAACAAAGCCCATCATCGTTACCATCGTCGTCATCATCATAATCGATTTAAAAAAACAACCCCCCATCCCACCCAAGCTCCTATAGCTAAACGATACCGCGCCTTCTAAACGTTTTGAATCGACGCTATAAAACCCACCTCCCCACCCCGTGCGTTTCGTAATTTTTGAAGGCGAGAGCGATCGTGGTGTAAAAAAAGAGGCGCTTGGAGAACGTGAGAGACGCACGCACGGACGGACAACACGAGACGGCACGAGAGCGGCGACGGGCTACGGCGACGGTCACAGCGCTGAGATGACGGACGACGATGCCGCCACGAACACACGTGTACAGAGCCACACAGCCACACGCGCCCGTGCGCATACACTGCCACGCGTGGCCACGTGTGGAGGGGGGCGGGGCGGAGGTGGTGGAGGGGCGATACCGAGAGCCTAAACCTCCGTGGTCATCACCTCGATAGTCATCTCATTGAAGGCCACCTCTGATCATCTGTGGTCACCTCCACGGTCATCATTTTGATAGCCATCTTGTTGATCATGTCTATGATCATCTCCATTATCTTCACGGTCATCTCGAGGGCCATCTCCATGATCTCCATGGTCATTTTCATGATCGCGATTGTCAAATCCATGAATATCCCGATGGTAATTTCCATGATCATCTCGATGATCATCTCCATTATCAAATCTATGATCATCTCCATTATCATGTCGATGATCATCTCAATTATGATTATCTCCATTATCATATCTCCATCATCATCTCCATGGTCATTTCCATTTTCATATCGATCATCTCGATGGTCATCTCGATGGGCATCTCCATGGTCATTTTCATGATCATCTCGATGGTCATCTCCATGGTCATCTCCATGATCATCTTGATGGTCATCTCCATGATCATCTCCATGATCATATCGATGGTCATCTCCATGATCATCTCCATGATCATCTCCATGATCATCTCGATGGTGATCTCGATCGTCATCTCCATGGTCATCTTGATGGTCATATCCATGATCATCTCCATGGTCATCTCGATGGTCATCTCCATGATCATCTACATAATCATCTCGATGGTCATCTCGATAGTCATCTCCATGGTCATCTCGATGGTCATCTCGATGGTCATCTCCATGGTCATCTCCATGGTCATTTCCATGATTATCTCTATGGTCATCTTGATGGGAATCTCATTGGTCATCTTGATGGTCATCTCCATAATAATCTCCATAATCAACTCGATAGTCATCTCCATTATCATCTCCATGATCAGCTCGATGGTCATCTCGATGGTCATCTCGATAGTCATCTCCATGATCATATCGATGGTCATCTCGATAGTCATCTCCATGATCATCTCGATGGTCATCTCCATGATCATCTCGATGGTCATCTCGAAGGTCATTTCCATTGTCATCTCTATGATCATCTCGATAGTCATCTCCATGATCATCTCGATGGTCATCTCCATGATCATCTCGATGGTCATCTCGAAGGTCATTTCCATTGTCATCTCTATGATCATCTCGATGGTCATCTCCATGGTCATCTCGATGGTCATCTCCATGATCATCTCCATAATCAGCTCGATGGTCATCTCGATGGTCATCTCCACAATCATCTCGATGTTCATCTCCATGATCATCTTGAAGGTCATCTTCAAGATCATAACCATGATCTTCTCGATGGTCATCTCGATGGACATCTTCATGATCATATCGATGGTCATCTCGATGGTCATCTCCATGCTCATCTCCATGAACATCTCGATGGTCATCTCCATGATCATCTCTATGATCAGCTCGATGGTCATCTCGATGGTCATCTCCATGCTCATCTCCATGAACATCTCGATGGTTATCTCCATGATCATCTCTATGATCATATCGATGGTCATCTCCATGCTCATCTCCATGAACATATCGATGGTCATCTCCATGATCATCTCTATGATCAGCTCGATGGTCATCTCGATGGTCATCTCCATGCTCATCTCCATGAACATCTCGATGGTCGTCTCCATGATCATCTCTATGATCAGCTCGATGGTCATCTCGATGGTCATCTCGATAGTCATCTCCATGATCATCTCGATGGTCATCTCCATAGTCATCTCGATGGTCATCTCCATGATCATCTCCATAATCATCTCGATGGTCATCTCGATGGTCATCTCCATAATCATCTCGATGGTCACCTCGATAGTCATCTCCATGCTCATCTCCATGAATATCTCGATGGTTATCTCCATGATCATCTCCATGATCATATCGATGGTCATCTCGATGGTCATCTCTATGCTCATCTCCATGAACATCTCCATGATCATCTGCATGATCATCTCCATGATCATCTCGATGGTGATCTCGATCGTCATCTCCATGGTCATCTCCACGATGATGTTGATGATCATCTCCATGGTCATCTCGATGGTCATATCCATGATCATCTCCATGGTCATCTCGATGGTCATTTTCATGATCATCTACATAATCATCTCGATGGTCATCTCCATGGTCATCTCCATGGTCATTTCCATGATTATCTCTATGGTCATCTTGATGGGCATCTCATTGGTCATCTTGATGGTCATCTCCATAATAATCTCCATAATCATCTCGATGGTCATCTCCATGATTATTTCCATGATCAGCTCGATGGCCATCTCGATGGTAATCTCGATAGTCATCTCCATGATCATTTCGATGGTCATCTCGATAGTCATCTCCATGATCATCTCGATGGTCATCTCCATGATCATCTCGATGGTCATCTCGATGGTCATCTCCATGATCATCTCTATGGTCATCTCGAAGGTTATTTCCATGATCATCTCGATGGTCATCTCCATGATCATCTCGATGGTCATCTCGATAGTCATCTCCATGAGCATCTCGATGGTCATTTCTATGATCTTCTCGATGGTCATCTCGAAGGTCATTTCCATTGTCATCTCCATAATCATCTCGATGGTCATCTCCATGATCATCTCCATGATCAGCTCGATGGTCATCTCCATGATCATATCGATGGTCATCTCCATGATCATCTCCATGATCAGCTCGATGGTCATCTCTATGATCATATCGATGGTCATCTCGATGGTCATCTCAATGCTCATCTCCATGAACATCTCGATGGTTATTACCATGATCATCTCCATTATCATCTCCATGATCATCTCGATGGTCATCTCGATGGTCATCTCCATAATCATCTCGATGGTCACCTCGATAGTCATCTCCATGCTCATCTCCATGAACATCTCGATGGTTATCTCCATTATCATCTCCATGATCATATCGATGCTCATCTCGATGGTCATCTCCATGGTCATTTCCATGATTATCTCTATGGTCATCTTGATGGGCATATCATTGGTCATCTTGATGGTCATCTCCATAATAATCTCTATAATCACCTCGATGGTCATCTCCATGATCATCTCCATGATCAGCTCGATGGCCATCTCGCTGGTCATCTCGATAGTCATCTCCAATATCATTTCGATGGTCATCTCGATAGTCATCTCCATGATCATCTCGATGGTGATCTCCATGATCATCTCAATGATGATCTCCATGATCTCAGAATGGAATCGTAGTCACGTGCGTCTTCAAAATTAGCAGCCGGTGTACATCCCTTATGTTTTTTCTTCCAATAACTGAAAAATAAAGAGATTGTTTAAATAATCATCATCATCATCAAAGTTACGCCTTGTCCAATATACAGTAGCATCCGAGCGTAATTGTGTTAAAGAGTACAAGCTTTTAAATACACGGTGCGCAGTCGAGTTGACCCCGACACTGAAGCAAAGTTGTGAAGAACATGCACGAGTTTTGTGAACTTTAACCACAACCACCCCACCCCACCTATCCCCCCCTCCCCATGTCCCGTCAAACGAACACAAAAAACTGCGTCAAAATACCCCCGAACAGACGGACGGTGAAAAGTCCCGCGTGTTAAGATATGTTTGTGCGCCATCGCTAAGAAAATATTGCAGGTGAGTGTACAAGTGAGAGTGTAGGTGAGTGTACATGTGAGTGAGCGTGGAGGTGAGTGTACAGGTGAGAGTGCAGTTCAGTGTACAGGTGAGCGTGCAGGTGAATGTCACATGTACACTCACCTGTACACTCGCCTGCACTCTCGCCTGGACACTCACCTGCACGCTCATGCACATATACACTCGCCTCCTCGCTCACTCACATGTACACTTACCTGCACGCTCACTCACATGTATACTCACCTGCATGCTCGCCTGTACTCTCACCTGCACGTTAACTGTGCAGGTGAGTGTACATGTGAGTGAGCGTGGAGGCGAGTCTACAGGCGAGAGTGCAGTTGAGTGTCCATGTGAGAATGCAGGTGAGTGTACAGGCGTGAGTGCAGGTGAATGTACAGGCGTGAGTGCAGGTGAATGTACATGTGAGCGTGCAGGCGAGTCAACGCACAGGTGAGTATACAGGTGAGTGTGCGTGCAGCTGAGTACAGGTGAGAGTGCGGGCGAGTATACAGGTGGCAGGGCAGGATGACCACGGGCTTAGAGGACTTCTCCAGGCAGAGGGGGCACAGCAGCTGGCGCGCTGCAGCAGCCACCCACAGGCGGACAGCCTCGTCGCTGCAGCTGTCACGTGCCCGGCCTCGCTCTCCTCCTCCGCCCCATGCCACGTGGAGACAGAGAAAGAGAGGGAGGGGCATTCACACCACGAGGTCACGTGGGCAAGGGAACAACAAATCCCCCCCCCCCTACACCAACTCCCAACATGGACTCGTCCATCGCTGGTCCCACCTCCCCCACGGAAAATCATCGAAGTCAACGTACAGTAGGACAGTCCACACAAGCGGCATCAACAACAACAGCAGCAGCCGTCACCATTCGCCACTAAGTGGCGGTGACGTCCCCGCGGCGTTGGTGCCAGGCTAGGTGCACTCTTAGGCCACGCGAAGTGTCGAAGGCTCGCTGACAGGAGGTCACGGGACAGAACCCTGCAGGTGCCATGGGGTTGACCGACTCGAGATGGCTGCAGACGCCACCAGCTGTGCCAACTCGCCGCGTTTTAGCCGCCCGCCTCTCCGCTCGTTGTTGTGAGCGTCCCTCACGAGCCTCCTCCTCCTCCACAGAGGCCGATCTTGACACCGCCGGAACCGCTCATCGGCAAGTCCACTCAGCTCCAAATCCTCCAACCAGGTACCTTTGTAGACCCGCAGTGATGCCCCATGCCGTGTTGGCAGTCCACTGCTGGATGAAGGCTTCGGGTCGCCACGGTGGCTAGGAGATGTTAACTACCTCGCCCGGTGTGCAGGAGGTCGTGGGTTCGACCCCGACGCCTGCTGCTGCTGCTGCTGTAGATTTGGAGTCTGCGGTGTCTCTCTCCACGTGGTCGCGTGGATTTTTCTCCCGGTGCTGCGGTGTTCCCATCCACATTTAGAATCGATGTGTTGAGAATATTTGGCTGCTCTAAATGTCCACACGAGAAGCCACTTTGTTGAGCTATCATCTGTGGCTAGGTAGCTTCTCATATAAGCGCTTTGTAGCTCAGTGGGACTTACGTGGTTAAAATGAAATAACAGTAAAAATAGCAGCACCACCACTCCACGTACACAGAACATCTGCCGTGATCCTGACTGCAGTGCTCAGCTCAATATGGTCGATGAAAGTGAATTACGTGACGGCCGCTACGTTAAAGGTTTCGTCACCTTTGGGTGGCATCAGTTGCTGCTCTGGCCCATCCGGAAATACAACAATGCCTTGATGGAGGCTCCATTGAAGATGCGTGCGACCCTCTCGACTGGCCGTCTGACCCGAATGTTCGGTCCAACCCGAGCTGAATATTGAGTGGAACTGGGTGACCCTGGGGCTATTTTCTACAACGTAACAATTTCGATTTAAAGCATTCGTGACTGCAGGGATTTATATTCTTGGTTCTTTCGGTAAAGTCACGTAGAAGGGAAATAATAAAGTAATAAAAATAAAACAATACAATTCTCACGACGTTTCGATTGCAACACAAGCAATCATCATCAGGTGTGAAAACCACAGCAAGAAAATTGTGGTGTTCACACCTGATGATGATTGCTTGTGTTGCAATCAAAACGTCGTGAGAATTTCATTGTTTTAAATTTTTCCTATTTTATTATTTCCCTTCTATGTGACTTTCCCGAAAGAAAACAAGAATATGAATGTTGGGGTCGTTGAGTAAACAGCCAAAGTGGGTGACGAGAAGTGGCACAGGTGGGTAGCGCGCCACGCTACGAACCGGCTCCACCCGAGTTCAATTCCTGTCCAGGGCTAACAACGACACCACTGGGGAGCGATGTCAGGGCTGGTTGCCCGCTGCCTTCACCGACCAGCATCGACCACCCGTGGTGGGATATGGTCAAAGAACCACAATGGTGGGGAGGCCTTCATCCAGCAGTGGATTGACCATGGGCTGTAAAAACAAAGTGTTGCAATTTATTATTGGTTCTTTCGGTAAAGTCACATAGAAGGGAAATAATAAAATAATAAAAATAAAACAATACAATTCTCACGACGTTTCGATTGCAACACAAGCAATCATCATCAGGTGTGAAAACCACAGCAAGAAAATTTGAAAAAAGTGGCGGGATTTTTTTAAAGAAATTTTTTGAAATAAGTGGAGCTTTTTTTTTACCGCCACTTTTTAAAAAAAATCTTGCTGTCGTTTTCACACCTGAAAATGATTGATTGTGTTGCAATCGAAACGTCGTGAGAATTCTAATGTTTTATTTTTATTAGTTTATTATTTCCCTTCTTCGTGACTTTACCGAAAGAACCAAGAATATGAATCCCTGCAGTCACGAAGGCTTTAAATCTTAAAAAACCCCAACATTCGTCAATGATGACCGATTCCATTCATAAAGTGCGCTCTGGCCGCCGTGTGCGCTTAGTACTGCTCAGTATTAAAAACACGCGTTGACTGCTCTATACAGGGTGGGATAGAGATCTCTACTCAACCCTGCAGGGTCACCCCTCTCATAGTGAAGGCGTTCACACTTGAGCTGCAGTTGCCCTGTGCCAGTAGTTGCATCATTAACTGTGCGAAATCCTTTTCAAACCATTACTATAAAAATGCAGAATTTGCCATTAAGTTACTTTTCTTGGATTTAGCAGAATTCCACAATAGCTCTCTCAATAGCTGTAGCGTTTGAGTTACGATCTTTCACATGTTTGCGTTGTTAAATCTAATGACTCATTAAACGATAATTAAATGACCACTTAGTGTAGGACAATCATTGAATGTTGAACTAAACTTTGTAGTTTCATTTAATGCTGAGGGTATTGACAAGAAAAGTAGTGGGTGTGTGGGGTTGAAATTGTCAACTGGTGCCCGCACTGCATCGTGTGGCGGGTTTCTGACAGCAGCAGCATCGCCACGAAGCTCTCATTGGCGCTTGGTGAATATCCGTTGGGGGATTCCTTTTCGTTTTTTGTTCATTGAATGATCACCCTCCCTGCACCTGGCCACCCATTTGTGTGTGTGAGCCTTCAGGTGTCACGGCAGAGCTATTGCAGAGGGATGCTGCGATTGTACTGCCGTGGGCTAAGCATCGACGGCGGCCCTCTGTCAATCCACAGCGGAGGTAAGAGCCCCCCACTCTGTGTCAGTAAATGGGGGGGGGGTGTTTGGTCATACTTCACCACGCTGGTCAGTGCGAGTTAGTGTGAAGGTGAGGCAGCCCAAAGATCTGTTCAGATGTCACTCAGCACCGACGTTAGCTGTGGCCGGGAATCTAACTTTGATGGCAGCTAACGGCCGGGCCACCGCTTCACGGGTGAACGGGTTGATTAGATGAGACGATGGCGTTGCGTTTCATAGCAGTGGCTACTCCTCCACCTGGCTGGGCGATTGAGAAACCACACCCACAGCAGTGTCCCAGTGTACCGGCACCCCCCCAGTGCTGGAGTCAACATTCTCTGGGCCCCATTTTTCTTCAAACGCCGCTCTGGATTTGGGCCGGGCAAGAAGCGCGTCGCCACCGAACACGTTACGGTCAAATGTTGTAAGCGGCAGGTTTATCTAATTCATATTTGACGACTTCCTCTTCCAAGACGTCCTGCCCCGTGTGGAGGAGTAGGCCAGTTACCCTCACAGGGGCTCTCTGGAGCTCCCGCTCGTGGAGGCCCCATTTGCCGGCAGTGGCGTGAACAACCGCAGGGGCTCTACCTTTACCTTTTATCCACTTTTCATATTCAACATTTAATTAGGTCAGCAACGTGGTCTTGACCTCTTACCCACAAACATTTCTGACAAGTACAGCAAGTGCACGTGTACACAAGTGTACTCCTGTGCTAGTTGCACTACACTTCTGCTTTTTGTGTTTAGTTTGTTGTCGTTCCCCCATACCTCAGATTAGCACGGTTGGCTGTATGCGGTGCTAAAGAAGTTCAACATACACACACACGCATCCACACACACAAACACGTACACATCCATCAACACACAGAGATACAAAGACAAAGACTCCCCATATAGACAAACAGTCTGTTGGGGCAAGTGCTGTTAGTGAGCACACGCACATACATACACACATAAACACATACACACACACATAAACAAACACATACACACACATCCACACCCATACACACACATACACCCACACACAAAGACACATACACACTGCGATGGCAAAGTAAAAAATGGAAGCGAGACCAGTGTTTGTCACGACAAGTATATATTGATGTCAAGTGCAAATACAAAACGAGGTCGACAAAATCTCTGGAAAACATTAATCTCGCTTTCCCTTCCCACACTTTGAGCTGCTTTTGTACAAACGATAAAAACCCCGAGGAGACCGAAGTGTCACCGATCTACATTCACGAGTTCAGAAACCGCTGTTTCTTGAGTCATCATGGTCCATGGAAATAAAGTGCTTGACAAAGTTAATCATTTATCCGTACATTTCACGTGTTAACGTTTTGGCGCTACGGTTTAGCGTGTCCATTGAAATGTGCACTCCCCGTACATTAAAAAACAAAGTAAGAGATATGTCTTCTTTGAGTCTTTCGGTAAAGCCACCTAGATAGAAACAATTATAAAAATAATAACAATATCACGTTTCGATCGCAACACAAGCAATCGTCTTGAGGTGAAAAAAGAGGGGGAAATCTGCCGAGGCAGGCTGTATATAAAGGTTTAGAGATATTGTTATTATTTTGATTATTTTTTCTATCTATGTGGCTTTACCGAAAGACCCAAAGAATATGAATTACTGCAGTTACGAAAGCTTTAAGTCAAGATTTAACAGATATGTAGTTAAAATAATGCCGACGTATTCACAGTTCAATAAATAAATACTTTGCAACAGCGGTGACTTTTTAAATCCCCGACACAACGCAAAATAAAGTCCCGCATGTTAAATAAACAGTAACAAGAACCGTAGGGAATACCTTGCACGACCTCACTGAGACCGCACTCCGGCCTCGCGTTGCAGAGGACACAACCTCTGTCTTCATTTGTTATGGGACAGTTCATTTTGCGGTCACCATCACAATAACGTTCCTGGTGCCAACTCTCTTGACGATTGACCTCGTAATAAACAGAAACTCCAAGCCGTAATGGGTTCGTGTCGGCTGCATGGATCTTGGCTCTTGTTTCCCAGAATGCTGGCATGATTTTAAGCTCTTTCATGCTGGGTTTTTCAAGTCGTGGTGGATTGTGAGTTTAGAGTTGCTTTAAATGTTTCCCATGTCAGCATTGGACAGGTGTGCCATAAGGCCCTGACGTAATAATTGCAGCTCTTTATTGTTTAGAGAATGTGGTCGTCGAGTGAGAATGTAGAGTCCAAGGTGATTCCAATGATGTTCAAGTGATTTCAGGCGCTGATGGTGGAGCTGGCGATGAGTACATTTTGGGGCGCCGGCGACGCCATGGTGAGCCGCTTCCTGGTGCCTTCCTAAAATGTCTCTCAGAATTAGATTGAATTTGAGAGGAAGCAAAGGGTTAGCCACTTGATCGTGTGGAATTCAGGCACCAACCACTATCGGTGGGGCGAGTGCCAGTTGTTACACCGGTGGTGGCTGCTGTGAGACCAGAGTGGCGGTGGCTGCTGTTGGACTGGCGGTGGAAGTGGCTGCTGTGGGACAGGCGGTGGCGGCAGCTGCTGTGGTACTGACTGCGGCTTCTCCCAGACAGGCGGTGGTGGCTGTTGTAGATTTGGCAACAGCAGTGGTTTCTGCTGGACCGGCAACAACTGCTATGAGATTGGGGGGTGGTGGCGGCTGTTGTTAGAATGGCAGCGGCTGCTAGGAGACGGCTTCTTCAAAACAAGCTGTAGTGGTGGTATTGGCTGCTGCGGAACTGGCAGTGGCGATGGTTGCTGTAGGACTGGCAGTGGCTGCTTGGAGATCGGGGTGGTGGTGGTGGTGGATGCTCTGGGACTAGCGGCGGCGGCCGCGGCTGTTGCGTGCCTGGCGTTGCCGGTAGTAGCTGCTGCTGCCGCTGTTTCTGCCGTCGCCCTTGCAGTTGCTCCGGCAGTTGTTCCCGTTGGGGTGGTTCGCCATCTTGAGTTTCTGCAGATTAACAAGATGAGGGCGCTCAAGTCCAAACCGCTCGACATTGAGTGAATGAAACAAAACTGGTCTAAAGTAGACACAAGAACATTGCTGTACTTCACCATTCCTGTAATGTAAAATTATGCACTGCCAGGGTGTACATTCTCCCCGGGCAGTTCCACGCACGCGGGGTAACGTTTCAAAACCAGCATTTACCTTGCGCGCCGGTGAAGAGAGCTGCTGTTCAGTGACGAGGTCCTGGGTCTCCATCGCCAAGTGGGAACGTTTGATGCACAACCTAGACGTCGCCTTGACGTGCTCTAGCGGGCGGTAGCTGTCCGCTGGTGGCGTATTCAGTTCTGGCGACCTGAATGTCCGCACCACACATCACAAACTGCGGTTAACACCACCGCTCGCTCCACCGCTGAGCTGTCTGGCCGGACACCCATGGAGCCGCTAAGCTCCAAATTAGTCGGAACAACTCAACTGCCTAGAAAGCAGACACTGCTGCTGATGTTCGCGCAAGACAATATTTGTGCAGTGAGCTGGTCTGGGGGACGGGTGTAAGTGGAGGTCAAAGTGGATGGGAGAGAAGGGCGACTTGCCGAATATAGAAGAGCATGTAGGCCTGCTCACTCATCGCAGCCTTGGTGTCGACGAGCCGCACGATGGAGTCGTTCATACAGCACCATTTTCCATCGCTGATCTGTGCACAGTTAATACACAGCTACACTTGGTTACAATGTTTACAAAACCGCACCCAGTATTCTCCGTTCATGTAATAACAACACACGATACCCTCTAGGCAACAAGTTCCTCAAGAGCATCACCCCAACGTCAGAGCTGCAGAGCGTGCTACGGTTGCTATGATGGTTTTGAATTTACGGTACGGTCTGCCTGAACATATCACTGCATCAATAACCTTGGACCAATTTAATCAAAATCTAAATTTTTATTTAGACTGGAAGAATCTGATGAGCCACGAAGCTCTTTTTCACAAATGTCCAGTAGGGGCGGGTCAGAAAGTTACAACAAACAATACATAAACCGATAGGAGTTAAAAGTGTAGGAAAGCTAAGCAAGTCACTAAATACAAATAAATAAACGAAATACTGTAAGTAGAAATTGCATAAATACATCAAAACGCAAGAACAGTTGCAGGACTGTTTTTATTATTTATTTTTTATAATTTTTCTACCTACGTGACTTTACCAGTAGCTGCTGTGGTGCTGATGGCAGCTTCTCCAAGACAAGCGGTGGCTGCTGTGGGACTGGCGATGGCTGCTGCGGAACTGGCGGTGGCGGTGGTTGCTGTAGGACTGGCACTGGCTGCTTGGAGATCGGGGTGGTGGTGGTGGTGGCGGATGCTCTGGGACTAGCGGCGGCGGCCGCGGCTGTTGCGTGCCTGGCGTTGCCGGTAGCAGCTGCTGCTGCCGCTGTTTT
Organism: Lampetra fluviatilis; assembly: GCF_964198595.1. NCBI lineage: Eukaryota > Metazoa > Chordata > Hyperoartia > Petromyzontiformes > Petromyzontidae > Lampetra > Lampetra fluviatilis. Next base: position 3,363,144 of record NC_136297.1, read on the forward strand.
TGCCGTCGCCCTTGCAGTTGCTCCGGCAGTTGTTCCCGTTGGGGTGGCTCGCCATCTTGAGTTTCTGGAGATAAACAAGATGAGGGCGCTCAAGTCCAAACCGCTCGACATTGAGTGAATGAAACAAAACTGGTCTAAAGTAGACACAAGAACATTGCTGTACTTCACCATTCCTGTAATGTAAAATTATGCACTGCCAGGGTGTACATTCTCCCTGGGCAGTTCCACGCACGCGGGGTAACGTTTCAAAACCAGCATTTACCTTGCGCGCCGGTGAAGAGAGCTGCTGTTCAGTGACGAGGTCCTGGGTCTCCATCGCCAAGTGGGAACGTTTGATGCACAACCTAGACGTCGCCTTGACGTGCTCTAGCGGGCGGTAGCTGTCCGCTGGTGGCGTATTCAGTTCTGGCGACCTGAATGTCTGCACCACACATCACAAACTGCGGTTAACACCACCGCTCGCTCCACCGCTGAGCTGTCTGGCCGGACACCCATGGAGCCGCTAAGCTCCAAATTAGTCGGAACAACTCAACTGCCTAGAAAGCAGACACTGCTGCTGATGTTCGCGCAAGACAATATTTGTGCAGTGAGCTGGTCTGGGGGACGGGTGTAAGTGGAGGTCAAAGTGGATGGGAGAGAAGGGCGACTTGCCGAATATAGAAGAGCATGTAGGCCTGCTCACTCATCGCAGCCTTGGTGTCGACGAGCCGCACGATGGAGTCGTTCATACGGCACCATTTTCCATCGCTGATCTGTGCACAGTTAATACACAGCTACACTTGGTTACAATGTTTACAAAACCGCACCCAGTATTCTCCGTTCATGTAATAACAACACACGATACCCTCTAGGCAACAAGTTCCTCAAGAGCATCACCCCAACGTCAGAGCTGCAGAGCGTGCTACGGTTGCTATGATGGTTTTGAATTTACGGTACGGTCTGCCTGAACATATCACTGCATCAATAACCTTGGACCAATTTAATCGAAATCTAAATTTTTATTTAGACTGGAAGAATCTGATGAGCTACGAAGTTCTTTTTCACAAACGTCCAGTAGGGGCGGGTCAGAAAGTTACAACAAACAATACATAAACCGATAGGAGTTAAAAGTGTAGGAAAGCTAAGCAAGTCACTAAATACAAATAAATAAACTAAATACTGTAAGTAGAAATTGCATAAATACATCAAAACGCAAGAACAGTTGCAGGACTGTTTTTATTATTATTTATTTTTTATAAATTTTCTATCTACGTGAATTTACCAGTAGCTGCTGTGGTGCTGATGGCAGCTTCTCCAAGACAAGCGGTGGCTGCTGTGGGACTGGCGATGGCTGCTGCGGAACTGGCGGTGGCGGTGGTTGCTGTAGGACTGGCACTGGCTGCTTGGAGATCGGGGTGGTGGTGGTGGTGGTGGCGGATGCTCTGGGACTAGCGGCGGCGGCCGCGGCTGTTGCGTGCCTGGCGTTGCCGGTAGCAGCTGCTGCTGCCGCTGTTTTTGCCGTCGCCCTTGCAGTTGCTCCCGTTGGGGTGGTTCGCCATCTTGAGTTTCTGGAGATAAACAAGATGAGGGCGCTCAAGTCCAAACCGCTCGACATTGAGTGAATGAAACAAAACTGGTCTAAAGTAGACACAAGAACATTGCTGTACTTCACCATTCCTGTAATGTAAAATTATGCACTGCCAGGGTGTACATTCTCCCCGGGCAGTTCCACGCACGCGGGGTAACGTTTCAAAACCATCCTTTACCTTGCGCGCCGGTGAAGAGAGCTGCTGTTCAGTGACGAGGTCCTGGGTCTCCATCGACGAGTGGGAACGTTTCATGCACAACTTAGACGTCGCCTTGACGTGCTCCAGCGGGCGGTAGCTGTCCGCTGGTGGCGCATTCAATTCTGGGGACCTGAATGCCCGCACCACACATCGCAAACTGCGGTTAACACCACCGCTCGCTCCACCGCTTAGCTGTCTGGCCGGACACTCATCGAGCCGCTAAGCTCCAAATTAGCCGGAACAACTCAACTGCCTAGAAAGGAGACACTGCTGCTGATGCCCGCGTAAGACAATATCTGTGCAGTGAGCTTGTCTGGGGGACGGTTGTAAGTGGAGGTCAAAGTGGAGGGGAGAGAAGGCGACTTACCGAATATAGAAGAGCATGTAGGCCTGCTCACTCATCGCAGCCTTGGTGTCGACGAGCCGCATGATGGAGTCGTTCATACGGCACCATTTTCCATCGCTGATCTGTGCACAGTTAAAACAAAGCTACACTTGATTACAATGTTTACAAAACCAAAGAATATAAATTACTGCAGTCACGAAAGTTTTAAGTAAAAATGTAGTTGCAAGACTGTTTTATTTATTCCTCCCTATTTGACATTTGTAACATTATGGGCGCATTGCAGTTGTGCGTTGTTATTGTTTGATGGTAACAAATGGAATTACCTTATTGTAGCAATAATAATGGCCGCTGTTTGAGTCGGCTCCCTTGTGCACCAGCACCGAGTACAGGGAGTAGATCGCGGGCTCTCCCTGAGACGTTGAGGTGAAGGGTTGCATGTCCAGGTGCTCCGGGTAGGTGATGTTCTACAGGCAGCGCACAGGAGGGGGAGGCAGCGCGGCAGAGACGAACGTTAGGAGAGGAAACGGAAGGGGTTGTGGGGTGGGCAGCAGAGATGGGCACCATCTCAGTTACACGTCAAAGTGATGACGTGATGTCTCGCTAATTTGAGCGTTCAAGACGGTGCTCATCTCCTGTTTATAGCCCTGAGCAAGTGGTGGAAATTCTACATTCATATGACGGGGGTGAGTCTATCTGTTGGACCTATTTCAGCATGGAGAGGCATTTTCTCCAGCGGTGAACTGACAAAGGGCTGTCATTAAATAAATGAATGAGAACGATGTGGAGGGGCAGAATCGTTACCTGGTTGATCTTGACGCCGTAGAGGTTGTACCGCTTGATGGAGACTGTGAGGACGTTGGGCAGGCGGTGGAGAGCCATCGTCTTTGTCGCTTTCCCCTTGTGACAGCACCTGCACGACCACAACAACGCCAGACATTGCACGCGTTCCCCAACCGATGAGGGCAACTTTTGAACGACATTGCTTCTCATTTTTTCTTTACTATTTTAGTAATTTTTATTATTATTTTTTAAAATACTTTTTAGTAAAACTAATATTATGTTCTAAAATATTTATCATAATTAATATTCTTCTGTTTATATTATCATGAGATATATATTTAATCTGCAGACTTTTGAAGCGACAAATGTTTGCAGGGTGTCGAAACACGACGGCCCGCTCACCTTGCACAGGTGTATTCATCCAGAATCTCCTCGTTGAAAAACTCCCCAAACGCCTCCACCAGATGCGATGAGTTCTGTTACCCAACAGAGTGAAAGGCAAATTAAGACTCTTAAGAAGCATTCCATAAACATTGTATCGTGACGGAAACTCCGAAAACCCGCATCTTGTATTAAATCGTACGACCGCAATAAACGAGGTGACGCACGCTACTGGCAGTGTGTTTGGATGTTAAGTGGCTGATCGATGTGTCTGCGTGATGTATTTTAGGCACAGAAGGGGGCACAGGTGGTACATCAGCCAGTCATCTCATTCAGTCAATCCATGGCACCTGGGTCTGTCCCGTGACCTGCCAGCAGGCGTTCGACACTTCACGTGGCCTTAAAGTGCACTCAGCCTAGCACAAGTGCCATGGTGACATCACCGCCATTTAGTGGCGAATGGCGGTTGTTGTTGATGTGTGCATGTTGAACCTCCTTTGCACCGTATGTACATGTATAACTGTTAAGAAATGTTTTTTTCATTGCTTACATTAATATAGAGTGCGATGTCCAGGCATGTGTCGTAGGTGTTGGAGTCATTGCAGCACTGCATGCACTCCACTGCAAAGCAAACACACATTAGGGAGGGACGTCACATGTGTCTTAGTCAAACTAAATGCACGCTCCCCACTGACATAAGTAATTGCTACTTTTCACCAACTGGTAAAAGGTTATTCCGTGTAGCACGTGTGTGAGTGTAAATGCTGCAACGCGGGCAGGTCTACACTGTGATGGTGCACTTACTGTTCTCGGTTAACAAGTTTCTAGAGGAGTGCGCAAAACTTACCACGTGAACGAAGGTAACCCCCGAAGATCTGGTAAATGAGGGTGGTAGCCTCCGTGTATCTGTCCAGCCTGCCAGTCACAGAGAACGACACCACACGGTGGTTACAGCAGCAGTAGCACCTTTACCGGATGCACACGCATGTGTGAAAGTTACACCATTGCCCGAGCTGTTGATTCACTCTTTCCCTTCAGCACTGCAACGCGTGCTCTGTAGCAACGAAACGTGGTCGCGTCTGCACAAGGCAGCCACCTTCACGGCACAGCCAGAGCTGGGGGCAAGCTGGCAGCCATCACGCGGTGCTGTTGCCCGGCAGTTTTGTTGTGCTCGGCGTGCCACGTGCTACCCGTCAACACGAGGAATGATGTGAAGGGGCCACCGACCTCGAGACATTTATCCCCCGGTATTTATCGGCAACGTGAAATGCGCAAACAAAAGATGGCCCACGTCAGGGCCAAGGTCAAAGAACCGTGGTGCCAGCAGGGCCGGTCCTCTGCATCTCCCAGGTTTTCACACAAAAGTGTGAGTAGCTTTTCACAGACGTTGAAGTACAATCGTGCAGAAAACCGAGAGGAAGCCGTGAGGTACCGAACTGCAGAACGACTGCCGCATGTTGACTGGCGCGCAGTACTCACTCGCTGTGGCCATAGAGGCATGAGGCTTGCATGGCATCTACCACGTATCGCAGAAACTCGTGGGCATCTTCCTGTCTCCCAATGCGCAGGTGTTTGGCGATGCCTGCAGAGAAATGGACATGGGGACAAAGTGACAGGTACAGGATCTGATGACATCTTTCAAGAGCTCCCCAACAGTCGTTTCAAAAGGAGCGGTGCAAAGGATTTGGAACACAGACGGCGAAAGATCGCGGCGATAACTTAGTATTGGGACTCACGCGTGATGTTGTTAGTGATGACGCTGGGTGTCAGAACTGTCTGCGAGTTGTTGAATGTGCTGACGACGTGACGCTCCATGACGCACATCAGGCAAAAGTCGCTCCGTTGGCCTGCGAACGAGGGCACAGGTGGCACAATCCGTCAGCGCACGCCACTCGCACTCAGCCCAGTTGGGGAGTAACAACAAACGCGATGAAACCTGGCACCAGCAACAATCGCAATTAATATTGCGTCTAAGTACCAATTGCATCACAAGATGCTTTATAAGCCCAAGTTGAATCTGTGCAGCCTATTAAACACATGTTCGCCACGTGTGCACGTGTTTATCAAAAACACAATACTGATTTATACTGGAGGAATCCGATGAGCTATGGAGCTCTTTTTTTGCAGATGTCCAATAATGGTACGGGGTGAGAAGGTTACAACAACAAAAATACAAAAACACGATAGGAGTGCAAAATATAGGAAAGGCAAACAAACCACTTAAAAACATACACAAATTAAACTATGTTTTTATTTTACCAGGTAAAGCCGACTGAGCTATTAGCTTCTTCAAAATTATCTGACCACGAATGATAGCTCAACGAAGTAGCTTATCAAGTGTGAAATTCATATCAGCCAAAATAACCGTGATAATAACGTAGCCGATGGGTAAACGAGAGTGCCAGGGGGGAAGGTACTTACAGGTGCTGCAGTGCTCTTGCAGCAGCAGGTAGTTGGCGAGCGGCGGCGTGTAGGCAAGGCACTGCAGCGTGGCGTTGAGGAAGCAGGTGTTCCCCAGGTTGCGCAGGCCGGCACCCTTGCCCACGTCGCTCTCCCACCTGAGGTTCAGGTGCTCCGGCGCAAACAGCGAGAGCCGTGCCGCCGGAATGCCGTCGTCGTCCTCTGCACAAAGGGTAGGGTGGTGGCGAAAGCTGGCGTCATCGCAGAGCGCTGCACTGCCGATGGGGCTGGCGTGGATATCCAGTGGCCCCAGCCAGCACCCGTGCTGCTACTCTTAACCAGAAATATTTTTATCCACATTTACGCGTCAGGCTAAAGTTCGCGAAAAATGTGATGCGCCTGTCACGTTGACTGATAGGTGTTTTGAGCTCCTCGTGTTACTCTTGAATGGCAAAAGTTGTGGTTGCAAAGCGGCCTTGCTTTGGTGGCTACCACCCTAACAAGATGCCACGAGGTTGTGTAATCGCACGCTCACCTTGGGGTGCAGGCAGCACAGACACGCTGATGTTTTGGCGTTTTGTGACTGGCACCGGGGAGGGTTCCAGCCGGCCATGGGGAAGACAGCTGGGATCTGTGCCGAGCCTCTCGTCGGCCGCCGCCAGCACCTCGTTGGACGAGGTGGGGGCCAAGACCGTGAGGTCGTTGCCGGACGAGGTGCCCTCTGCTCCGCACGCCACAGTCGTGGTTGGGTCCTGCCACAGCAACGCAGTCAACACATCCACAATTACTCCTCCCATCCGGACTGGGATCCCAACACACGTGGGACTGTTTTATCACCAAAAGAAATCCAATTTTAGTCCATGAACCGATGGGCAATCTGCATCAAATGTCTCAGAAATATATACATACACAATCTATTTTTAAAGGAACCCCAAACTCACTTATGAAGAAGGGGCCATTGACTAAAGACGAACGAGTTCAGTTCGTTGTTATGTATGCTAAAGAAGGCAATAGAAGAAGTCAGTAAAACAAGGTCCTAAATATATTTCAAAATGGTAATGGGAGTAAGTTTTAACATTTGTTAAAATTAAACGAAATATCTCTCCGTTATCTGTTAAGATAAATATAATAATTGCGTGTCCTGACTTGTGGGCCACCCTCTGTAGGCCACGCTATCAAAGGGACCAACAACTGTTGATGTGCTCTGCAGATGGGCCATGGCCTGAAACGGTGCCTGTTATATATTTAATCATGCATTCTATATGTATTTCACTTTATTATACACGGTGGCCCAAATGTTAGGACAGATGGATATTTCCTGTATCGTGCAACTGACATTACAACGTTTTAATTTTGTATTCTTGAAGTAAAAAGTGTATCTATTATCATTATTACTATCTATAACAAAATAATCCTGTTATTTGTTCAAATGAACATAATAACTCCATGTGTCCTAACTTGTCGGCCAGCCTCTATAGGCGACGTTATGAAAGGGAAAACAGCTATTAATGTGCTCTACAAAATGGCAATTGCCTGAAACGTCGCCTATCATTATTCTGTAAGAATCCCCCCCCCCCCCGTGCATTCCCAGCGTTGTGATTGGCTGAGTGGCGCCAGCGGGCCCCGCCCCGCCCGCCACCCGGGGCTCCTCCCCCTCACCTGAGGCTCCGCCCTCAGACGCGGCCCCGCCGCCGCCTGCGCGGCTCCCGTCAGCTCCGGCACGGCGACCCGCGCCGTGCCTCGGGCTTCATCCGGGGAGGGGGTCCCGGGCACAGCCCCGCGGGATCCCTCGCGGGGGTCGCCAACTGCAAGAAGGAGAAGCACAGCGATCACATTTCGTACTTCGGACAAACACACGGCTCTACATTTCCCACGAAAGTTTAACATGGCACTGTGTTCAGTAGCCCCAGCCAGCAGCACCCGTGCTGCTACTCTTAACCAGAAAGATGTTGCTCCACATTTAAGTTTAAATCTCAAGGTAGCGAAAAATGTGATGCGCCTGTCACGTTGACTGATAGGTGTTTTGAGCTCCTCGTGTTACTCGTGAACGGCAACAGCAGTGGCTCAAAAGCGGCCCTTCTGTTGGTGGCCGCCACCCTAACGAGAGGTCACGAGGTCGCGTGGTCGCACGCTCACCTTGGGGTGCAGGCAGCACAGACACGCTGATGTTTTCTCGTGCTGTGGCTGGCACCGGGGAGGGTTCCGGCAGGCTATGGGGAAGGCAGCTGGGTTGGGAGCAGAGCCTCTCGTCGGCCGCCGCCAGCACCTCGTTGGACGAGGTGGGGGCCAAGACCGTGAGGTCGTTGCCGGACGAGGTGCCCTCTGCTCCACACGCCGCAGTCGTGGTTGGGTCCTGCCACACAACGTAGTCAACACATCGACAATTGCTCCTCCCATCTTGACTTGGATCCCAACACACGTGGGACTATTTTATCACCAAAATAAATACTATTTTAGTCCACGACCCGATGGGCAACCTGCATCAAATGTCTCAAATATATAAACATAATCTATTTTTAAAGGAACCCCAAACTCACTTTAACTCGCCAAATAGTCTATGAAGAAAAGGCCATTGACTAAAGACGAACGAGTTCAGTTCGTCGTTACGTATGCAAAAGAAGGCAGCTGTAAACTTTTTAAAGATATTAACTTAATTTCAAAAGAGAATTCGTGCATTAATCTTGAACTAAATAACAATCTGTTATTTGTTAACACAATTATAACCCGATGTGTCCTGATTTTTGGGCCAGCCTCTTATTAGCGACGTCATGAAGGACTAACTGTGACGTGCTCTGAAGCAGGGTCAGTGCCTGAAACGTCACCTGTTATATATTTAATCATACAGTATACATTAATTACACATTATTATACAGGTTGGCCCAAAAGTTAAGACACGGAGTTATTTAATTTATCTTGGCACTTACATTACAACGTTTTCATTATTTATTTTAAAAGTTAACTTTATTCTCAAAGTTTTGGTGATATGTGCCTAACGCCTGACACTCTGCATGCTGCGTGTAACACTGACTAGGCTAGGTGGAGTTCCATGCAATTCTCAAGATTCTTTTTTGTTTTTCTTCGAAGGCTTAGATTAAAATTGTGACTAATCATTCGTTTGTTGTGAGAAGAAAAATCAATGTTCTCCCAAAATATCCCCTGTGTTTGTACTTTATCTTTACGTTTTGACACCAATATTACTGAATAATAAATAAACTATTCAGTTAATTTGTGCGTGATAATAGTTTTTTTTTTACTTTGAATAAAAATTGAAATAAAGGAGCAAAATCTGCTTTGAATTTGAACTCAGTGCAGTTTCACTTTGATGACTTTTTCTCGCACTTACGGTGAACATTTGTTAAAATGAGTGAACACCGACCTTTCCCCTTGCGATTAATAATGAATATTCACTTTTTTAAAATTCACATCCATTCAGAATCCAGTAAGTTATTGTAACTGAACAGGGGCGTCCACCCGTCCATGAAGGCGAACGAGGCGGCCGCCTGGGGCCCCAAGTTAAGTGAGGCGCCAAAAATTCGAGCAAAACACATCCCTGCAGAGGGAGCTGGTAGTAACGTTGGGTTGCTCGGTTAATGGCCAGGGTCAACGGCGGCGTGGTGTATTTCGCAAATATGCCCGACTGTGAGGGCAGGCACAAGCTGGCGTAAGTAGGTTAAACGTTGATACAGGTTGGAACAACAGGTTCCACACTGCCCACCAGGGATTATTTGTCTGTCGTGCATCAAAATGCAGCCCACCCATGCACCCCCCCCACCGACCGCCGAGCAAGGCCACGATTGGTTGAGGATGTCGGGGAGGGTGGGGGGAAGGGTAAACACGCCCAATCATCCAACTTCCCCCCCCCCCCGAACGCCGCGCTGAGTGTGTGAGTCTGAGAGTGTGAGAGTGTGTGTGTGTGAGTCTGAGAGTGTGAGAGTGTGTGTGTGAGTCTGAAAGTGTGAAAGTGAGTGTATGTGTGTGTGAGTCTGAGAGTGTGAAAGTAAGTGTGTGTTTGAGTCTTGAGAGTGTGAGAGTGAGTGTGTGTGTGTTAGTCTGATGTGAGAGTGAGTGTATGTGTGTGTGAGTCTGAGAGTGTGAGAGTGAGTCTGAGAGTGTAAGGGTGAGTGTGTGTGTGTGAGTCTGAGAGTGTGAGAGTCTGAGAGTGTGATATGTCAGTGTCTGTGTGCGTCTGAGCGTGAGTGTATGTGTGTGTGAGTCTGAGACTGAGAGTGAGTGTGTGTGAGTCTGAGAGTGTGAGAGTGTGTGTGTGAGTCTGAGACTGAGTGTGTGTGAGTCTGAGAGTGTGAGAGTGAGTGTATGTGTGTGTGAGTCTTAGTTACCTAGAGTGTTATACAGGTAGGAACAACAGGTTCCACACTGCCCACCAGGGATTATTTGTCTGTCTGTCGTGCATATCCGGAATTCTGCCCACCCATGCACCTCCCCTAGGCCTCGGCAAGGTAAGGTAAAAGTTAAAAAGTAAAAACAACGAGCCTACCTTTACCCTACCTTTTACCTTACCACAATACCATCACTTTACCCTTACCTTTTACCCTTTAGCAGGTAAGGTAAAAAGCAACGAGCCTACCTTTTACCCTTACCCCATACAAATTACCCGATTACAGGGTAATTACTAGGGTACTACACATGAAAAAGGTTTATAACGGTAAATGCTAGATAGCGCGCTTTATTCATATAGAGTACTCTCGATGATTCCAATTTTACACGCTTGTCATTGTTGTCGTTGTCGTCGTTGTCATCGCTGTCGTATCCTCAAATCTTGTAACTCAATTTTAACCCACTTCCTAATGTGGTATCAACTGCACACTTGGTATACTTATGGCATACTGATGACAATACTATATTCTATCATAAAAAAAATGTTTTACATGATTTTTTATATGTTATGTTTCGGCTTGGGTCTAATTGTCCACGCTCAACTGACGTTGGCTGTAAATCACCACGGTCCCTTACGTTATGGCAAGCTTCGGGGCCACTTCCTGGAGTCTGGAGTCGTGGAGTTCTGTTATTACTCGCACATTTAATGAAAGCGTGTTTAAAAAAATATTTTTAATATTACTTATTAAATGGAGGCCATGGACTGCGCCACTGAGCTTTTAGCGGTAAACAAGGTACCGTATTTACCGGGTAATACTTCGCGCTACCTTTACCCTACCGGGTAATTCTTCCGAGCTACCTTTACCCTACCCTTGACCTTACCCCTTGGCATGTTGACACCTTTACCCTTTTACCCGGTAAAAAGGGTAAATTACCTTACCTTGCTGAGGCCTACTCCCCACGGAACACCGAGCTACGCCGCGATTGGTTGGCGATGTCGGGGAGGGTGGGGGGGAAGGGTAAACATGCCCACTCATCCAACTGCCCCCCCCCCCCCCTGAACGGCGCGCTGTCCAACCAAGTTCCTACCTGCCCACTCCGAAGGAACGTGTTAAGGGCACCATGGGGTGAGCAGCCCCTCCCCACCCAGCCCCACCCCTCCCACCCCCCGCCCTCCCTACCCAGCCCCACCCTCCCCACCCAGCTCCTCCCTGCACGACAGACGGACAAAATAATCCCCTGTGGGCTGGTATAACCAGGAGGTTACTACCAGTAAAAATACAAATAAAATAACGACGATGTCACTATTTCAATTCCTGTGCGCATACAGCGGGAATATGAATTATAATTCACTTCTCAACATTCCTGAGAATGTATTGGTTGGACAGACGGGCGAACGGACAGACCGAATCATTATTCCTCTGTTTTAAAAAAATCCGCTTAAAACATTAAGTTATCATCATACCTAAAATTGGGGCAAAATGTTTCCCAGTTTACCAGAAACCTCAGCCTGGATCTGCCCTTGGGGTTTGTGGGTGGGGGCGCCCATTGGGTGGTTGGCCGAGGGCGTTGCCAGTTGCTGGCAGCAGCTGCTCTAGGGCCGCTCCTCTCACTGAGTGCAAATTAATTTTGGTAAAAGCGATTTTCTGCTCACGTTTTGAGCGAAAATTGGTGAACACATCGACGCGTCCTTCCGGGTTATAAACAGCTTTTTTTTAGTATTCACATCAATAGGGAATCCAGTAAGTCAATACTTTTTTTACCACAACAATTGCGCATTTGCAACAAACATAAGTCAAGAACCGCGTGTTTACATTGTTTCATTCACTCTCACAGGTGAGCAAAAAATAAAAGTTTGCAAAACTAATTTTCGATTGAAACTTTTCGTTTACTTTCTGCCCGACAGAAAGGAAACTCCAACAGCTATTAGAATGATGAAGGTGATTTACAATTTTTCATTCTTTATTTGCAGGTTTGTTATACATTACTCTCAGAGAAGAGAAAATTACATTCGGTACGTCACATTCCGTAATTTTGAGTTCAGTCAGATGAATCCAGAAGAGTCGCAGACGAAAGAAGACGTCGATTAAACGGAGGAAGACGGCAGAGATGGCATCATCGACAAAGTCACAACACAGTGGATCGTTTACGACGTGAAAATACCCGTCACGTGACGGGCAATTACGCGATGCTCCTCACCAGAACTAAAGCGGGAAGTTATTTTTCCCCAATTACATTCCTTAAATAATGATCAAATAGAGCAAGTCAAGATCTATAAGTATCTTGGGTTCATCCTTGATTCAAAACTGAATTTTGAAGATCACATTGATTATATTGGTAAAAAGACAAAAATAGGTTTTCTGTATCGACACAAGCACTGCTTCCCCCCTATGTTCTGTTTGGAATTGATAAAAGCTACCATACTGTCACTACTTGATTACTGTGACATCGTGTATAAATCAGCCCCAAGTACTGCACTGAAGAACCTTGACTCAATGTATCACCCGGCCTTAAGATTTGCACTGAACTGCCCATATAGGACTCACCACTGTGATCTCTACATTGGGTCAAACTTAACATCTCTTAATGTTCGACGGCTTGTGCACCAGATCTTTTTTATTCATAATGTACTTACAAAAAAATCCGCAGATTATCTGCGGGATCTCCTCTCAGTTTCAAAGAACAAATTTGACCTAATATCTTCGCTCATTTACCAACTTCAGATTCCCTATTGCCGTACAAATACTGGAGGAAGGGCCTTTTCTATTGATGCCCCCAGGGTCTGGAATGCTATTGCCAATAAACTGCAACTTGAATCACTACCTATGATATCTTCACTCAAAACTGCTCTAGAGGAGATGTACACCCCTAGCTGCCACTGCTATTTAGTGGCCTAAAATAAAATGTTTCGCTCCGGATGATCGCTGCAAAGTATGACCTGTGGTTTGATTTAGTGTGCTGATCTTAAAGGTGCACTGAAAATTTTTGATACTCCGACTGATGCTCCTGCTGTTGTGGAGTGACTCATGCAGCCAGCTATGGCTGCAGGGTTTGGAAGTACATGTTGTTTGTCGTTTATTGTGAAAATTCAGTCACAGTTCCTATGATCACTGTTTCATTGCTTTTATGGCTTTGTTTTGGTAATTTCGAAACGTTTTTTTGGTTTGACCTTGTTTGTTTGTTGTAGTACGGAATTAGACTGATGGCCTTAATCTAAGTTGTCTTGTGGTTGTTGTTGTTTGACTTGCATCCCACTGGGATTTTTGCACACAGCGTTGGTGTACGGTGCTTTTTCTGCAATGTTTTGCCGTCTTTTCTTGGATTTTCTGTTTGAAAATAGTCACATAGTCACTTTAAGATGTTTTCTTGTTCATGTTTTTTTGTTTGTTGTGGTTGCACCCGATTCAAGAGCCGAATGGCTCACAGGGCTATACCTAATAAATGAACTTGAACTTGATGTTATTATTAATATCTATTTTTCTTCTTCATTTTCAGATGACATTGAAAAAATGGACAGGAAATTGACCAGAGACGAACGAGTTTGATTGTCATTCGTATGCAAAAGAAGGCAGCTGTGATTGCTCATTCGTGCATCGTGCATCAATGTAAACAGAAGTCAGTTTTAACATTTGTTAAAACAAACAAAATAATGCTTTGTTACCTGTTAAAATAAAAATGATGACACTATGTGGCATGACTTTTGGGCTACCCTCTTTAGGTGACGTTATGAAGGGCCAATTGTGATGTGCTTTGCAGAAAGGCCATTGCCTGAAACGTCGCTTTTTATATCTAACCACACATTATATATTTATTACGCATTATTATCGGAATCAGAATAGATATTTAGACTGGAGGAATCCGATGAGTTATAAAGCTCTTTCGTATAGGTGTCCAGTTGGGGCAGGTAAGAATGTTACAACAACGAACAATATCAACACATGATAGGAGTGCAAAATACAGGTTGGCCCAAAAGTTTCATTCATCGTGCCACTGAAATTTCGACGTTTTAATTATTTAGTCTAAAAGTTAACTTTTTTGTTTGTTATTATTATTAATACCATAACAAAACAATCCTCTGTGATTTGTTTAAATAAATCATTAAGATCTGTGTGTCCTAACTTGTGGGCCACCCTCTATCGGCGACGGTATGAAAGGGCAAACAACTGTGATGTGCTCTGCAGACGGACCATTGCCTGAAACGTCACCTATCATTATCCAATACCCACCCCAGTGTACTCCCAGCGTTGTGGTTGGTTTAGCGGCCCCGCCGCCGCCTGCGCGGCTCCCGTCAGCTCCGGCACGGCGACCCGCGCCGTGCCTCGGGCTTCATCCGGGGAGGGGGTCCCGGGCACAGCCCCGCGGGATCCCTCGGGGGTGTCGCCATCTGCAAGAAGGAGAAGAAGCACGGCGATCACATTTTGTACTTCTGGGTCTACATTTCCCATTATAGATAAAACATGGCCCCAGCCAGCACCCGTGGTGCCACCATTAACCAGAAAGATTTTGCTCCACATTGAAGTATGAAGATCAAATTCGAGAATAATGTGATGTGCCTGTCACGTTGTCTGATAGGTGTTTTAAGCTCTCCGTGTTACTCATGATGGGCAACAGCAGTGGCTCCAAAGTGGCCCTTCTGTTGGTGGCTGCCACCCTAACGAGAGGTCACGAGGTCGCGTGGTCGCACACTCACCTTGGGGTGCAGGCAGCACAGACACGCTGATGTTCTCGCGTGCTGTGGCTGGCACCAGGGAGGGTTCAGGCCGGCCATGGGGAAGGCAGCTGGGTTGCATGTAGGGCCTCTCGTCGGCCGCCACCAGCACCTCGTTGGACGAGGTGGGGGCCAAGACCGTGAGGTCTTTACCGGACGAGGTGCCCTCTGCTCCAGCTGACAAAGTCATGGTTGGGCCCTGCCACAGCAACACAGTCAACACATCCGCAATTAATCCTCCCCTCCGGGCTGGCATCCCAACACACGTGGGAATGAATTATCTCCAAAATGTATCAAATGTAGTCCATGAACCGATAAGTGATCTGCATTAAATGTCTCAGAAATATATATATACGATTGATTTTTGGAGGAACCCCAAACTGACAAAATATTCAAAGAAAAGGCCATTGACTAAAGTAGAACGCGTTCAGTTCGTTGTTATACTGGTAGGAACTAAGTGAACCAGCCTACAATAGATTATATCGTCCGTCCGTCCGATGTCCGATTAGGTGTAGCAACATTGCCCCCTACTGAAAACACTTGGCAGGACCCTACAAAAACCTTTAGACTCAGTGACGCTTTCCTGGCTAAACAAGTGTAACATTCCCTTAGAATTCCCTGAGATAGCTTTTAATTAAAACATTTAAATTAAAAATTAACTCACAGCGGCCTAAAGCCTACAGCTAGGCCTAAAGCCTAGAACTAGGCCTCAAACTCTCCCTTAGTATCGTCCGATTAGGTGTAGCAACATCGCCCCCTACTGCTAACACTTGACAGGACCCTACAAAACCTTTACACTCAGTGAGGCTTTCCTGGCTAAACAAGTGTAATAATACTTTATGTTTATATTCTTTGGTTATTCGTTCCTAACAGCCAACCCCGCAGGGACCTGTTGTATGCAAAAAAGGTAGCTGTAATTTGAAAAAGGTGCTAAATGCATTTCAAAATGGTAATGGATATCAGTTTTAACATTTGTTAAAATTAAACTCAATGACCCTTTGTGATTTGTTAAGATAAATACAATAACTTTGCGTGTCCTGACTTTTGGGCCACCCTCTACAGGCCACGTTATGAAAGGGTCTAACAACTGTTAACGAGCTCTGCACAAGGACCATTGCCCGAAACGGCGACAATCATGATCATATTATAACAATTTCCAGCCACTCGTGCATTCCCAGCGTTGTGATTGGCTGAGTGGCGCCAACGGGCCCCGCCCCGCCCGCCACCCGGGGCTCCTCCCCCTCACCTGAGGCTCCGCCCTCAGACGCGGCCCCGCCGCCGCCTGCGCGGCTCCCGTCAGCTCCGGCACGGCGACCCGCGCCGTGCCTCGGGCTTCATCCGGGGAGGGGGTCCCGGGCACAGCCCCGCGGGATCCCTCGCGGGGGTCGTCAACTGCAAGAAGGAGAAGCACAGCGATCACATTTCACACTGCGGACAAACACACGGCTCTACATTTCCCACTGTAGACAGACATGGGCCTGTCGATCGCTTCTGAAGAACTAAATAGCCCAGTGGGCTTCACCTGGTTTAATAGAAAAGAGTGGAGCTCATTTCGTTTTCGGGATTAGCTTACTTTTCTCATACTTTTAACTTGTTATTGGTGTAATTTTCTGAACCCGTTTAAAAGCTTCATAGCTCATCGGATTTATCCACGATTTTTTGTGAGTGAAGGTTGGTAACTCATGGGGGGTCCGTTGCCCCCCCCCCCTCAACCGTCACCCCCCCCCTCAACCGTCACCCCCCCCCCCTCAACCGTCACTCACGGGGGCTCCACGACCCCGTGAGTGACGGGGGTCAACGCGACCGCTTGAACCCCGACACGAATCACGGCCTACAACGACCACTTGGCCCAACCCCAAACCTCCACACGCAGAGCGATCTTTAGAAGTTGCTGCTGGTTGCTGGCCGCTCGACGTTTCGGGCCTTTTGAGTGACTATTTATCGCGAGATTGGTTATTTAAAGCGACCAATCACGCAATTAAACCGTACGGGTGGTGGTGCTGCTGCTGCGTCGGCAGTGGTGAACAGGTTGGACCAGAACACAACCACTCAGCACGATCCGTGTCGATAGCGACACTGCGGCCTCCATAGGTGCAGGTGGACGTGGGTCATGGCCCGACTTCAACAGCCCCATCTAATGTATCTGTTTCCCTTCCCAGCAGTGCTGTTGACGTGGTGTCGATTTATTTTCACGTCGTCTTCTGACCAAATATGGACGAATAAATACTTTAACGATCGTTTTACCTCAAAGGGACATTTGTGAATGTGTGTCTGTTCGAAATGTTTAACATACTTACCGACATGCAACAAACTTGAAATTTGGCATGTGGGTAAGTTCCAGACAGTACGCAATGGAAAAAATATGAAAATAGACTTTTGTATTTGGGGGGGGGGGCACAATAATGGATACATTTTGCACGGCCAGTGAGCGGTGATGTCACGCAGTGTGCCTAGTGACGTCACGCAGTGTGCATACTGACGTCACGCACCCCCCCCCCCCACCCTCCGTGTATTAATCGAAGATAATAATCCAAGTCCCGGGCGAAGCCGGGTAGTAAAGCTAGTACAATATTAATTCTAGATCTAGTACAATATAATTAAAGTCACGTAGGTATACATTTTAATAAATTAAATCACGACGTTTCGGGCGCAACACAAGTGTCCGTCATCAGGTGGGACAACCACAGCAAGAAACAATTGCTGAAGTCCGTGACTTTACCGAAAGAACCAAAGAGTGTGGATCCCTGCAGTCACGAAAATTTCAAATCTAGAATATAATTAAGCATTGAGCTTATTCTACTGTGCTGCCTGTCTCGTATGTGTCGTGCGTGTGTGCGTGTGCAGGGGAGAAATTGACATTTTTGGGGTAAAAATGTTGATAATTTCCCTTTAAAAGTCCGATGCTCACCTTGGGAAAGCTCTCGTGGCATTATCGGTCGATGGAATTCTCAGGTTGTTGAAAGTGTCGCCGCTGTTCACGTTCAAGAGAGCAGGGACGACGCAGAATCACACAAACACGTCTGGTCTTCTCGCCGTGCTGGAGTTCTGTGACCGTTACGGGCCTCACGTGACCGTCGTGTCCCTTGGCAACGACCACGATCATCAACATGGCGACATTCAAACTCGGCACGTGGTCCCTCGTCATCGTTACAACGTTGGAGACGCGAGAGGCACGTGGGGGGCACGGGGAGGGGAGGGGCTCGTGGGGAGCACGAGGCGGGGGGGGCTCGTGCCATCTCCCCCCCCCCCCCCCCGTGAGTGACCAACCGTCACTCACGGGGGGTCCACTACCCCGTGAGTGACGGTGGTCAACGCGACCGCTTCACCCCGACACGAATCACGGCCTACAACGACCACTTGGCAGAACAAAACCACACGCACGCAGAGGGATCTTGAGCAGTGCTCTGAGTTGTTGGCCGCTCGGCGTTTTGGGCCTCTCCACTCAGCAGCTGCGACCCAAATCGACGTGGATCGGGGGCTCGGGGGACGCGTGGCGAGGGTGGAACGAGAGGCCTCGAGAGTGAAGAAGAAGCGAGGGGGAGAGCGAGGCGAGCTTGGGGAGAGACTCTGAGCGGCAGTAGGCGAAGAAGACGTGGAGTGGGGAACACGCTCAGGGTGAGGACATCATCATCATCCACATGATCATCATCCACATCATCATCCACATAATCTTCGTCCACATCATCATCCACATCAACTTCATCCACATCATCATCACCATCCACATTATCATCTGCATGATCGACATCATCATCCACATCATGATGGTCCACATCATCAACATTATTTTCCACATCTTCATGTTCGTGGTTCTTACGGTAATGTCACGTTGATAAAAAAAAAATAAGAAAAAAAATATGAATAAAAATGTAATTAAACATTTCATAATAAAATTATACATTGAAAATAATAGCGAAAAATCCAAAATAAAAATTTAAAATAGTAAAATAAAAAATGAATGGAAAATAATAAAAGCAAAAAACCCACGACGGTTCCATCGAAACACAAGTGGTCTTCATCGCTTGATGAAGACGGCTTGTGTTGCGATCGAAACGTCGTGGGTTTTTTGCTTTTATTATTTTAAATTAAATTACATTATATAAAATAAAAAAAATATTTTACTCTTTTTTTCCATTTTTATTGTGAGTGAGCGCCGACGGTTTAGGGGTAGGCCCTCATCCAGCAGTTGATTCATCCACGCGTGGCCGGCGTGACGAGGTTTGGTCACAGCCACACCCACACGGTGCGTGAGAGGCGTTCATCCAGCAGTGGATTGAACAAGCCGCATAGATGTCAATGTATGGGGTGCGTAATGCAGGTGTCCGTGTGTGCATCTGAGTGTGTGCGTTGGAGTTTGATTGACGTTTCTCTCACAGCTGATATTGCAACAATCTTCCTGATGAAAATTTGACCATGTGGTCATACGGGATTCGGATTATCCCGATCGTACGGTGTTGTCTGTACGATACCTGTTGAATCAAAGTAAAGTACAAAGTATTTGGCTGCTATAAATGTCCACACGATGATAAGCCACTTGGTTGAGCTATCATTTGTGATGGCCAAAGTCGCTTCCGATAAACGAGCTCCACAGCTCAGTGCGCCTTACCTGGCGGAATAAAAATAGTTGACTAAGTTGAGTGCGATGACGCAGCAACTGCAGGCGCAGCCCTGCAATTGCTTGCTCGCTCCACTGTTGACGGACCGGCCTCCACCTACAGCGAGCTCTCGAGAGTCTCTCCTCTAGAGGGATGTCTCTGTCCGGCTCTCCCACCACGGCCAGAGCGACTCGAAGAGGCGGGGGTGCCCACACGTTACCCCACCGCGCCTTGGCGCGCTGCTGGGTGGGCAGAGGTGGCCGGGGGCGGGAGGGAGAGTGAATACACGTGGCCCCATCGTCTCGACTGTCAGCGAGTACCTCTGATTATTATTCTTATTACTATTCTATCCGTGGTCAATAGTAGCTCTGTATCCTATAATGCTGATCTCTATTGTGTGTAACGTGCAAGGTTTGCAGAAGTGTGTAACTCTGTGCAGTGTTCTCAAATGTGCATTCACGTGTTCATTGGAGAAACTTCGCCCCTTGTTAATGTGTCAGTGTTTATGTCTCCTGGAAGTGATATTTTGGATGTCATAGACGGTCCCTTTTATTTTAAACCAATGTTTACTTCAACGGCTTCAATATAATGTAATGATTATCATGATGATGATTAAAATATAAAAGTCTTCATACCCTTTCCGGCAATAACGTAGGAGGTGTTACAATGCGCAAACACCAAATAGACACCCCGACTGCAGGGCATCGAGTCTGCATTGACCACACGTCGCGCTTGTGGTCAAGCATCCAAAGCGACGTGCTCTGATGATGCACGCCTTGTCCCTGACACGACAATGGCCTCCAGCAGAGACGTCTTCCTACATGGCCTTGACCCACCCACCAGTTGTCAGGACAGAGAACAACGACACGAGGAGGCGAACGGCAGCACAGAGGCGATGCAAACACCAATCCGTGAATGTGCGGCTAATGCAGACTCGACGCCTTGCAATCGGTGAGTCCATTTGGTGTTTGGGCGTCTTGACACCTCCTGCGTTGTTGCCGAAAAAGGGTAAAACTCCTCTCTTCTGCCGACATCGCCATGTCGATACCGGCAACACAACTGGTCCCGTAGATGTGTAGCTCGTGATGTATGTAGTGTATGCTGAGAGACAGATATGAAAGAGACTACGCCACTTGATCTGTTTCTATTCGATAAGCTCCTACCACTGTGAGGCAGTCGAGGCGTTCACTTCTGTGGGGTGCCACGGTGGCGAGATGTTAACTTCCTCGCCTGGTATACAGGAGGTCGTGGGTTCGCTTCCGATTCTGACGCCTGCTGCTGTATATTTGGAGTTTACGGTGTCTTTCTCCCCGTGGTCGCGTGGATTTGTCTCCAGGTCCTCCGCGTTTTCCCTCTACATTTAACAAACACAAGTGATAAGCCACTTCGTTGAACTATCATTTGTGATAGCCAGGTCGCTGCTGAAAAAAAATCTACATAGCTCAGTGGGGCCTTACCTGGTAATTTTAAATATTTTAGTTTAGTTTGTAATCTCAACCAGCACTGCTTCGCATTGAGCTGCATGCGACTGCACAGGCAGTGGTCTGTCTACAGACACAGGACTCACGAGGTGGCCTTGTAGTCACGTCAGCTCATTTTCCCTCGAGCAAGAGACGACGGTGGTTGACTGTACGGTCCACAGCTTGAGTTGCACTGTGGCTGGTCTTTAATGTACCTCTCTCTCTGCGAGTCTCGTATGGGTCTCTACGAGTCTCCATGTATCACAACGTGTGTGTGGGTTTGCTCTACGGTCCACAGCTTGAGTCGCACTGTGGCTGGTCTTTAATGTACCTCTCTCTCTGCGAGTCTCTTATGGGTGTCTACGAGTCTCCATGTATCACAATGTGTGTGTCGGTTTGCTCTACGGTCCACAGCTTGAGTTGCATGACCACAGTCGCATTACTGCTGCTGCGTGTTGCGTCTCGTTTCTAATGTTCCATTCGTTAAAACGTGCGCATCGTTCCGTTGATGTTCTGGTGCGGTTCATGGTGACAGCGGTGTATTTGCAGAGGATTGTCCATGCCAGGAGGTGTGCGGTGGTTGATGCTTGGGTCTCGAACGAGGTGTTCATTCCGGACGTCCGCACTGTTCCACCGTTCGCTGGCGATCTTCCAGATCTGTGCGAGAGCCACAGCCCCGATCGATCCGAGGTTTATCCACGTACTCGATAGCAGCGATTACTCAACCCCTTTCGTTCGAACGGGACACTTTCGAGCTCGCTCGATCTTCACGGCGCACCGAACCAAAGAGTCGGTCCTGCTAATTAGCACAACTTTGCGGCGGCACACCGCTCGAGATGCCACGAGGAGGTTGGGGCAGCTCAGAGGTCCTAGCGCCGAGTCGGCGCCACTGACACCCTGGGTTGGAGTGAGGGCTGCAGCCACTGCCTGTGATTGAACCGGGTTCTCGAGTTTAACGAGTGGATGGCTTTGGCCCAGCTAACAATGACTGCACCCATCAAATGTGTGTATACATATTAGAATCAGGATTTTTACTTCATTTGGATACATTTCACCGAAACATGCGATAAACGCCAATGTCGCAGCAGTGCGTTTGAAGGGAGGGAATGGGAGAGGAGGCCATGGGGATTACGAGGGCACATCGGCAGCATAGAGCTGTGGATGAAGAAGAGAACTGTGGATGAAAAGGAGAGAGTTGTGTGTGAAGGAGGGAGCTGTGTGTGACGGTGAAGGTGGAAACAATTGACTGGAACCCTTCCCTGTCTCCGCATGTTGGCGAGGGGAGCGTTGACTACACCGTGCAGAAGTCTCCGATGTTGCCCCCCTGTAATGGGGGATTAGCCGTCAACATTCGTGTGTCCCCCTCTTGAAAGCCTTTTTGGGAACGTGTATTTCTCGTTTTATTCCATGCAAGGGAGTTGTGAGGTCATATTCGTCTACGTCAGGGATCGGGCAAACCTGCGGCTCTGGAGCCGCATGCGGCTCTTTAAGCGACCGCTTCGTGCCGTTATTTACTAAGGACCCACTGTCTTGTATTAACGTGGCATGGTGGCTCTTGAAATTTAGATAGATATTTCTTACTATAATTTACCAAATTAGAAAAAAATAACGGCCCGCCCGTGCGGAAAGCGGCGTCCTGTCGCGTGTTAAAATAAATTGCCCGTGAATTCAGAATTGGTTCCACGACTCGTGACGGCCAGACAGCAGCGTGCTGCCACGCCTGGGAATGACCATCAAGGAGGATTGAGCAACAGGAACCTTGCGATGCGACTGTGTCAGCCACCACCACGACGACAGACTCTGCGGGACGCGTGTGTACTTTTTATTCTAAACAGAATATGTACAAAACACAGACGAGAGAACACGCTATTTTTGGAAGCGCCGTCTTTAAAAATGAACTATACACCCCATTTCTGGTGCTGAGCGCACGCAGACTTCGTGTAACAAAGCCCATCATCGTTACCATCGTCGTCATCATCATAATCGATTTAAAAAAACAACCCCCCATCCCACCCAAGCTCCTATAGCTAAACGATACCGCGCCTTCTAAACGTTTTGAATCGACGCTATAAAACCCACCTCCCCACCCCGTGCGTTTCGTAATTTTTGAAGGCGAGAGCGATCGTGGTGTAAAAAAAGAGGCGCTTGGAGAACGTGAGAGACGCACGCACGGACGGACAACACGAGACGGCACGAGAGCGGCGACGGGCTACGGCGACGGTCACAGCGCTGAGATGACGGACGACGATGCCGCCACGAACACACGTGTACAGAGCCACACAGCCACACGCGCCCGTGCGCATACACTGCCACGCGTGGCCACGTGTGGAGGGGGGCGGGGCGGAGGTGGTGGAGGGGCGATACCGAGAGCCTAAACCTCCGTGGTCATCACCTCGATAGTCATCTCATTGAAGGCCACCTCTGATCATCTGTGGTCACCTCCACGGTCATCATTTTGATAGCCATCTTGTTGATCATGTCTATGATCATCTCCATTATCTTCACGGTCATCTCGAGGGCCATCTCCATGATCTCCATGGTCATTTTCATGATCGCGATTGTCAAATCCATGAATATCCCGATGGTAATTTCCATGATCATCTCGATGATCATCTCCATTATCAAATCTATGATCATCTCCATTATCATGTCGATGATCATCTCAATTATGATTATCTCCATTATCATATCTCCATCATCATCTCCATGGTCATTTCCATTTTCATATCGATCATCTCGATGGTCATCTCGATGGGCATCTCCATGGTCATTTTCATGATCATCTCGATGGTCATCTCCATGATCATCTTGATGGTCATCTCCATGATCATCTCCATGATCATATCGATGGTCATCTCCATGATCATCTCCATGATCATCTCCATGATCATCTCGATGGTGATCTCGATCGTCATCTCCATGGTCATCTTGATGGTCATATCCATGATCATCTCCATGGTCATCTCGATGGTCATCTCCATGATCATCTACATAATCATCTCGATGGTCATCTCGATAGTCATCTCCATGGTCATCTCGATGGTCATCTCGATGGTCATCTCCATGGTCATCTCCATGGTCATTTCCATGATTATCTCTATGGTCATCTTGATGGGAATCTCATTGGTCATCTTGATGGTCATCTCCATAATAATCTCCATAATCAACTCGATAGTCATCTCCATTATCATCTCCATGATCAGCTCGATGGTCATCTCGATGGTCATCTCGATAGTCATCTCCATGATCATATCGATGGTCATCTCGATAGTCATCTCCATGATCATCTCGATGGTCATCTCCATGATCATCTCGATGGTCATCTCGAAGGTCATTTCCATTGTCATCTCTATGATCATCTCGATGGTCATCTCCATGGTCATCTCGATGGTCATCTCCATGATCATCTCCATAATCAGCTCGATGGTCATCTCGATGGTCATCTCCACAATCATCTCGATGTTCATCTCCATGATCATCTTGAAGGTCATCTTCAAGATCATAACCATGATCTTCTCGATGGTCATCTCGATGGACATCTTCATGATCATATCGATGGTCATCTCGATGGTCATCTCCATGCTCATCTCCATGAACATCTCGATGGTCATCTCCATGATCATCTCTATGATCAGCTCGATGGTCATCTCGATGGTCATCTCCATGCTCATCTCCATGAACATCTCGATGGTTATCTCCATGATCATCTCTATGATCATATCGATGGTCATCTCCATGCTCATCTCCATGAACATATCGATGGTCATCTCCATGATCATCTCTATGATCAGCTCGATGGTCATCTCGATGGTCATCTCCATGCTCATCTCCATGAACATCTCGATGGTCGTCTCCATGATCATCTCTATGATCAGCTCGATGGTCATCTCGATGGTCATCTCGATAGTCATCTCCATGATCATCTCGATGGTCATCTCCATGGTCATCTCGATGGTCATCTCCATGATCATCTCCATAATCATCTCGATGGTCATCTCGATGGTCATCTCCATAATCATCTCGATGGTCACCTCGATAGTCATCTCCATGCTCATCTCCATGAATATCTCGATGGTTATCTCCATGATCATCTCCATGATCATATCGATGGTCATCTCGATGGTCATCTCTATGCTCATCTCCATGAACATCTCCATGATCATCTGCATGATCATCTCCATGATCATCTCGATGGTGATCTCGATCGTCATCTCCATGGTCATCTCCACGATGATGTTGATGATCATCTCCATGGTCATCTCGATGGTCATATCCATGATCATCTCCATGGTCATCTCGATGGTCATTTTCATGATCATCTACATAATCATCTCGATGGTCATCTCCATGGTCATCTCCATGGTCATTTCCATGATTATCTCTATGGTCATCTTGATGGGCATCTCATTGGTCATCTTGATGGTCATCTCCATAATAATCTCCATAATCATTGCGATGGTCATCTCCATGATTATTTCCATGATCAGCTCGATGGCCATCTCGATGGTAATCTCGATAGTCATCTCCATGATCATTTCGATGGTCATCTCGATAGTCATCTCCATGATCATCTCGATGGTCATCTCCATGATCATCTCGATGGTCATCTCGATGGTCATCTCCATGATCATCTCTATGGTCATCTCGAAGGTTATTTCCATGATCATCTCGATGGTCATCTCCATGATCATCTCGATGGTCATCTCGATAGTCATCTCCATGAGCATCTCGATGGTCATTTCTATGATCTTCTCGATGGTCATCTCGAAGGTCATTTCCATTGTCATCTCCATAATCATCTCGATGGTCATCTCCATGATCATCTCCATGATCAGCTCGATGGTCATCTCCATGATCATATCGATGGTCATCTCCATGATCATCTCCATGATCAGCTCGATGGTCATCTCTATGATCATATCGATGGTCATCTCGATGGTCATCTCAATGCTCATCTCCATGAACATCTCGATGGTTATTACCATGATCATCTCCATTATCATCTCCATGATCATCTCGATGGTCATCTCGATGGTCATCTCCATAATCATCTCGATGGTCACCTCGATAGTCATCTCCATGCTCATCTCCATGAACATCTCGATGGTTATCTCCATTATCATCTCCATGATCATATCGATGCTCATCTCGATGGTCATCTCCATGGTCATTTCCATGATTATCTCTATGGTCATCTTGATGGGCATATCATTGGTCATCTTGATGGTCATCTCCATAATAATCTCTATAATCATCTCGATGGTCATCTCCATGATCATCTCCATGATCAGCTCGATGGCCATCTCGCTGGTCATCTCGATAGTCATCTCCAATATCATTTCGATGGTCATCTCGATAGTCATCTCCATGATCATCTCGATGGTGATCTCCATGATCATCTCAATGATGATCTCCATGATCTCAGAATGGAATCGTAGTCACGTGCGTCTTCAAAATTAGCAGCCGGTGTACATCCCTTATGTTTTTTCTTCCAATAACTGAAAAATAAAGAGATTGTTTAAATAATCATCATCATCATCAAAGTTACGCCTTGTCCAATATACAGTAGCATCCGAGCGTAATTGTGTTAAAGAGTACAAGCTTTTAAATGCACGGTGCGCAGTCGAGTTGACCCCGACACTGAAGCAAAGTTGTGAAGAACATGCACGAGTTTTGTGAACTTTAACCACAACCACCCCACCCCACCTATCCCCCCCTCCCCATGTCCCGTCAAACGAACACAAAAAACTGCGTCAAAATACCCCCGAACAGACGGACGGTGAAAAGTCCCGCGTGTTAAGATATGTTTGTGCGCCATCGCTAAGAAAATATTGCAGGTGAGTGTACAAGTGAGAGTGTAGGTGAGTGTACATGTGAGTGAGCGTGGAGGTGAGTGTACAGGTGAGAGTGCAGTTCAGTGTACAGGTGAGCGTGCAGGTGAATGTCACATGTACACTCACCTGTACACTCGCCTGCACTCTCGCCTGGACACTCACCTGCACGCTCATGCACATATACACTCGCCTCCTCGCTCACTCACATGTACACTTACCTGCACGCTCACTCACATGTATACTCACCTGCATGCTCGCCTGTACTCTCACCTGCACGTTAACTGTGCAGGTGAGTGTACATGTGAGTGAGCGTGGAGGCGAGTCTACAGGCGAGAGTGCAGTTGAGTGTCCATGTGAGAATGCAGGTGAGTGTACAGGCGTGAGTGCAGGTGAATGTACAGGCGTGAGTGCAGGTGAATGTACATGTGAGCGTGCAGGCGAGTCAACGCACAGGTGAGTATACAGGTGAGTGTGCGTGCAGCTGAGTACAGGTGAGAGTGCGGGCGAGTATACAGGTGGCAGGGCAGGATGACCACGGGCTTAGAGGACTTCTCCAGGCAGAGGGGGCACAGCAGCTGGCGCGCTGCAGCAGCCACCCACAGGCGGACAGCCTCGTCGCTGCAGCTGTCACGTGCCCGGCCTTCCTCTCCTCCTCCGCCCCATGCCACGTGGAGACAGAGAAAGAGAGGGAGGGGCATTCACACCACGAGGTCACGTGGGCAAGGGAACAACAAATCCCCCCCCCCCTACACCAACTCCCAACATGGACTCGTCCATCGCTGGTCCCACCTCCCCCACGGAAAATCATCGAAGTCAACGTACAGTAGGACAGTCCACACAAGCGGCATCAACAACAACAGCAGCAGCCGTCACCATTCGCCACTAAGTGGCGGTGACGTCCCCGCGGCGTTGGTGCCAGGCTAGGTGCACTCTTAGGCCACGCGAAGTGTCGAAGGCTCGCTGACAGGAGGTCACGGGACAGAACCCTGCAGGTGCCATGGGGTTGACCGACTCGAGATGGCTGCAGACGCCACCAGCTGTGCCAACTCGCCGCGTTTTAGCCGCTCGCCGCGTTTTAGCCGCCCGCCTCTCCGCTCGTTGTTGTGAGCGTCCCTCACGAGCCTCCTCCTCCTCCACAGAGGCCGATCTTGACACCGCCGGAACCGCTCATCGGCAAGTCCACTCAGCTCCACATCCTCCAACCAGGTACCTTTGTAGACCCGCAGTGATGCCCCATGCCGTGTTGGCAGTCCACTGCTGGATGAAGGCTTCGGGTCGCCACGGTGGCTAGGAGATGTTAACTACCTCGCCCGGTGTGCAGGAGGTCGTGGGTTCGACCCCGACGCCTGCTGCTGCTGCTGTAGATTTGGAGTCTGCGGTGTCTCTCTCCACCTGGTCGCGTGGATTTCTCTCCCGGTGCTGCGGTGTTCCCATCCACATTTAGAATCGACGTGTTGAGAATATGTGGCTGCTCTAAATGTCCACACGAGAAGCCACTTTGTTGAGCTATCATCTGTGGCTAGGTCGCTTCTTATAAAAGCGCTTTGTAGCTCAGTGGGACTTACGTGGTTGAAATAAAATAACAGTAAAAATAACAGCACCACCACTCCACGTACACAGAACATCTGCCGTGATCCTGACTGCAGTGCTCATCTCGATATGGTCGATGAAAGTGAATTACGTGACGGCCGCTACGTTAAAAGGTTTCGTCACCTTTGGGTGGCATCAGTTGCTGCTCTGGCCCATCGGGAAATACAACAATGCCTTGATGGAGGCTCCATTGAAGATGCGTGCGACCCTCTCGACTGGCCGTCTGACCCGAATGTTCGGTCCAACTCGAGCTGAATATCGAGTGGAACTGGGTGACCCTGGGGCTATTTGCTAAAACGCAACAATTTCGATTTAAAGCATTTGTGACTGCAGGGATTCATATTATTGGTTCTTTCGGTAAAGTCACGTAGAAGGAAAATAATAAAGTAATAATTCTAGATTTGAAGCTTTCGTGACTGCAAGGAATCATATTCTTAGGTTTTTCGGTACCGAAAAAACCTAAGAATAATAAAGTAATAAAAATAAAACAATTAAATTCTCACGACGTTTCGATTGCAACACAAGCAATCATCATCAGGTGTGAAAACCTCAATTTTCTTGCTGTGGGTTTCACACCTGATGATGATTGCTTGTGTTGCAATCGAAACGTCGTGAGAATTGTATTGTTTGTTTTTATTATTTTATTATTTCCCTTCTACGTGACTTTACCGAAAGAACCAAGAATATGAATCCCTGCAGTCACGAAAGCTTTAAATCGAAAAAGACTCCAACATTCGTCAATGATGACCGATTCCATTCATAAAGTGCGCTCTTGCCGCCGTGTGCGCTGAGTAGTTCTCAGTATTAAACACGCGTTGACTGCTCTATACAGGGTGGGATAGAGATCTCTACTCAACCCTGCAGGGTCACCCCTCTCATAGTGAAGGCGTTCACACTTGAGCTGCGGTTGCCCTGAGCCAGTAGTTGCATCATTAACTGTGCGAAATCCTTTTCAAACCATTACTATAAAAATGCAGAATTTTCCATTAAGTTACTTTTCTTGGATTTAGCAGAATTCCACAGTAGCTCTCTCAATAGCTGTAGCGTTTGAGTAACGATCTTTTAAATGTTTGCGTTGTTAAATCGTATGACTCGTAAAACGATAATTAAATTACCACTTAGTGTAGGACGATCATTGAATGTTTGAACTATAAAATTCTGCAATGTTAATTTAATGCTGAGGGTGTTGACAAGGAAAGTAGTGGATGTGTGGGGTTTAAATTGTCAACTCGTGCCCGCACTGCATAGTGTGGCGGGTTTCTGACAGCTGCAGCATCACCACGACGCTCTCATTGCCGCTTGGTGAATATCCGTGGCGGGTTCCCTTTCATTTTTTATTCATTGAATGAGACGTCACCCTCCCTGCACCTGGCCACCCACTTGTGTGTTTGTGTGCCTTCAGGTGTCACAGCAGAGCAATTGCAGAGGGATGCTGCGATTATACTGGCGTGGGCTCAGCATAGATGGCGGCCCTCTGTCAATCCACAGCGGAGGTAAGAGCCCCCCACTCTGTGTCAGTAAATGGGGGGGGGGTGTTTGGTCATACTTCACCACGCTGGTCAGTATGAGTTGGTGTGAAGGTGAGGCAGCCCAAAGATCTGTTCAGATGTCACTCAGCACTGACGTTAGCCGTGGCCGGGAATCGAACTTAGCTGGCAGTGGTCAGTGTGCGCTAACGGCCAGGCCACCGCTTCACGGGTGAACGGGTTGATTAGATGAGACGATGACGTTGCGTTTCATATCAGTGGCGACTCCTCCACGTGGCTGGGCGATTGAGAAACCGCACCCACAGCAGTTGTCCCAGTGTACCGGCACCCCCCCAGTGCTGGAGTCAACATTCTCTGGGCCCCGTTTTTCTTCACACGCCGCCTTGGATTTGGGCCCAGCAAGAAACGCATCGCCACCGAACGCGTTACGGTCAAATGTTGTAAGCGGCAGGTATATCTAACTTTATATTTGACGACCTCATCTTCCAAGACGTCCTGACCAGTGTGGAGGAGTAGTACCAATTACCCTCACAGGGGCTCTCTGCAGCTCCCTCTCGTGGAGGCCCCATTTGCCGGCAGTGGCGTGAACAACCGCAGGGGCTGTACCTTTACCTTTTATCCACTTTTTATATTCAACATTTAATTAGGTCAGAAACGCGGTTTTGACCTCTTACCCACAAACATTTCTGACAAGTACAGCAAGTGCACGTGTACACAAGTGTACTCCTGTGCTAGTTGCACGCCACTTCTGCATTTTGTGTTTAGTTTGTTGTCGTTCCCCCATACCTCAGATTAGCACTGTTGGCTGTGTACGGTGCTAAAGAAGGTAAACATAAACACACACACACAAACACGTGCACACAGACATACAAAGACAAAGATCCCCCGTATAGACAATCAGGCTGTTGGGGCAAGTGCTGTTAGCGAGCACACGCACATATATACACACATAAATACACACATAAACACATACACACACACATAACCAGACACATACACACACATCCACACCCATACACACACATACACCCACACACAAAGACACATACACACACACACTGCGATGGCAAAGTAAGAAATGGGAACGAGACCAGTTTTGTCACGACAAGTATATATTGATGTCAAGTGCAAATACAAAACGAGGTAGACAAAATCTCTGGAAAACATTAATCTCGCTTTCCCTTCCCACACTTTGAGCTGCTTTTGTACAAACGATAAAAACCCCGAGGAGACCGAAGTGTCACCGATCTACATTCACGATTTCAGAAACTGCTGTTTCTGGAGGTATCATGGACGATGGAAATAAAGTGCTTGGCGAAGTTCATCATTTATCCGTATATTTCACGTGGTAACGGCTTGGCGCTACGGTTAGCGTGTCCATTGAAATGTGCACGCCACGTATGTAAAAAAAGAGTAACAGATATGTAGTTTAAAAAATGCCGACATATTCAGTTCAATAAATAAATAAATACTTTGCAACAGCGGTGACTTTTTAAATCCCCGAGAGAACACGAAATAAAAGCCCCGCATTTTAAATGAACAGAGACAAGAACCGTACGGGAATACCTTGCACGACCTCACTGAGACCGCACTCCGGCCTCGCGTTGCGGAGGATGCAACCTCTGTCTTCATTTGTTATGGGACAGTTCATTTTGCGGTCACCATCACAATAACGTTCCTGGTGCCAACTCGCTTGACGATTGGCCAGGGAATAAACAGCAACCCCAAGACATAATGGGTTGGTGCTGCCTGCATGGATCTCGGCTCCTGTTTTCCAGAATGGGTGGCGTGATTTTAAGCACTTTCGTGCTGGGTTTTTCAAGTCTTCTTGGATTAAAACTTGATTTGAAGCTTTCATGACTTCAGGAATTACTCTTTGGTTATAGTAGTAGGTTTTTACCCTTTAAACTGGTACAAAACTGACACCTTTATACAACACAAGCAGTCAAAATGCAAACAAAAAGAAACAACTCTGATAATGATGTGCACTGTCCTTGAAGCTGATTGGTCCACACCCGAGACAGCTTTTCTTAGAGCCTAGTCTCCATTGGTGTTGGACCAGAAGACGCCAAAAGGCGTACAACTCAAAAACAGCGCACTATCAGAGTATTGAGAGCTCGGGGTAAGCATTTCCACTATGAGACCACCTTTACCAGTGGCAAAATATTGTAGTAGGTTTTTACCTTTTAAACTGGTACAAAACTGACACCTTTATACAAGGCATCATGTTTGCAATAACCATAACACAAGCAGTCAAAATGCAAACAAAAAGAAACAACTCTGATAATGATATGCACTGTCCTTGAAGTTGATTGGTCCACACCCGAGACAGCTTTTCTTAGAGCCTAGTCTCCATTGGTGTTGGACCAGAAGATGCCAAAAGGCGTACAACTCAAAAACAGCGCACTATCAGAGTATTGAGAGCTCGGGGTAAGCATTTACACTATGAGACCTCCTTTACCAGTGGCAAAATATAGTAGTAGGTTTTTACCCTTTAAACTGGTACAAAACTGACACATTTATACAAGGCATCATGTTTGCAATAACCACAACACAAGCAGTCAACATGCAAACAAAAAGAAACAACTCTGATAATGATGTGCACTGTCCTTGAAGTTGATTGGTCCACACCTGAGACAGCTTTTCTTAGAGCCTAGTCTCCATTGGTGGACCAGAAGACGCCAAAAGGCGTACAACTCAAAAACAGCGCACTATCAGAGTATTGAGAGCTCGGGGTAAGCATTTACACTATGAGACCTCCTTTACCAGTGGCAAAATATAGTAGTAGGATTTTACCCTTTAAACTGGTACAAAACTGACACCTTTATACAAGGCATCATGTTTGCAATAACCACAACACAAGCAGTCAAAATGCAAACAAAAAGAAACAACTCTGATAATGATGTGCACTGTCCTTGAAGCTGATTGGTCCACACCCGAGACAGCTTTTCTTAGAGCCTAGTCTCCATTGGTGTTGGACCAGAAGACGCCAAAAGGCGTACAACTCAAAAACAGCGCACTATCAGAGTATTGAGAGCTCGGGGTAAGCATTTACACTATGAGACCTCCTTTACCAGTGGCAAAATATAGTAGTAGGATTTTACCCTTTAAACTGGTACAAAACTGACACCTTTATACAAGGCATCATGTTTGCAATAACCATAACACAAGCAGTCAAAATGCAAACAAAAAGAAACAACTCTGATAATGATATGCACTGTCCTTGAAGTTGATTGGTCCACACCCGAGACAGCTTTTCTTAGAGCCTAGTCTCCATTGGTGTTGGACCAGAAGATGCCAAAAGGCGTACAACTCAAAAACAGCGCACTATCAGAGTATTGAGAGCTCGGGGTAAGCATTTACACTATGAGACCTCCTTTACCAGTGGCAAAATATAGTAGTAGGTTTTTACCCTTTAAACTGGTACAAAACTGACACCTTTATATAAGGCATCATGTTTGCAATAACCACAACACAAGCAGTCAAAATGCAAACAAAAGAAACCACTCTGATAATGATATGCACTGTCCTTGAAGTTGATTGGTCCACACCCGAGACAGCTTTTCTTCGAGCCTAGTCTCCATTGGTGTTGGACCAGAAGATGCCAAAAGGCATACAACTCAAAAACAGCGCACTATCAGAGTATTGAGTGCTCGGGGTAAGCATTTACACTATGAGACCTCCTTTGCCACTGGTAAAGGAGGTCTCATAGTGTAAATACTCTTTGGTTCTTTTGGTAAAGTCACGTAGAAAATAAATAAATAAAATAATAGAATACGACGTTTCGATTGCAACACAAGCATTCGTCATCAGGTAGAAAACTAACCTAGTGAACTTCAAAATATTTTCTTTCTTCGTGGATTGTGAGGTCAGAGTTGCTTTAAATGTTTTCTATCTCGTCGGACGGCGGTCATCATTGGACGGGCGTGCCATGAGGCCCTGAGCTAGTGATTGCAGCTCTTTATTGTGTTGAGAATGTGGTCGTGGAGTGAGAATGTCGAGTCCAAGGTGATTCCAATGATGTTCAAGTGATTTCAGAGGCTGGTGGTGGAGCCGGCGATGAGTACATTTTGGGGGGCGGGCGACGCCATGGTGAGCCTCTGCCTGGTGCCTTCGTAAAATGTCTCTCAAAATTAGTTTGATCTTGAGAGGAAGCAAGAGGTTAGACACGTGATCATGGATTTTAACCAGCGACTTCTCTTGGTGGGGCGAGTGCCAGTTGTTACACCAGTGGTGGCTGCTGTGCGACCAGAGTGGCGGTGGCTGTGGTGGGACTGGTGGCGGTGGCTGCTGTTGGACTGGCTGCTGTTGGACTGGCTGCTGTGGGACACGCGGTGGCAGCAGCTGCTGTGGTGCTGACGGCAGCTTCTATGAGACCGGCGGCGGTGGTGGTGGTGGCTGCTGCAGGACTGGCGGTGGTTGCTGGTGGAATGGCAGCGGCTGCTGTGAGATCGGGGTGGTGGTGGTGGCTGCTCTGGGACTAGCGGCAACGGCTGTTGCGTTTCTGGTGTTCCCGGTAGCTGCTGCTGTTCCTGCTGTCGCACTTGCAGTGGCTCCGGCAGTTGTTCCCGTTGGGGCGGTCCGACATCTTGGGTTTCTGGAGATAAAGAAGATGATGGCGCTAAAGTCCAAACCGCTCGACATTGGGAGAATGAAACAAAACCGGTCTAAAGTATAAACAAGAAGATCGTTGTACTTCACCATTCCCTTAACATAAAATGATGCGCTGTCAGGGTGTACATTCTCCCTGGGCATTTCCACGCACACTGGGCGACGTTTCAAATCCATCCTTTACCTTGCGCGCCGGTGAGGAGAGCTGCTGTCCGGAGACTGGGTCCGGGGTCTACCTTCGCCGAGTGGCACCGTTTGAGGCACGACCGGGACGTCGCCTTGACGTGCTCCAGCGGGCAGTAGCTGTCCGCTGGCGGCGCGTTCAATTCTGGGGACCTGCATGCACGCACCAACGCGTCGCAAACCGTTAACACCTGCCTTTAAAGGAGACACTGCTGCTCGCACAAGGCAATATCTTTCCAGTGAGCTGGTCTGGGGGACGGTTGTAAGTGCAGGTTAAAGTGAAGGGGAGAGAAGGTGACTTACCGAATATAGAAGAGCATGTAGGCCTGCTCGTTCATAACTGCCTTGGTGTCGACGTGCCGCACGATGGAGTCGTTCATGCAGCACCATTGTCCATCGCTGATCTGCGCACAGTCAAAGCACAGCTACACTTGGTTACAATGTTTACACAACTGCACCCAGATTCCTCCGTACA
Organism: Lampetra fluviatilis; assembly: GCF_964198595.1. Lineage (NCBI taxonomy): Eukaryota > Metazoa > Chordata > Hyperoartia > Petromyzontiformes > Petromyzontidae > Lampetra > Lampetra fluviatilis. The sequence goes on from NC_136297.1 coordinate 3,398,095, forward strand.
TGTAATAACAACACACAATACACACTCTAGACAACAAGTTCGTAAAGAGCATCACCCCATCGTCAGAGCTGCAGAGCGTGTTACGGTTGCTGTGATGGTGCTGAAGTTACGAAACGATCTGCCTGAACATATTTCTGCATGGATGACCTTGGACCAATTTCATCAGAATCAGAATCTTTATTTGTACTGAAAGAATTCGATGGTCTACGAAGCTCTTTTAAACAGATGTCCAGTAGGGGCGGGTCAGAAAGTTACAACAACAACACTACAATACAACACCGATTGGAGTACATCAAGACGCAAGAACAGACGCAAGACTTTTAATTATTCTTCTCTATCGGACATTGGTAAGATTATGGGCTCATTGCAGATGTGCGATGTTTTTGTTTGATGGTAACAAATGGAATTACCTTATTGTAGCAATAATAATGACCCCTGTTGGAGTCAGCTCCCTTGTGCACCAGCACCGAGTACAGGGAGTAGATCACGGGCTCGCCCTGAGACGTTGAGGTGAAGCGTTGCATGTCCAGGTGCTCCGGGTAGGTGATGTTCTACAGGCAGCACACAGGAGGGGGAGGCAGCGCGGCAGAGATGAACGTTAGGAGAGGAAACGGCAGGGGTGGTGGGGTGGGCAGCAGAGATAGGCACCATCTCAGTTACACGTCAAAGTGATGACGTGATGTCTCGCTCATTTGAGCGTTGAAGACGGTGCTCATCTCCTGTTTATAGCCCTGAGCAAGTGGTGGAAATTCTACAGTCACATGACGGGGGGCGAGTCTATCTGTCGGACCTATTCCAACATGGAGAGGCATTTTCTCCAGCATTGACCTGACAAAGGGCTGTCAAATAATTTAATTAGAACGATGTGGGGGGGCAGAATCGTTACCCGGTTGATCTTGACGCCGTAGAGGTTGTACCGCTTGATGGAGACGGTGAGGACGTTGGGCAGGCGGTGGAGAGCCATCGTCTTCGTCGCTTCCCCTTTGCAGCAGCACCTGCACGACAACAACAACGCCAGCCATTGCATGTGTTCCCAAACTTTTAAACAATAAGTCTACTCAATTTTTGTTGTTCGTTATTTTTTATTCATTTCTTAAAATAAAAAATTGTTACTTTTATTATATATTGTAAGTTATTTTCAATGTATATATATAATATTTTTATTGATATATTTTATTATAATTTGATTTAATCTGCAGACTTTTGAAGCTACAAATGATTCCAGGGTGTCAACACACGATGCCCACTCACATTCCGCAGGTGTATTCGTCCAACGTCTCCTTGTTAAAAAACTCCTCAAACGCCTCTACAAGATCTGATGAGTTCTGTTGGCCGACAGAGTGAAACGCAAATGAGGACTCTAAGAAGCATTCCATGAACATCTGCAGAATGTTATTGTGACGGAAACTCTGAAAACCCGCATCTTGTATGAAATCGTACGGCAAAAAAAAGAGATCACGTACGCTACCGGCAGTGTGTTTGGATGTTAAGTGGCTGATTCATGTATGCGTGTGTGTGGTGGATGTTGGCACAGCAGGGAGCACAGGTGGTGCATCGGCCAGTCATCTCGGTCAACCCATGGCACTTGGGTCTGTCCCGTGACCTGCCAGCGGGCGTTCGACACTTCATGTGGCCTTAAAGTGCACTCAGGTTGGCACAAGCACCGTGGTGACATCACCGCCACTTAGTGGAGAATGGGGGTTGTTCACGTATGTGATGTATGCACGTTTAACTTATTTCGCACCGTACATAGATCTATAACTGTTAAGCGATGGCTTCGTCATTGCTTACATTAATATGGAGTGCAATGTCCAGGCACGTGTCAAAGGTGTCAGAGTGGTTGCAGCACTGCATGCACTCCACTGCAATACACAAGCACACACGCATTAGGAAGGGACGTCACATGTTACTTAGTAAAACTAAATGCACGCTCCCCACTGACATTGGTAATTGGTAGTTTTCACCAACTGGTAAAAGGTTATTCTATGTAGCACGTGCGTGAGTGTGCAAACGCTGCGACGCGAGCGCGTCTACACTGTGATGGTGCGCTTGCTGCTCGCGGTTAACAAATTTCTAGAGGAGTGCGCACAACTCACCACGTGATCGAAGGTAACCCCCGAAGATCTGGTAAATGAGGGTGGTAGCCTCCGTGTATCTGTCCAGCCTGCCACGTCACAGAGAACGACACCACACGGTGGTTACAGCAGCAGTAGTAGCACCTTTACCGTATGCACACGCGTGTGTGAGAGTTACACCATTGCCCGAGCTGTTGATTCACTCTTTCCCTTCAGCACTGCAACGCGTGCTCTGTAGCAACCAAACGTGGTAGTGTCTGCACAGGGCAGCCACCTTCACGGCACAGCCACAGAGCTGGGGGCACGCTGGCAGCCATCACGCGGTGCTGTTGCCCGGTAGTTTTGTTGTGCTCGGCGTGCCACGTGCCGCTCGTCAACACGAGGAATGTCGTCACGGGGCCACCGCACATTGAGACATCGATTTTCCGATATTTATCGGCAACGTGAAATGCGCAAACAAAAGATGGGCCACGTCAGGGCCAAGGTGAAAGAACCGTGGTGCCAGCAGGGTCGGTCCTCTGCATCTCCCAGGTTTTCACACAAAAGTGTGAGTAGCTTTTCGCAGACGTTGAAGTACAATCGTGCAGAAAACCAAGAGGAAGCCGTGAGGTACCAAACTGCAGAACGACTGCCGCATGTTGACTGGCGCGCAGTACTCACTCGCTGTGGCCATAGAGGCATGAGGCTTGCATGCCATCTACCACGTATCGCAGAAACTCGTGGGCATCTTCCTGTCTCCCAATGCGCAGGTGTTTGGCGATGCCTGCAGAGAAATGGACATGGGGACAAAGTGACAGGTACAGGATCTGATGACATCCTTAAAGAGCTCCCCAACAGATATGGCAAAAGGAGTGGAACACAGATGGAGAAAGATCGCGGGGGATAACTTCTCCGAGTGCAAGTGTGAACGTAGTTGTGGGACTCACGCGTGATGTTCTTAGTGATGACCTTGGGTGTCAGCACTCTCTGCGAGTTGTTGAACGTGCTGACAACGTGATGCTCCATGACACACATCAGGCAAAAGTCGCTCTGTTGACCTGCGAACGAGGGCACAGGTGGCACAATCCGTCAGCGCACGCCACTCGCACTCAGCGCAGCTGGGGAGTAACAAGAAAGGCTAGAATCCTGGCACCAGCAACAATCGCGATGAATGTTGCGTCTAAGTACCAATTGCATCACAAGATGATTTACAAGCCAAAGCAACATTTGTCCGACCTATTAAAAATTATCGCCACATGTGCTCGTGTTTATCAAAATCTGAATATTTATACTGGAGGAATCCGATAAGCTAAGAGGTTTTGTTTAAAAAATGTCGAGTAGGGGCACTGGGTCAGAACATTACAACACCAAACAATACAAAAAACGATAAGAGTACAAATTATTGGTAAGGTAAACAAATCACCTTTTAAAAATCTACAAATAAAACTAAACTTATTTTTTCATCTTACCAGATAAAGCCCACTGATCTATTAGCTTCTTCAGAAGCGACCTGGACCACAAATGATGGCTTAACGAAGTGGCTTATCACGTGGGAAATGTATCGCAGCAAAATAACTGACACAATAACGTAGCCCATGGGTAACGAGAGTGCCAGGGGCGAGGGTACTTACAGGTGCTGCAGTGCTCTTGCAGCAGCAGGTAGTTGGCGAGCGGCGGCGTGTAGGCGAGGCACTGCAGCGTGGCGTTGAGGAAGCAGGTGTTCCCCAGGTTGCGCAGGCCGGCACCCTTGCAGACGTCGCTCTCCCACCTGAGGTTCAGCCGCTCGGGTGCAAACAGCGAGAGCCGTGCCACCGGAATGCCATCGTCCTCCTCTGCACAAAGGGTACGGTGGTGGCGGAAGCCGGTGTCATCGCAGGGCGCTGCTCTGCCGATGGGGCTGGCGTGGATATTCAGTGGCCCCAGCCATCACCCGTGCTGCTACTCTTAACCACGAAGATTTTGCTCCACATTTAATTTTCAGGTTCAAGTCCGCGGGAAATAGGATTTGCCTGTCGCGTTGGCTGCTGGGTGTTTTCAGCTCCCTGTGTTACTCATGAACGGCAACAGCAGTGGCTCCAAAGCGGCCCTTGCGTTGGTGGCTGCCACCCTAATGAGATGCCACGACGTCGCGTGATTGCACACTCACCTTGGGGTGCAGGCACAGACACGCTGATGTTCTCTGTGGCTGGTACAGGGGAGGGTTCCGGCCGGCCATGGGGAAGGCAGCAGGGTTGCGTGCAGAGCCACTCGTCGGCCGCCGCCAGCACCTCGTTGGACGAGGTGGGGGCCAAGACCGTGAGGTCGTTGCCGGATGAGGTGCCCTCTGCTCCACACGCCACAGTCGTGGTTGGGTCCTGCCACAGCAACGCAGTCAACACATCCACAATTACTCCTCCCATCTCGACTGGGATCCCAACACACGTGGGACTGTTTTATCACCAAAAGAAATACAATTTTAGTCCATGAACCTATGGGCGATCTGCATAATCTCAGAAGTAAATTTATATTTACATTATATTTTTAAAGTAACCCCAAACTCACTTTAACTCGTAAAATATTATATGAAGAACGGCCATTGACTAAAGATGAACTAATTCAATTTGTTATGCATGCGAGAGAGAAGGCAGCTGTAGTTTAAAAGAGGTCATAAATGCATTTCAGAAGATAAATCTAACATTAATGTTAATCAAATGCATTTTTAACATTTGTTAAAATTAAATTAAATAATCCTCCGTGATTTGTTCAAATAAATACAATAACCCAATGTATCCTGATTTTTCGGCCACCCTCTTACAAACGACGTCATGAAGGGCCAACTGTGATGTGCTCTGAAAAAGGGGCATTGACTGAAATGTCGCTTTTATATATTTAAGAATACTTTATATATGTAATACACGTTATTATCAAAGTCAGAATATTTATACGGGAGGAATCCGATGAGCTATAAAGCTCTTTTTCACATGTCCAGTCGGGGCGGGTAAGAATGTTACAACAACGAACAACACACACATAATAGGAGTGCAAAATACAGGTTGGCCCCAAAGTTAAGACACGGTTACTTAATTTATCTTAACACTGACATTACACCGTTCTAATAATATATTTTTAAAGTAAACAATTTAACTATCATTAATATTGATAACATCCTCTGTGACTGGTTCAAATACATACGGTAATTCATCTTCTTGTTTTTTTCGGTAAAGTCACGTAGAAGGGAAGTGACTTTACCGAAAAAACCAAGAAGATGAATTCCTGCAGTCACGAAAGCTTTAAAACGAAATTTACATACGGTAACTCTGTGTCCTGACTTTTGGGGCAACGTTCTATAGGCGACGTTATGTAAATGAAAAAAAAAGATTGTGATGTGCTCTGCAGAAGGGCCATTGTCTGAAACGTCGCCTATCATTTTACTGTAACAATTCCCCCACCCCCCGTGCACTCCCAGCGTTGTGATTGGCTGAGTGGCGCCAGCGGGCCCCGCCCCACCCGCCACCCGGGGCTCCTCCCCCTCACCTGAGGCTCCGCCCTCAGATGCGGCCCCGCCGCCGCCTGCGCGGCTCCCGTCAGCTCCGGCACGGCGACCCGCGCCGTGCCTCGGGCTTCATCCGGGGAGGGGGTCCCGGGCACAGCCCCGCGGGATCCCTCGCGGGGGTCGTCAACTGCAAAAAAAAGAAGCACAGTGATCACATTTCGTACTACGGATAAACACACGGCTCTACATTTCACACTGTAGATCAAGGGTGGCACAGTCGAGTTTTTAACAATCGGGTTTAATTGTCTTTTTTTATTAAACCCGATCATCTGAGATTGGGAGAAATCCGGTTTCATTGGTTTTAATTGCAGAACCGCACTTATCAACGATGGGCTTCATCCATTCCAAGCTAAGGAACTCACTGGCGTCCACGATTGTGGAGAAGCTCGTGTTCATCAAGACCAACCTGCCCGCCGCATTCAACGGCTACCCCGTGCCCGACGGCCCCGAGTACGCTAGCAGCACCAATGAGGAAGCAGCCTAAGCCTATCAGAGTTTCGTATTCATTAAACCAGGTTTTAATTCCCCGAAATCGGGTTTAATTGTATTAAAGAAAAAACCCGATGCCTGCCGCTGGAAAAATCGGGTTTTTTCCACCCATGCTGTAGATAAACATGGCACTGGATTCAATGGCCCCATCCAGCACCCGTGCTGCTACTCTTAACCAGAAATATTTTACCCCACATTGAAGTGTAAGGCTCAGGTTAGCGACAAATGTGATGTGCCTGTCACGTTGGCGCTGGGTATTTTGAGCTCCCCCTGTTGCTCATGAAGGGCAACAGCAGTGGCTCCAAAGCGGCCCTTCTGTTGGTGGCTGCCACCCTAACGAGAGGTCACGAGGTCGCACGCTCACCTTGGGGTGCAGGCAGCACAGACACGCTGATGTTTTTGCGTGCTGTGGCTGACACCAGGGAGTGTTCTGGCCGGACATGGTGAAGGCAGCTGGGTTGCATGCAGAGCCTCTCGTCGGCCGCCACCAGCACCTCGTTGGACGAGGTGGGGGCCAAGACCGTGAGGTCGTTACCGAACGAGGTGCCCTCTGCTCCAGCTGCCACAGTCATGGTTGGGCCCTGCCACAGCAACACAGTCAACACATCCACAATTAATCCTCCCATCCGGACTGGCATCCCAACACACATGGGAATGAATTATCTCCAAAATTTATCAAATGTAGTCCATGAACCGATAAGTGATCTACATAAAATGTCTCAGAAATATATATAGACAATTGATTTTTAGAGGAACCCCAAACTGACAAAATATTCAAAGAAGAGGCCAATGACTAAAGTAGAATTCGTTCAGTTCGTTGTTATGCATGCAAAAACGGTAGCTTTAATTTAAAAAGGTGCTAAATGCATTTCAAAATGGTAATGGATATCAGTTTTAACATTTGTTAAAATTAAACTCAATGACCCTTTGTGATTTGTTAAGATAAATACAATAACTTTGCGTGTCCTGAATTTTGGGCCACCCTCTACAGGCCACGTTATGAAAGGGTCTAACAACTGTTGACGTGCTCTGCACAAGGACCATTGCCCGAAACGGCGCCGATCATGATCCAATAACAATTTCCCCCACTCGTGCACTCCCAGCGTTGTGATTGGCTGAGTGGCGCCAGCGGGCCCCGCCCCGCCCGCCACCCGGGGCTCCTCCCCCTCACCTGAGGCTCCGCCCTCAGACGCTGCCCCGCCGCCGCCTGCGCGGCTCCCGTCAGCTCCGGCACGGCGACCCGCGCCGTGCCTCGGGCTTCATCCGGGGAGGGGGTCCCGGGCACAGCCCCGCGGGATCCCTCGCGGGGGTCGTCAACTGCAAAAAAAAGAAGCACAGTGATCACATTTCGTACTACGGATAAACACACGGCTCTACATTTCACACTGTAGATCAAGGGTGGCACAGTCGAGTTTTTTACAATCGGGTTTAATTGTCTTTTTTTATTAAACCCTATCATCTGAGATTGGGAGAAATCCGGTTTCATTGGTTTTAATTGCAGAACCGCACTTATCAACGATTGGCTTCATCCATTCCAAGCTAAGGAACTCACTGGCGTCCACGATTGTGGAGAAGCTCGTGTTCATCAAGACCAACCTGCCCGCCGCATTCTACGGCTACCCCGTGCCCGACGGCCCCGAGTACGATAGCAGCACCAATGATGAAGCAGCCTAAGCCTATCAGAGTTTCGTATTCATTAAACCAGGTTTTAATTCCCCGAAATCGGGTTTAATTGTATTAAAGAAAAAACCCGATGCCTGCCGCTGGAAAAATCGGGTTTTTTCCACCCATGCTGTAGATAAACATGGCACTGGATTCAATGGCCCCATCCAGCACCCGTGCTGCTACTCTTAACCAGAAATATTTTACCCCACATTGAAGTGTAAGGCTCAGGTTAGCGACAAATGTGATGTGCCTGTCACGTTGGCGCTGGGTATTTTGAGCTCCCCCTGTTGCTCATGAAGGGCAACAGCAGTGGCTCCAAAGCGGCCCTCCTGTTGGTGGCTGCCACCCTAACGAGAGGTCACGAGGTCGCACGCTCACCTTGGGGTGCAGGCAGCACAGACACGCTGATGTTTTTGCGTGCTGTGGCTGACACCAGGGAGTGTTCTGGCCGGACATGGTGAAGGCAGCTGGGTTGCATGCAGAGCCTCTCGTCGGCCGCCACCAGCACCTCGTTGGACGAGGTGGGGGCCAAGACCGTGAGGTCGTTACCGAACGAGGTGCCCTCTGCTCCAGCTGCCACAGTCATGGTTGGGCCCTGCCACAGCAACACAGTCAACACATCCACAATTAATCCTCCCATCCGGACTGGCATCCCAACACACATGGGAATGAATTATCTCCAAAATTTATCAAATGTAGTCCATGAACCGATAAGTGATCTACATAAAATGTCTCAGAAATATATATAGACAATTGATTTTTAGAGGAACCCCAAACTGACAAAATATTCAAAGAAGAGGCCAATGACTAAAGTAGAACTCGTTCAGTTCGTTGTTATGCATGCAAAAACGGTAGCTTTAATTTAAAAAAAAGGTGCTAAATGCATTTCAAAATGGTAATGGATATCAGTTTTAACATTTGTTAAAATTAAACTCAATGACCCTTTGTGATTTGTTAAGATAAATACAATAACTTTGCGTGTCCTGAATTTTGGGCCACCCTCTACAGGCCACGTTATGAAAGGGTCTAACAACTGTTGACGTGCTCTGCACAAGGACCATTGCCCGAAACGGCGCCGATCATGATCCAATAACAATTTCCCCCCACTCGTGCACTCCCAGCGTTGTGATTGGCTGAGTGGCGCCAGCGGGCCCCGCCCCGCCCGCCACCCGGGGCTCCTCCCCCTCACCTGAGGCTCCGCCCTCAGACGCGGCCCCGCCGCCGCCTGCGCGGCTCCCGTCAGCTCCGGCACGGCGACCCGCGCCGTGCCTCGGGCTTCATCCGGGGAGGGGGTCCCGGGCACAGCCCCGCGGGATCCCTCGCGGGGGTCGTCAACTGCAAGAAGGAGGAGAAGCACAGCGATCACATTTCACACTGCGGACAAACACACGGCTCTACATTTCCCACTGTAGACAGACATGGGCCTGTCGATCGCTTCTGAAGAACTAAATAGCCCAGTGGGCTTCACCTGGTTTAATAAAAGAAAGAGTGGAGCTCATTTCGTTTTCGGGATTTGCCTACCTTTATCATACTTTTCACTTGTTATTAGTGTAATTTTCTGAACCCATTTAAAAGCTTCATAGCTCATCGGATTTATCCACGATTTTTAAAGTTCATTATTTTGCATTGGTGAGTGAAGGTTGGTAACTCATGGGGGGTCCGTTGCCCCCCCCCCCCTCCCCGTGAGTGACGGTTGATCGCTCAGGGGGGTCCATTGCCCCCCCCCCCCCATTGCCCCCCCCCCCATTGCCCCCCCCCCCCCTCCCCGTGAGTGACGGTTGGTCGCTCACGGGGGGCTCCACGACCCCGTGAGCGACGGGGGTCAACGCGACCGCTTGAACCCCGACACGAATCACGGCCTACAACGACCACTTGGCCCAACCCCAAACCTCCACACGCAGAGCGATCTTTAGAAGTTGCTGCTGGTTGCTGGCCGCTCGACGTTTCGGGCCTTTTGAGTGACTATTTATCGCGAGATTGGTTATTTAAAGCGACCAATCACGCAATTAAACCGTACGGGTGGTGGTGCTGCTGCTGCGTCGGCAGTGGTGAACAGGTTGGACCAGAACACAACCACTCAGCACGATCCGTGTCGATAGCGACACTGCGGCCTCCATAGGTGCAGGTGGACGTGGGTCATGGCCCGACTTCAACAGCGCCATCTATTGTATCTGTTTCCCTTCCCAGCAGTGCTGTTGACGTGGTGTCGATTTATTTTCACGTCGTCTTCTGACCAAATATGGACGAATAAATACTTTAACGATCGTTTTACCTCAAAGGGACATTTGTGAATGTGTGTCTGTTCGAAATGTTTAACATACTTACCGACATGCAACAAACTTGAAATTTGGCATGTGGGTAACTTCCAGACAGTACGCAATGGAAAAAATATGAAAATAGACTTTTGTATTTGGGGGGTGGGGGGGCACAATAATGGATACATTTTGCACGGCCAGTGAGCGGTGATGTCACGCAGTGTGCCTAGTGACGTCACGCAGTGTGCATACTGACGTCACGCACCCCCCCCCCCACCCTCCGTGTATTAATCGAAGATAATAATCCAAGTCCCGGGCGAAGCCGAGTAGTAAAGCTAGTACAATATTAATTCTAGATCTAGTACAATATAATTAAAGTCACGTAGGTATACATTTTAATAAATTAAATCACGACGTTTCGGGCGCAACACAAATGTCCGTCATCAGGTGGGACAACCACAGCAAGAAACAATTGCTGAAGTCCGTGACTTTACCGAAAGAACCAAAGAGTATGGATCCCTGCAGTCACGAAAATTTTAAATCTAGAATATAATTAAGCATTGAGCTTATTCTACTGTGCTGCCTGTCTCGTATGTGTCGTGCATGTGTGCGTGTGCAGGGGAGAAATTGACATTTTTGGGGTAAAAATGTTGATAATTTCCCTTTAAAAGTCCGATGCTCACCTTGGGAAAGCTCTCGTGGCATTATCGGTCGATGGAATTCTCAGGTTGTTGAAAGTGTCGCCGCTGTTCACGTTCAAGAGAGCAGGGACGACGCAGAATCACACAAACACGTCTGGTCTTCTCGCCGTGCTGGAGTTCTGTGACCGTTACGGGCCTCACGTGACCGTCGTGTCCCTTGGCAACGACCACGATCATCAACATGGCGACATTCAAACTCGGCACGTGGTCCCTCGTCATCGTTACAACGTTGGAGACGCGAGAGGCACGTGGGGGGCACGGGGAGGGGCTCGTGGGGAGCACGAGGGGGGGGGGGGGGCTCGTGCCATCTCCCCCCCCCCCCCCGTGAGTGACCAACCGTCACTCACGGGGGGTCCACTACCCCGTGAGTGACGGTGGTCAACGCGACCGCTTCACCCCGACACGAATCACGGCCTACAACGACCACTTGGCAGAACAAAACCACACGCACGCAGAGGGATCTTGAGCAGTGCTCTGAGTTGTTGGCCGCTCGGCGTTTTGGGCCTCTCCACTCAGCAGCTGCGACCCAAATCGACGTGGATCGGGGGCTCAGGGGATGCGTTGCGAGGGTGGAACGAGAGGCCTCGAGAGTGAAGAAGAAGCGAGGGGGAGAGCGAGGCGAGCTTGGGGAGAGACTCTGAGCGGCAGAAGGGGAAGAAGACGTGGAGTGGGGAACACGCGCAGGGTGAGGACATCATCATCATCCACATGATCATCATCCACATAATCTTCGCCCACATCATCATCCACATCATCTTCATCCATATCATAATCTACATCATCAACTTCATCCACATCATCATCACCATCCACATGATCATCTGCATCATCTACATCATCATCCACATCATAATTATCCACATCATCATGGTCCACATCATCAACATCATTATGCACATCTTCATGTTCTTGGTTCTTTCGGTAATGTCACGTAGATTTGAAAAAAGTAAGAAAAAAAATCAATAAATAAAAATGTATATTAAACATTTCATAATAAAATTATACATTGAAAATAATAATAGCAAAAAATCCCCAATAAAATTAAAAATAGTAAAATATAAAATGAATGGAAAATAATAAAAGCAAAAAACCCACGACGTTTCCATCGCAACACAAGTGGTCTTCATCGCCTCATCGCTTGATGAAGACGGCTTGTTTTGCGATCGAAACGTCGTGGGTTTTTAACTTTTATTATTTTCAATTGATTTACATTTTTTTACTACAGTTTATTTTACTCTTTTTTTTCATTTTTATTGTGAGAGAGCGCCGACGGTTTAGGGGTAGGCCCTCATACAGCAGTTGATTCATCCACGCGTGGCCGGCGTGACGAGGTTTGGTCATACAGCCACACCCACACGGTGCGTGAGAGGCGTTCATCTAGCAGTGGATTGAACAAGCCGCGTAGATGTCAATGTATGGGGTGCGTAATGTAGGTGTCCCTGTGTGCATCTGTGTGTGTGCGTTGGGTGTTTGATTTACGTTTCTCTCACAGCTGATGTTGCAACAATCTTCCTGCTGAATATTTGACCATCTGTTCATACAGGATTCGGATTATCCCCATAGTGCGGTGTTGTCTGTACGATACCCGTTGAATCAAAGTAGAGTACGAAATATATGGCTGCTATAAATATCCACACGATGATAAGCCACTTGGTTGAGCTATCATTTGTGATGGCCAAAGTCGCTTCCGATAAAAAGAGCTCCGCAGCTCAGTGCGCCTTACCTGGCGGAATAAAAATAGTTGACTAAGTTGAGTGCGATGACGCAGCAGCTGCAGGCGCAGCCCTGCAATTGCTTGCTCGCTCCACTGTTGACTGACCGGCCTCCACCTACAGCGAGCTCTCGAGAGTCTCTCCTCTAGAGGGATGTCTCTGTCCGGCTCTCCCACCACGGCCAGAGCGACTCGAAGGGAAGGGGGTGCCCACACTTTACCCCACCGCGCCTTGGCGCGCTGCTGGGTGGGCAGAGGCGGCCGGGGGCGGGAGGGAGAGTGAATACACGTGGCCCCATCGTCTCAACTGCCAGCGAGTACCTCTGATTATTATTCTTATTACTATTCTCACCGTGGTCAATAGTAGCTCTGTATCTTATAATGCTGCTCTCTGTTGTGTGTAACGGGCAAGGTTTGCAGAAGTGTGTAACTCTGTGCAGTGTGCTCAAATGTGCATTCACGTGTTCATTGGAGAAACTTCGCCCCTTGTTAATGTGTCAGTGTTTATGTCTCCTAGAAGTGATATATTGGATGTCATAGACGGTCCCTTTTATTTTAAACCAATGTTTACTTCAACGGCTTCAATATAATTTAATGATTATCATGATGATGATCAAAATATAAAAGTCTTCATACCCTTTCCGGCAATAACACAGGAGGTGTTAAGATGCGCAAACACCAAATAGACACCCCGACTGCAGGGCATCGAGTCTGCATTGACCACACGTCGCGCTTGTGGTCAAGCATCCAAAGCGACGTGCTCTGATGATGCACGCCTTGTCCCTGACACGACAATGGCCTCTAGCAGAGACGTCCTCCTTCATGTCCTTGACCCACCCACCAGTTGTCAGACCAGAGAACAACGAGACGAGGAGGCGAACGGCAGCACAGAGGCAATGCAAACACCAATCCGTGAATGTGCGGCTAATGCAGACACGACGCCTCGCAATCGGTGAGTCCATTTGGTGTTTGGGCGTCTTGACACCTCCAGCGTTATTGCCGGAAAGGGTAAACGCCTCTCTTCTGCCTACATCGCCATGTCGATACCGGCAATACAACTGGTCCCGTGGATGTGTAGCTCGTGATGTATATAGTGTATGCGGAGAGACAGATATGAAAGAGACTACGCCACTTGATCTGTTTCTATTCGATAACCGCCTACCACTGTGAGGCAGGCGAGGCGTTCACTTGTGTGGGGTGCCACGGTGGCGAATTGTTAACTTCCTCGCCTGGTATACAGGAGGTCGTGGGTTCGGTTCCGATGCTGACGCCTGCTGTTGTATATTTGGAGCTTACGATGTCTCTCTCCCCGTGATCGCGTGGATTTGTCTCCAGGTCCTCCGCGTTTTCCCTCTACATTTAACAAACACGCGTCTCTTTATTTGTGTCTACCATAAATGTCTTCGTGATAAGCCACTTCGTTGAGCTATCATTTGTTATAGCCAGGTCGCTGCTGAAAAAAAAGATCTACATAGCTCAGTGGGGCCTTACCTGGTAAAACATATATAATTATTTTAGTTTAGAATCTCAACCAGCACTGCTTCGTATTGAGCTGCATGCGACTGCACCGGCAGTGGTCTGTCTACAGAAACAGGACTCACGAGCTGGCCTTGCAGTCACGTCAGCTCATTTTCCCTCGAGCAAGAGACGACGGTGGTTGACTGTACGGTCCACAGCTTGAGTCGCACTGTGGCTGCTCTTTAATGTACCTCTCTCTCTGCGAGTCTCGTATGGGTCTCTACGAGTCTCCATGTATCACAACGTGTGTGTGGGTTTACTCTACGGTCCACAGCTTGAGTTGCATGACCACTGCTGCTGCGTGTTGTGTCTCGTCTCTAATGTTCCATTCGTTAAAACGTGAGCATCGTTCCGTTGATGTTCTGGTGCGGTTCATGGTGACAGCGGTGTATTTGCAGAGGATTGTCCATGCCAGGAGGTGTTCGGTGGTTGATGCTTGGGTCTCGACCGAGGCGTTCATTCCGGACGTCTGCGCTGTTCCACCGTTAGCCGGCGATCTTACAGATCTGTGCGAGAGCCACAGCCCCGATCGATCTGAGGTTCATCCACGTACTCGATAGCAGCGATTTCTCAACCCGTTTCGTTCCAACGGGAGACTTTCGAGCTCGCTCGATCTTCACGGCGCACCGATCCAAAGAGTCGGTCCTGCTAATTAGCACAACTTTGCGGCGGCACACTGCTCGAGATGCCACGAGGAGGTTGGGGCAGCTCAGAGGTCCTAGCGCCGAGCCGGCGCCACTGACACCCTGGGTTGGAGTGAGGGCTGCAGCCACTGCCTGTGATTGAACCGGGTTCTCGAGTTTAACGAGTGGATGGCTTTGGCCCAGCTAACAATGACTGTACCCATGAAATATTAGAATCAGGATTTTTACTTTATTTGGATGAATTTCACCGAAACATGCGATAAATGCCAATGTGACAGCAGTGCGTTTAAAGGGAGGGAATGGGAGAGGAGGCCATGGGGATTACGAGGGCACATCGGCAGCATAGAGCTGTGGATGAAGAAGAGAGCTGTGGATGAAGAGGAGAGAGTTGTGTGTGAAGGAGGGAGCTGTGTGTGACGGTGAAGGTGGAAACAATTGACTGGAACCCTTCCCTGTCTCCGCGTGTTGGCGAGGGGAGCGTTGGCTACACCGTGCAGAAGTCTCCGATGTTGCCCCCCTGTAATGGGGGATTAGCCGTCAACATTCGTGTGTCCTCCTCTTGAAAGCCTTTTTGGGAACGTGTATTTCTCGTTTTATTCCATGCAAGGGAGTTGTGAGATCATATTCGTCTACGTCAGGGATCGGGCAAACCTGCGGCTCTGGAGCCGCATGCAGCTCTTTAAGCGACCGCTTCGTGCCGTTATTTATTAAGGACCCACTCTCTTGTATTAACGTGGCATGGCGGCTCTTGAAATTTAGATAGATGTTTTTTACTATAATTTACCAAATTAGAAAAAAATAACGGCCCGTCCGTGCGGAAAGCGGCGTCCTGTCGCGTGTTAAAATAAATTGCCCGTGAATTCAGAATTGGTTCCACGACTCGTGACGGCCAGACAGGAGCGTGCTGCCACGCCTGGGAATGACCATCAAGGAGGATTGAGCAACAGGAACCTTGCGATGCGACTGTGTCAGCCACCACCACGACGACAGACTCTGCGGGACGCGTGTGTACTTTTTATTCTAAACAGAATATGTACAAAACACAGACGAGAGAACACGCTATTTTTGGAAGCGCCGTGTTTAAAAATGAACTATACACCCCATTTCTGGTGCTGAGCACACGCAGCCTTCGTGTAACAAAGCCCATCATCGTTACCATCGTCGTCATCATCATAATCGATTTAAAAAACCAACCCCCCATCCCACCCAAGCTCCTATAGCTAAACGATACCGCGCCCTCTAGACGTTTTGCATCGACGCTATAAAACCCACCTCCCCACCCCGTGCGTTTTAGTAATTTTTGAAGGCGAGAGCGATCGTGGTGTAAAAAAAGAGGCGCTTGGAGAACGTGAGAGACGCACGCACGGACGGACAACACGAGACGGCACGAGAGCGGCGACGGGCTACGGCGACGGTCACAGCGCTGAGATGACGCACGACGATGCCGCCACGAACACACGTGTACAGAGCCACACAGCCACACGCGCCCGTGCGCATACACGGCCACACGTGGCCACGTGTGGAGGGGGGCGGGGCGGAGGTGGTGGAGGGGCAATACCGAGAGCCTAAACCTCCGTGGTCATCACCTCGATAGTCATCTCATTGAAGGCCACCTCTGATCATCTGTGGTCACCTCCACAGTCATCATTTTGATAGCCATCTTGTTGATCATGTCTATGATCATCTCCATTATCTTCACGGTCATCTCGAGGGCCATTTCCATGATCTCCATGGTCATTTTCATGATCGCGATTGTCAAATCCATGAATATCCCGATGGTAATTTCCATGATCATCTCGATGATCATCTCCATTATCATATCTATGATCATCTCCATTATCATGTCGATGATCATCTCAATTATGATTATCTCCATTATCATATCTCCATCATCATCTCCATGGTCATTTCCATTTTCATATCGATCATCTCGATAGTCATCTCGATGGGCATCTCCATGATCATCTACATGATCATCTCGATGGTGATCTCGATCGTCATCTCCATGGTCATCTTGATGGTCATATCCATGATCATCTCCATGGTCATCTCGATGGTCATCTCCATGATCATCTACATAATCATCTCGATGGTCATCTCGATAGTCATCTCCATGGTCATCTCGATGGTCATCTCGATGGTCATCTCCATGGTCATCTCCATGGTCATTTCCATGATTATCTCTATGGTCATCTTGATGGGAATCTCATTGGTCATCTTGATGGTCATCTCCATAATAATCTCTATAATCATCTCGATAGTCATCTCCATTATCATCTCCTTGATCAGCTCGATGGTCATCTTTCGATGGTCATCTCGATAGTCATCTCCATGATCATATCGATGGTCATCTCGATAGTCATCTCCATGATCATCTCGATGGTCATCTCCATGATCATCTCGATGGTCATCTCGAAGGTCATTTCCATTGTCATCTCTATGATCATCTCGATGGTCATCTCCATGGTCATCTCGATGGTCATCTCCATGATCATCTCCATAATCAGCTCGATGGTCATCTCGATGGTCAGCTCCATAATCATCTCGATGTTCATCTCCATGATCATCTTGAAGGTCATCTTCAAGATCATCTCCATGATCTTCTCGATGGTCATCTCGATGGTCATCTTCATGATCATATCGATGGTCATCTCGATGGTCATCTCCATGCTCATCTCCATGAACATCTCGATGGTCATTTCCATGATCATCTCTATGATCAGCTCGATGGTCATCTCGATGGTCATCTCCATGCTCATCTCCATGAACATCTCGATGGTTATCTCCATGATCATCTCTATGATCATATCGATGGTCATCTCGATGGTCATCTCCATGCTCATCTCCATGAACATCTCGATGGTCATCTCCATGATCATCTCTATGATCAGCTCGATGGTCATCTCGATGGTCATCTCCATGCTCATCTCCATGAACATCTCGATGGTCGTCTCCATGATCATCTCTATGATCAGCTCGATGGTCATCTCGATGGTCATCTCGATAGTCATCTCCATGATCATCTCGATGGTCATCTCAAAGATCATCTCGATGGTCATTTCCATTGTCATCTCTATGATCATCTCGATGGTCATCTCCATGGTCATCTCGATGGTCATCTCCAAGATCATCTCCATGATCGTCTCCATAATCATCTCGATGGTCATCTCGATGGTCATCTCCATAATCATCTCGATGGTCACCTCGATAGTCATCTCCATGCTCATCTCCATGAATATCTCGATGGTTATCTCCATGATCATCTCCATGATTATATCGATGGTCATCTCGATGGTCATCTCTATGCTCATCTCCATGAACATCTCCATGATCATCTGCATGATCATCTCCATGATCATCTCGATGGTGATCTCGATCGTCATCTCCATGGTCATCTCCACGATGATATTGATGATCATCTCCATGGTCATCTCGATGGTCATATCCATGATCATCTCCATGGTCATCTCGATGTTCATTTTCATGATCATCTACATAATCATCTCGATGGTCATCTCCATGGTCATCTCCATGGTCATCTCCATGGTCATTTCCATGATTATCTCTATGGTCATCTTGATGGGCATCTCATTGGTCATCTTGATGGTCATCTCCATAATAATCTCCATAATCATCTCGATGGTCATCTCCATGATCATTTCCATGATCAGCTCGATGGCCATCTCGATGGTAATCTCGATAGTCATCTCCATGATCATTTCGATGGTCATCTCGATAGTCATCTCCATGATCATCTCGATGGTCAGCTCCATGATCATCTCGATGGTCATCTCGATGGTCATCTCCATGATCATCTCGATGGTCATCTCGAAGGTTATTTCCATGATCATCTCGATGGTCATCTCCATGATCATCTCGATGGTCATCTCGATAGTCATCTCCATGAGCATCTCGATGGTCATTTCTATGATCTTCTCGATGGTCATCTCGAAGGTCATTTCCATTGTCATCTCCATAATCATCTCGATGGTCATCTCCATGATCATCTCCATGATCAGCTCGATGGTCATCTCCATGATCATATCGATGGTCATCTCCATGATCATCTCCATGATCAGCTCGATGGTCATCTCTATGATCATATCGATGGTCATCTCGATGGTCATCTCAATGCTCATCTCCATGAACATCTCGATGGTTATTACCATGATCATCTCCATTATCATCTCCATGATCATCTCGATGGTCATCTCCATAATCATCTCGATGGTCACCTCGATAGTCATCTCCATGCTCATCTCCATGAACATCTCGATGGTTATCTCCATTATCATCTCCATGATCATATCGATGCTCATCTCGATGGTCATCTCCATGGTCATTTCCATGATTATCTCTATGGTCATCTTGATGGGCATATCATTGGTCATCTTGATGGTCATCTCCATAATAATCTCTATAATCATCTCGATGGTCATCTCCATGATCATCTCCATGATCAGCTCGATGGCCATCTCGATGGTCATCTCGATAGTCATCTCCAATATCATTTCGATGGTCATCTCGATAGTCATCTCCATGATCATCTCGATGGTGATCTCCATGATCATCTCAATGATGATCTCCATGATCTCAGAATGGAATCGTAGTCACGTGCGTCTTCAAAATTAGCAGCCGGTGTACATCCCTTATGTTTTTTCTTCCAATAACTGAAAAATAAAGAGATTGTTTAAATAATCATCATCATCATCAAAGTTACGCCTTGTCCAATATACAGTAGCATCCGAGCGTAATTGTGTTAAAGAGTACAAGCTTTTAAATACACGGTGCGCAGTCGAGTTGACCCCGACACTGAAGCAAAGTTGTGAAGAACATGCACGAGTTTTGTGAACTTTAACCACAACCACCCCACCCCACCTATCCCCCCCTCCCCATGTCCCGTCAAACGAACACAAAAAACTGCGTCAAAATACCCCCGAACAGACGGACGGTGAAAAATCCCGCGTGTTAAGATATGTTTGTGCGCCATCGCTAAGAAAATATTGCAGGTGAGTGTACAAGTGAGAGTGTAGGTGAGTGTACATGTGAGTGAGCGTGGAGGTGAGTGTACAGGTGAGAGTGCAGTTCAGTGTACAGGTGAGCGTGCAGGTGAATGTCACATGTACACTCACCTGTACACTCGCCTGCACTCTCGCCTGGACACTCACCTGCACGCTCATGCACATATACACTCGCCTCCTCGCTCACTCACATGTATACTCACCTGCATGCTCGCCTGTACTCTCACCTGCACGTTAACTGTGCAGGTGAGTGTACATGTGAGTGAGCGTGGAGGCGAGTCTACAGGCGAGAGTGCAGTTGAGTGTCCATGTGAGAATGCAGGTGAGTGTACAGGCGTGAGTGCAGGTGAATGTACAGGCGTGAGTGCAGGTGAATGTACATGTGATCGTGCAGGCGAGTCAACGCACAGGTGAGTATACAGGTGAGTGTGCGTGCAGCTGAGTACAGGTGAGAGTGCGGGCGAGTATACAGGTGGCAGGGCAGGATGACCACGGGCTTAGAGGACTTCTCCAGGCAGAGGGGGCACAGCAGCTGGCGCGCTGCAGCAGCCACCCACAGGCGGACAGCCTCGTCGCTGCAGCTGTCACGTGCCCGGCCTCCCTCTCCTCCTCCGCCCCATGCCACGTGGAGACAGAGAAAGAGAGGGAGGGGCATTCACACCACGAGGTCACGTGGGCAAGGGAACAACAAATCCCCCCCCCTACACCAACTCCCAACATGGACTCGTCCATCGCTGGTACCACCTCCCCCACGGAAAATCATCGAAGTCAACGTACAGTAGGACAGTCCACACAAGCGGCATCAACAACAACAGCAGCAGCCGTCACCATTCGCCACTAAGTGGCGGTGACGTCCCCGCGGCGTTGGTGCCAGGCTAGGTGCACTCTTAGGCCACGCGAAGTGTCGAAGGCTCGCTGACAGGAGATCACGGGACAGAACCCTGCAGGTGCCATGGGGTTGACCGACTCGAGATGGCTGCAGACGCCACCAGCTGTGCCAACTCGCCGCGTTTTAGCCGCCCGCCTCTCCGCTCGTTGTTGTGAGCGTCCCTCACGAGCCTCCTCCTCCTCCACATAGGCCGATCTTGACACCGCCGGAACCGCTCATCGGCAAGTCCACTCAGCTCCACATCCTCCAACCAGGTACCTTTGTAGACCCGCAGTGATGCCCCATGCCGTGTTGGCAGTCCACTGCTGGATGAAGGCTTCGGGTCGCCACGGTGGCTAGGAGATGTTAACTACCTCGCCCGGTGTGCAGGAGGTCGTGGGTTCGACCCCGACGCCTGCTGCTGCTGCTGTAGATTTGGAGTCTGCGGTGTCTCTCTCCACCTGGTCGCGTGGATTTCTCTCCCGGTGCTGCGGTGTTCCCATCCACATTTAGAATCGACGTGTTGAGAATATGTGGCTGCTCTAAATGTCCACACGAGAAGCCACTTTGTTGAGCTATCATCTGTGGCTAGGTCGCTTCTTATAAAAGCGCTTTGTAGCTCAGTGGGACTTACGTGGTTGAAATAAAATAACAGTAAAAATAACAGCACCACCACTCCACGTACACAGAACATCTGCCGTGATCCTGACTGCAGTGCTCATCTCGATATGGTCGATGAAAGTGAATTACGTGACGGCCGCTACGTTAAAAGGTTTCGTCACCTTTGGGTGGCATCAGTTGCTGCTCTGGCCCATCGGGAAATACAACAATGCCTTGATGGAGGCTCCATTGAAGATGCGTGCGACCCTCTCGACTGGCCGTCTGACCCGAATGTTCGGTCCAACTCGAGCTGAATATCGAGTGGAACTGGGTGACCCTGGGGCTATTTGCTAAAACGCAACAATTTCGATTTAAAGCATTTGTGACTGCAGGGATTCATATTATTGGTTCTTTCGGTAAAGTCACGTAGAAGGAAAATAATAAAGTAATAATTCTAGATTTGAAGCTTTCGTGACTGCAAGGAATCATATTCTTAGGTTTTTCGGTACCGAAAAAACCTAAGAATAATAAAGTAATAAAAATAAAACAATTAAATTCTCACGACGTTTCGATTGCAACACAAGCAATCATCATCAGGTGTGAAAACCTCAATTTTCTTGCTGTGGGTTTCACACCTGATGATGATTGCTTGTGTTGCAATCGAAACGTCGTGAGAATTGTATTGTTTGTTTTTATTATTTTATTATTTCCCTTCTACGTGACTTTACCGAAAGAACCAAGAATATGAATCCCTGCAGTCACGAAAGCTTTAAATCGAAAAAGACTCCAACATTCGTCAATGATGACCGATTCCATTCATAAAGTGCGCTCTTGCCGCCGTGTGCGCTGAGTAGTTCTCAGTATTAAACACGCGTTGACTGCTCTATACAGGGTGGGATAGAGATCTCTACTCAACCCTGCAGGGTCACCCCTCTCATAGTGAAGGCGTTCACACTTGAGCTGCGGTTGCCCTGAGCCAGTAGTTGCATCATTAACTGTGCGAAATCCTTTTCAAACCATTACTATAAAAATGCAGAATTTTCCATTAAGTTACTTTTCTTGGATTTAGCAGAATTCCACAGTAGCTCTCTCAATAGCTGTAGCGTTTGAGTAACGATCTTTTAAATGTTTGCGTTGTTAAATCGTATGACTCGTAAAACGATAATTAAATTACCACTTAGTGTAGGACGATCATTGAATGTTTGAACTATAAAATTCTGCAATGTTAATTTAATGCTGAGGGTGTTGACAAGGAAAGTAGTGGATGTGTGGGGTTTAAATTGTCAACTCGTGCCCGCACTGCATAGTGTGGCGGGTTTCTGACAGCTGCAGCATCACCACGACGCTCTCATTGCCGCTTGGTGAATATCCGTGGCGGGTTCCCTTTCATTTTTTATTCATTGAATGAGACGTCACCCTCCCTGCACCTGGCCACCCACTTGTGTGTTTGTGTGCCTTCAGGTGTCACAGCAGAGCAATTGCAGAGGGATGCTGCGATTATACTGGCGTGGGCTCAGCATAGATGGCGGCCCTCTGTCAATCCACAGCGGAGGTAAGAGCCCCCCACTCTGTGTCAGTAAATGGGGGGGGGGTGTTTGGTCATACTTCACCACGCTGGTCAGTATGAGTTGGTGTGAAGGTGAGGCAGCCCAAAGATCTGTTCAGATGTCACTCAGCACTGACGTTAGCCGTGGCCGGGAATCGAACTTAGCTGGCAGTGGTCAGTGTGCGCTAACGGCCAGGCCACCGCTTCACGGGTGAACGGGTTGATTAGATGAGACGATGACGTTGCGTTTCATATCAGTGGCGACTCCTCCACGTGGCTGGGCGATTGAGAAACCGCACCCACAGCAGTTGTCCCAGTGTACCGGCACCCCCCCAGTGCTGGAGTCAACATTCTCTGGGCCCCGTTTTTCTTCACACGCCGCCTTGGATTTGGGCCCAGCAAGAAACACATCGCCACCGAACGCGTTACGGTCAAATGTTGTAAGCGGCAGGTATATCTAACTTTATATTTGACGACCTCATCTTCCAAGACGTCCTGACCAGTGTGGAGGAGTAGTACCAATTACCCTCACAGGGGCTCTCTGCAGCTCCCTCTCGTGGAGGCCCCATTTGCCGGCAGTGGCGTGAACAACCGCAGGGGCTGTACCTTTACCTTTTATCCACTTTTTATATTCAACATTTAATTAGGTCAGAAACGCGGTTTTGACCTCTTACCCACAAACATTTCTGACAAGTACAGCAAGTGCACGTGTACACAAGTGTACTCCTGTGCTAGTTGCACGCCACTTCTGCCTTTTGTGTTTAGTTTGTTGTCGTTCCCCCATACCTCAGATTAGCACTGTTGGCTGTGTACGGTGCTAAAGAAGGTAAACATAAACACACACACACAAACACGTGCACACAGACATACAAAGACAAAGATCCCCCGTATAGACAATCAGGCTGTTGGGGCAAGTGCTGTTAGCGAGCACACGCACATATATACACACATAAATACACACATAAACACATACACACACACATAACCAGACACATACACACACATCCACACCCATACACACACATACACCCACACACAAAGACACATACACACACACACTGCGATGGCAAAGTAAGAAATGGGAACGAGACCAGTTTTGTCACGACAAGTATATATTGATGTCAAGTGCAAATACAAAACGAGGTAGACAAAATCTCTGGAAAACATTAATCTCGCTTTCCCTTCCCACACTTTGAGCTGCTTTTGTACAAACGATAAAAACCCCGAGGAGACCGAAGTGTCACCGATCTACATTCACGATTTCAGAAACTGCTGTTTCTGGAGGTATCATGGACGATGGAAATAAAGTGCTTGGCGAAGTTCATCATTTATCCGTATATTTCACGTGGTAACGGCTTGGCGCTACGGTTAGCGTGTCCATTGAAATGTGCACGCCACGTATGTAAAAAAAGAGTAACAGATATGTAGTTTAAAAAATGCCGACGTATTCACAGTTCAATAAATAAATAAATACTTTGCAACAGCGGTGACTTTTTAAATCCCCGAGAGAACACGAAATAAAAGCCCCGCATTTTAAATGAACAGAGACAAGAACCGTACGGGAATACCTTGCACGACCTCACTGAGACCGCACTCCGGCCTCGCGTTGCGGAGGATGCAACCTCTGTCTTCATTTGTTATGGGACAGTTCATTTTGCGGTCACCATCACAATAACGTTCCTGGTGCCAACTCGCTTGACGATTGGCCAGGGAATAAACAGCAACCCCAAGACATAATGGGTTGGTGCTGCCTGCATGGATCTCGGCTCCTGTTTCCCAGAATGGGTGGCGTGATTTTAAGCACTTTCGTGCTGGGTTTTTCAAGTCTTCTTGGATTAAAACTTGATTTGAAGCTTTCATGACTTCAGGAATTACTCTTTGGTTATAGTAGTAGGTTTTTACCCTTTAAACTGGTACAAAACTGACACCTTTATACAAGGCATCATGTTTGCAATAACCACAACACAAGCAGTCAAAATGCAAACAAAAAGAAACAACTCTGATAATGATGTGCACTGTCCTTGAAGCTGATTGGTCCACACCCGAGACAGCTTTTCTTAGAGCCTAGTCTCCATTGGTGTTGGACCAGAAGACGCCAAAAGGCGTACAACTCAAAAACAGCGCACTATCAGAGTATTGAGAGCTCGGGGTAAGCATTTCCACTATGAGACCACCTTTACCAGTGGCAAAATATTGTAGTAGGTTTTTACCCTTTAAACTGGTACAAAACTGACACCTTTATACAAGGCATCATGTTTGCAATAACCATAACACAAGCAGTCAAAATGCAAACAAAAAGAAACAACTCTGATAATGATATGCACTGTCCTTGAAGTTGATTGGTCCACACCCGAGATAGCTTTTCTTAGAGCCTAGTCTCCATTGGTGTTGGACCAGAAGACGCCAAAAGGCATACAACTCAAAAACAGCGCACTATCAGAGTATTGAGAGCTCGGGGTAAGCATTTACACTATGAGACCTCCTTTACCAGTGGCAAAATATAGTAGTAGGTTTTTACCCTTTAAACTGGTACAAAACTGACACATTTATACAAGGCATCATGTTTGCAATAACCACAACACAAGCAGTCAACATGCAAACAAAAAGAAACAACTCTGATAATGATGTGCACTGTCCTTGAAGTTGATTGGTCCACACCCGAGACAGCTTTTCTTAGAGCCTAGTCTCCATTGGTGGACCAGAAGACGCCAAAAGGCGTACAACTCAAAAACAGCGCACTATCAGAGTATTGAGAGCTCGGGGTAAGCATTTACACTATGAGACCTCCTTTACCAGTGGCAAAATATAGTAGTAGGATTTTACCCTTTAAACTGGTACAAAACTGACACCTTTATACAAGGCATCATGTTTGCAATAACCACAACACAAGCAGTCAAAATGCAAACAAAAAGAAACAACTCTGATAATGATGTGCACTGTCCTTGAAGCTGATTGGTCCACACCCGAGACAGCTTTTCTTAGAGCCTAGTCTCCATTGGTGTTGGACCAGAAGACGCCAAAAGGCGTACAACTCAAAAACAGCGCACTATCAGAGTATTGAGAGCTCGGGGTAAGCATTTCCACTATGTGACCACCTTTACCAGTGGCAACATATTGTAGTAGGTTTTTACCCTTTAAACTGGTACAAAACTGACACCTTTATACAAGGCATCATGTTTGCAATAACCATAACACAAGCAGTCAAAATGCAAACAAAAAGAAACAACTCTGATAATGATATGCACTGTCCTTGAAGTTGATTGGTCCACACCCGAGATAGCTTTTCTTAGAGCCTAGTCTCCATTGGTGTTGGACCAGAAGACGCCAAAAGGCGTACAACTCAAAAACAGCGCACTATCAGATTATTGAGAGCTCGGGGTAAGCATTTACACTATGAGACCTCCTTTACCAGTGGCAAAATATAGTAGTAGGATTTTACCCTTTAAACTGGTACAAAACTGACACCTTTATACAAGGCATCATGTTTGCAATAACCATAACACAAGCAGTCAAAATGCAAACAAAAAGAAACAACTCTGATAATGATATGCACTGTCCTTGAAGTTGATTGGTCCACACCCGAGACAGCTTTTCTTAGAGCCTAGTCTCCATTGGTGTTGGACCAGAAGATGCCAAAAGGCGTACAACTCAAAAACAGCGCACTATCAGAGTATTGAGAGCTCGGGGTAAGCATTTACACTATGAGACCTCCTTTACCAGTGGCAAAATATAGTAGTAGGTTTTTACCCTTTAAACTGGTACAAAACTGACACCTTTATACAAGGCATCATGTTTGCAATAACCATAACACAAGCAGTCAAAATGCAAACAAAAAGAAACAACTCTGATAATGATATGCACTGTCCTTGAAGTTGATTGGTCCACACCCGAGACAGCTTTTCTTAGAGCCTAGTCTCCATTGGTGTTGGACCAGAAGATGCCAAAAGGCGTACAACTCAAAAACAGCGCACTATCAGAGTATTGAGAGCTCGGGGTAAGCATTTACACTATGAGACCTCCTTTACCAGTGGCAAAATATAGTAGTAGGTTTTTACCCTTTAAACTGGTACAAAACTGACACCTTTATATAAGGCATCATGTTTGCAATAACCACAACACAAGCAGTCAAAATGCAAACAAAAGAAACCACTCTGATAATGATATGCACTGTCCTTGAAGTTGATTGGTCCACACCCGAGACAGCTTTTCTTCGAGCCTAGTCTCCATTGGTGTTGGACCAGAAGATGCCAAAAGGCGTACAATTCAAAAACAGCGCACTATCAGAGTATTGAGTGCTCGGGGTAAGCATTTACACTATGACACCTCCTTTGCCACTGGTAAAGGAGGTCTCATAGTGTAAATACTCTTTGGTTCTTTTGGTAAAGTCACGTAGAAAATAAATAAATTAAATAATAGAATACGACATTTCGATTGCAACACAAGCATTCGTCATCAGGTAGAAAACTAACCTAGTGAACTTCAAAATATTTTCTTTCTTCGTGGATTGTGAGGTCAGAGTTGCTTTAAATGTTTTCTATCTCGTCGGACGGCGGTCATCATTGGACGGGCGTGCCATGAGGCCCTGAGCTAGTGATTGCAGCTCTTTATTGTGTTGAGAATGTGGTCGTGGAGTGAGAATGTCGAGTCCAAGGTGATTCCAATGATGTTCAAGTGATTTCAGAGGCTGGTGGTGGAGCCGGCGATGAGTACATTTTGGGGGGCGGGCGACGCCATGGTGAGCCTCTGCCTGGTGCCTTCGTAAAATGTCTCTCAAAATTAGTTTGATCTTGAGAGGAAGCAAGAGGTTAGACACGTGATCATGGATTTTAACCAGCGACTTCTCTTGGTGGGGCGAGTGCCAGTTGTTACACCGGTGGTGGCTGCTGTGCGACCAGAGTGGCGGTGGCTGTGGTGGGACTGGTGGCGGTGGCTGCTGTTGGACTGGCTGCTGTTGGACTGGCTGCTGTGGGACACGCGGTGGCAGCAGCTGCTGTGGTGCTGACGGCAGCTTCTATGAGACCGGCGGCGGTGGTGGTGGTGGCTGCTGCAGGACTGGCGGTGGTTGCTGGTGGAATGGCAGCGGCTGCTGTGAGATCGGGGTGGTGGTGGTGGCTGCTCTGGGACTAGCGGCAACGGCTGTTGCGTTTCTGGTGTTCCCGGTAGCTGCTGCTGTTCCTGCTGTCGCACTTGCAGTGGCTCCGGCAGTTGTTCCCGTTGGGGCGGTCCGACATCTTGGGTTTCTGGAGATAAAGAAGATGATGGCGCTAAAGTCCAAACCGCTCGACATTGGGAGAATGAAACAAAACCGGTCTAATGTATAAACAAGAAGATCGTTGTACTTCACCATTCCCTTAACATAAAATGATGCGCTGTCAGGGTGTACATTCTCCCTGGGCATTTCCACGCACACTGGGCGACGTTTCAAATCCATCCTTTACCTTGCGCGCCGGTGAGGAGAGCTGCTGTCCGGAGACTGGGTCCGGGGTCTACCTTCGCCGAGTGGCACCGTTTGAGGCACGACCGGGACGTCGCCTTGACGTGCTCCAGCGGGCAGT